>NW_026606135.1:11260000-11792500 GCF_029834395.1 Sorex fumeus
GGACTATAGAAATATCCACACATATATTATGATTTTAGTTTTCGGACATACCCAGAGGTGGTCAAGAGCTACTCTTGGTTCAATGTTGGGAGATCACTCCTGGCTGTATGGTGGGGATCATGTGCTGCCTCGGTCTCATGCAAGGCATATGCCCCAACATGTTGAACTATCTTTCTGGTCCTCCAAATGCTGTTCAAGTTCATGTAATCTGTTTTTTTCCTAGTTGTTCAGAATTGTTACTGAAGTCTATAATTAATTAGTACTTGTTATTCTTTTAAGTTGCCAAGTTTTAGGATAATTTGTTAAGAAGAAATCGGAAACTCATATGCCTACAGAAATTACAATACTATTATATGTACTATATTTAAAACCTACCTGTTTTATAGCTTTTATTTTTAATTTAACTCTTTTCCCTCTTCTACTTCCTATTTTTGCTCCAGAAACCGTTAATTTTCTTTTTAACCAATGTTTAAATTTCATAAATAGACTATGAAGCCCTTTCGCCCATGAAGGGACCAAGAAAGAGATCTTCTACAAATCAGATGTCTTCTTTCTGGTGTGGTAAATGTTGGAGGAGATGTTTGTGTTTTCTAGGCCTTTCTCCTATTTGTAGAAATCCATTTATTTCAGTTACATATTCATTAACTATGCAGTTGAATTTTAATTCCAATCAGCAGTATCAACTAGAAAAATGAGAAAAAAGCACTTGAAGTAAAAATGTCACCTAAGTGGATCTTCAGAGTATGTGTGAATAAATCCATGAGTAGAAGTATTCCCAAACCTTATACAGAGAAAGCATTTGGAGTATCAGTGACAGGTAGAATAAAGACTATTAGAACAAGAGAGAGAGAGCTTTGTAGCAGGTGTGAGAATGATAGGCACTGAGACTTCAGTGTTTTATTCGATAATCTCTTCCCTGCTACACTATATTTCCCAGCAGCTTTGGCATAGTGGACTAGAGACAATGTGTCCTTGTTTTATAGAATATTCTTTCACAGAGCGCTTCTAGCAGCGTCTGGCACAGAGAGGGTAGTGAGGAACAATTGCTTCCAAAGGGACTTTCAAAAACCGTTCGTGACTTTGTGCATGGAATCTACTTCCCTTTCCCTGGAGATTTTGTAAGGCAGTATGTAAATAAAGAACACTCTCAACAGCCCATTCAAGTAAAGAAAGAGGAAGTATTGTCTTAAAACAAAATGAATAAAAATGTTGCATAGAAAGAAACATTATTTTGTGAATCCATCTCAGCCTATTGCCTTTTTGACCAGATCAGCTCTTGAAGTTCTTTCTTAACATTGCAAGATGCAGTGACTGGAATGATAGCACAACAGAGAGGATGCTGCTTTGTATATGGCCCAGCTGGATTTGATCCCTAGCACCCTTTATGGTCCTCTGAGCCCTCCAAGAAAGATCCCTGAACACACAGAGCCAGAAGTAAGCCCTAAGCACTGCAAGATTTGCCCCTCCAAAAAAAAAAAACAATGTAAAATGCTGGTGTTTTAAGTCAATAACAGGTAAAAATGCATATTCCCTTATTTCCTTTTATAGTAAAATTTCCCAGGAAAATAACCAAAGAGATGTATAAATATCAATAGCTCTGTAGCACAGTCCTCCCATTGTTCATCGATTTGCTCAAGTGGGCACCAGTAACGTCTCCATTGTGAGACTTGTTGTTGGTGTTTTTGGCATATTGAATATACACCACGGGGAGCTTACCAGGCTCTGCTGTGTGTGCGGGATACTTTTTGGTAGCTTGCTGGGCTCTTCAAGAGGGATAGAGGAATTGAACCCGGGTTGGCCATGTATAAGGCAAATGCCCTACCCTCTGTAAATACCTTTTATATGACAAAAAAAAAAAACTCAAAAGGTAAATGACCAAAGGGCCTTTAATCCCAATATATGGAGAACTGTTAAGATTCAAGAAAGAAAAGGCCAAACAGCCGATAGAAACTACACAACATAGGTGAACAGACAATACAAAGGATGGAAGATACGCTGCCTCCCCTCAGATGTGATTTATGCAGGATACTTACTCTATACCAATATTATCATATTATCACATATAATTTATCTGATTGTTATTTCACAGACATTCCAGTTTTGGGGACCTGAAATCCATTGACTCAAAGGGAGATGGGGACCCCCATGGAAGAATTTGAAATTGAGGGTTCTGATCTAGAGAGGCAAAAAATCACCCACATGTACTTGGCATTGAAAGAAATTGGAGGAGATCTTAACTGAAGTGGCTATAAATGGAGACAGAGAAAAAAAGCCCAGGAGGCCAGAGAGATAGGATGGAGGTTAAGCCTCTTACCTGAGATACCTTGGTTTGATCCTCTGCACTGCATACAGTTCCCTGAGCACTGTCAGGCATGGCCCAGCTCCCCCACCCTAATCCCTTCCCCCCCAAAAAAAGAAAAAACTGATAGCAAAGTCTTGAGAACAGAGAAAGCAGCGGAGAGCTGTGTACTAGGGTCAGAGGAAGCAGCCAAGGGAAGAGGGAGAAGTTGGGAGATGAGGGATCCCCGTAGGTGAGTGTGGGGCTGAGGGGTTGAGATCAGTGAATCAACACACAGGAAATAATGACAACAAAACATGTAATAGTAAACAAATTAGAAACCATCAAAATATACATTAATTGGATTGGTTAAGTGGTTATGCTTTATTTCATTCAGAATGGGAAACTCTGTAGAAGAGTACTTAATTTGATTAATAATTCAATTATTTTTAATTTTCTCCCTTCCCTTTATTTTGATTACCGGAAGTTTATGTGCTCTGATATCTGGTTCAGATGATTGCATATTTTGGGTGGGCGGGATTACACTCATTTAGTTAAGTTGATTGCATACATTCTGGTTATAGTACTTGCTAGGATTTGCTGAAGTGCTCAGATGCATGCTTTTAATGGGCCTACTCCTGGCTCCCATATTGGCACAGTTTTAGTTGTAGCTCTTGCTAGTACCACTCAGCATATATAAGCAACTCAAGGGATCAAATTCATAGACTTACACTTGCAAGGTAGATTCTGTTAACCACTAACTCCCCAAACCCCAATATTCAATTAATGTTAAACTTATTTCTGTGTGATGGAATTGTGGCTATAATCTTTTTATCTATATTCTATTGTATTTATGATGACTTCTTACTATACTTTTATGATAATTTTTTTTCTGAATTACAGGGATCCAACACAGAACCTACGAGAGGTGAAGCATGTACTTTACCACTGAGATACACCTCTTGAAGTAAAAAAAAAATAAAAATATCTCTGAAAAAAGTATTTAACCTAGTCTAGCTCTGGCTCCAAACTTTTTTTTTTTTTTGCTTTTTTGGGTCACACCCAGCCATGCGATAGCACAGCGGGTAGGGCGTTCGCCTCACAAGCGGCCAACATGGCCGACCCAAGTTCGATTCCTCCGCCCCTCTCGGAGAGCCCGGCAAGCTACCGAGAGTATTCGATATGCCAGACACAGTAACAACAAAGTCTCCAATGGAGACGTTACTGGGCCCGCTCGAGCAAATCGACGATCAACAGGAGGGCCTTTACCTTTACCTTTACCTTTACCCAGCCATGCACAGACGTTACTCCTGGCTCATTCACTCAGGAATTACTCCTAGTGGTGGGGGGGTGGAGGGGAAGGGCATATGGAATGCTGGGAATGGAACCCTGGTTGGCCGCGTGCAAGGCAAATGCCCTACCCGCTGTGCTATCGCTCCAGCCCCCTGTCCTCAAACATTTCTGAAAAAACATTTCACAAACTTTAGTTATCATTATAGTGAACTTATATAAAAATTCTTTCAATTATAACAGTAGTAACTATTTGTAGAACCCAGTCAATGTTTTTGCAAATCTATATAAAAATTCCCACCATCTCCCTAGCTCTCTTATGCCTCGAATCAAGTATGAGAAGCAGACAATCACACAGACAAGGTACACATTCTACCACTGGACCGCATCTGTAGCCCTATCTAAAGTTTTTCCATATAAGTTAATTGATGCCTTTTAATTCAAAATGTAACTTTTTAATTTTTTAATTTTTTTCATTCTCTTAAAAAGAAAATAAAAACAATTGCAACACTTTTTTTTTTGGCTTTTTGGGTCACACCTGGCAATACACAGGGGTTACTCCCAGCTCATGCACTCAGGAATTACACCTGGCAGTGCTGGGGACCACATGGGATGCTGGGTATCAACCCGGGTTGGCTGCATGCAAGGCAAACACCCTACCCACTGTGCTATCGCTCCAACCCCAGCAACACTTTTCTTCACCATTCTTTGGTATGACAACAACATGAAGATGTTTTTCAGAGCATTCTTTTAAAGATTTACCACTTAGTCAATTTTTAAAATATAAAAAGGAAAAGGAAAAAATCTAATAAAAATTATTTTATGTATTTTTTTAGGGTAACCAAGCTAGATGTGCTGTGTTACCATCATTATAATTTGGTGTAGAATTGTGTGTCTAAATATTTTTATCTAATATTACTTTGTTAAATATTCTACATTTTGTCATTTTAATTCAGCGTTTTTTCATCCTATTTCATTGATAAGCCCATTTTTTTCTTACAACTCTTAACTTATTGACAGTCTCTAACTATTCATCATTTTGCTATAAACATTTGGTTTGACAATCTTGGGGATTTTTTTAGCCCTGGCAATGTTCAGGGCTATGCTCTGGGGTTGCACCCGTCAGTGGTGCTTGGGAGAGCATGTGGTACCAGGAATTGAGCCGGAGCTTGCAAAACATGTGTTTCAGCCCTTTGTGCTAGATTCTAGCAGATTATTTTTATTTTTGTACATGATTACCTTATGACAGATTTCCAGACACAAGACCACAGTGTCTCCTTATATGTGGCATTAGTTCGCATCCCCAAAGGATCAGTATTCATTTCTAAAGCATTTCCTCTGTCTCTTGGTTTGTGGCTGTCCCACTGTGGCTTACCAAACACCAGCTGCTTTGTGATCTCACTATTATTCATTTCTCACACATAATTCACTCTGCTGAATGAAACTATAAAATGCATCCTTTAAATACTTGTTATCTAACTATAATCCATAACTTTAGTCCTAGTCCCTTTCTCTTACCAGCTGAGGCTTTGCCTGGCTTGTATAGAATTCAAAACATTCACAGAAGTTGGAAGATGTTTCAGTAACAGTTCAGTTGCCCAGTCTTATAAAAGACCATCCATTCCCAGTGCTTTATAGAAATTCCATTTGATTTTGATATCACATTTGTTTCAATATTTGTCAGCTAACTTTCAAAGGGGCATATTGAACACAATTTTGTTTTAAGCAGTTTGTGATCAAGAGTCAGTATATAATGAAACAATCTATGGTTATTTTAGATTTCACCAGAGCATACTTATACTTATCACTTATCACTTAACTTCCTGTTAGTCGTCGATTTGCTCGAGCGGGCGCCAGTAACGTCTCCATTTGTCCCTGTCGCGTGCTAGTGTAGCCCAATGGCATCTGTTCGCTCCGGGAACATGAAGGGCCTCAAACCGATCGTTCATGATCTTGACGAAGAAGTCTGACCATCTGGAAGGTGGGCGGCCACGCGGTCTTTTGACATCCCGTGGAATCCAGTCGGTAACAGCTCTAGTCCAGCGGTCGTCTTTAAATCTCATTACGTGACCAGCCCATCTGATTTTCGACACCTTGGCATATGAGACAGCGTCCCTGATTCTTGATCGTCGACAGATGTCAGAACTCCGGATTCTCTCTCTCATTTGAGTGAAACGTGATATTCCAAGCATAGCTCTTTCTATTCTTCTTTGGGAGACCTGAATAGCGTTCTCATCTTGTTTGCGTAGGGCCCAGGTCTCTGAGGCATATGTTAATGCAGGAAGAACAGTGGAATCAAAGAGATGTGCCCGGAGCCGGAGGTTCTTCGTCCTCTTAGCTATTTCTTCGACGTTCTTGAAGGCGTTCCAAGCCGCTCTCTTCCTCCTGCGCAGCTCGGGTGCCAGGTCATTTGTCATGTTGACCTCTCGACCTAGGTACACATAGCTGTTGCATTCGGAGATGGTCGTTCCATTGAGAGCGAATGGGGCGTCAGGAACAAGGCTGTTTCTCATAAACATTGTCTTCGTAAGATTCAGCTGTAGTCCGACCTTTCCACACTCACGGTCAAAGTCGGCCAGCATTTGTGCCGCTTGGCTGATGTTTGGTGTTATTAAAACAATGTCATCAGCAAAGCGGAGGTGGTGTAGTTGCCAACCATCTATCTTCACTCCCATTCCTTCCCATTCCAGTCGTCGCATGCTGTTCTCGAGGGTGGCACTGAAGAGTTTCGGTGAAATGGTATCACCCTGCCGCACCCCTCTCTTGACATCAACGATCACTTCTTTGTAGAATGGTGAGATCCTGGTAGTGAATCCGCAATACAGCTCACGGAGGATCCTGATGTATTGGGCTTGAATGCCCTGATTGGCTAGGGCTTCAATGACCGCTTCCGTCTCAACAGAATCAAAGGCCTTCTTTAAATCAATGAACGTTAAACAGAGCGGCATCTTGAACTCCCGAGAAACCTCAATGAGCTTGGTTATCGTGTGGATATGGTCGATGGTGCTGAATCCTTTTTGGAACCCGGCTTGCTCGCATGGTTGTCCTTCATCTAGTGTTCTGCCAATCCTATTTAGGATGACTCGAGTGAACAACTTGTAGATGACAGACAATAGGCAGATCGGGCGATAGTTGCCAATGTCATGGATGTCTCCCTTCTTGAACAGTAGTACGGTCCTGCTGGTTTTCCATTGGGATGGAACCTTGCATTCAGACAGGTAGCGAGTGAAGAGCCGAGCCAGTGTATTGATGAGTACTGATGGCAGGTTCTTCAGGTGTTCAGGTCTGACCTTGTCTGGGCCGGGTGCTGTTTGTTTCTTTACCGATGAAATGGCGTGTCGGATTTCGGAAGGGAGAACTTTGGGAACGACATATCCATCCTGTGGAATTTGGTATGTCGGCAAGTGGACATGGCTATCGAAGAGATTTGAGTAGAAGTCATGGATAATCTTCTCCATTGCCATTCTGGAGGATGTGATGGATCCATCAGGACGTTGGAGGGCAGTCATCTTGGTCTTATAGTTGGCGAAGGACAGGCGGACGTTACGAATACTTTTCCCGGCTTCTGCCGCATCTACCAGTATTTCTGCTCTTCTCTCTTTGAGGTCTTCCTTGATCACATCTCTGCACTGCTTTGCGAGCTTGGACGTTAGCTTGTGGTTGCCTGAGGCATGCGCCAAACCACGCTGGCGAATTAGCTTAAGAGTTTTTGAAGATAGGCGATTTTTTGTGGCTATCTCTCTCTTGGCGTTCCTCGCACATTCATGGAGGTGCTGAACCAGTCGATCGTATTCCTCGTCAATGTTGTCATTGACTACTTCCACTACCCAGCCGTCACCACACTCCAGGATGCTTTCCGGACCCGCGCGGCCGCGCAACACATCATAAGACACTAAATACCCATCTTCCGGAATTGTTGTACCATATTTGATAGGGTTCAAATATGGTAACACCTACAAGGGGGATTAGAGGTCGCCCCAAAAGCCTCTATCCCTCTCGGAAAGACTGGCAAGCTACCAAGAGTATTCCGCCCGCACGGAAGAGCCTGGCAAGCTATCCGCTGTGTATTCGATATGCCAAAACCAGTAACTACAACTGGTCTCATTCACCTGACCCTGAAGACTTCACCAACATGGCAGCACTGAGAAGGATGAGAAAGGAGAGGCTGACAAAATCTCAAGGCCGACGTAGGCTGCCACAACGAAGGAAGACAAAAATCATCGTCTGTACTTTCAATGCACGTACGCTAGCATCAGATGCATCCATCGAGGACCTGATGGTACAAGCACGAATGATCAACTACGACATCATTGGTCTGACCGAGACAAGAAGGCACGAATCTCACCATGCCGTTTTCGACACTGGAGAAGAATTGTTCCTCGGAACATGCGATAAAAGAGGTGTTGGAGGCGTCGGTGTCCTTGTCAACACAAACTTGGCCAAGAGCATTGATTCATTCGAATGCCTAACAACCTGAATCAGACGTTTACATTTGAATAGATGTGACTCACCCTGCAGTTTCTATCTTTGTTGTCTACGCACCAACATCTCATTATGATGAAAGAGAAATCGAGAAGTTCTACATGGAGCTAGAGAAGTTCTATAAAGAAGACCACACCTTCTACAAGATCATTGTGGGTGATTTTAATGCCAAGATAGGACCGAGAAGATCAGCTGAAGAACTTAACATCGGGACCCATGGCCTAGAATGGAACGAACAGGGTGAGAGACTGTCTGAGTTCACCATGTCGACCAAGACCATTCATGGTAACTCACAGTTCCAGAAGGCAGAATCCAAACGATGGACATGGGAGTCTCCCGGTGGACGATTCCACAATGAAATAGACCACATCATATTCAATCGACGGTTTTGCCTGACTTATGTCGCTGTTGTCCCAAAATTTCGAACGGGATCGGACCACCGTGTCCTTCGTGCAAAATTCTACTTCACAGAGCGGGGAGAAAGGGCTGCAAAGTTCAAAAAGAGAACTCCCAGAATGACCACCAACTGGGAACTCTTTGGTACTATTTGCGGCAACATGGGAAGATGCCATTGTTGACAACATTGACGAGGAATACTTATACAAGTCATCCTTTTTAAAAATTTAATTTTATTTTTTAATGAATCACCGTGACGTACAGTTACAGATTTGCAAACTTTCGTGCTTAGACTTCACTCATACAATGTTCGAGTTCCCATTCCTCCACCAGTGCCCATTCTCCACCACCAATGTTCCCAATATCCCTCCCACCACTCCCATCCCATCTCCCCAACCCCACCCCGCCTCTGTGGCAGGGCATTCCCTTTTGCGCGCTCTCTCTCTCTCTCTCTCTCTCTCTCTCTCTCTCTCTCTCTCTCACTCTATCTTTCCTTTGGGGTGTTGTGGTTTGCAATAGAGGTATTAAGTGGCAATAATTTGGTCTACAGTCTACTTTCAGCATGCATCTTCCATCCCGAGCACCCTTTACTTGGGGGTCCTTTCTCTATCTGAACTGCCTTTTCACCCAACATGTGAGGCTGGCTTCCAAGCTGTGGAGCAATCCTCCTGGTATACATCTCTACTATTCTTGGGTATAAGTTTCACATTCTGTTACTTTATGTTCCACAAATGAATACAATCTTTCTATGTCTGTCCCTCTCTTTCTGTGTACAAGTTATCTTTAGCTAGACATTCATTTATGAATAATGAAAATTGTGGGCATTAAAGGAATGTAAAAAGGAATCAGAATCAGGCAGTTTCTGAATTATGTATTTCAGATAATTGTAATCTATTCAGTTGGAAATTTCCTAGGAACTAGTCACTTTAATTATGTATATTTGGGACCATAGCCAGCAGTGCTCAGGGCTTCTTTCTAGTTCTATGCTCAGGAAACAATTCTGGAGTTACTAAAGTGACCATGTATGGTGCTAAGGGTTAAATCAGATTGGGCCATGAACAAGGCAAGTACCTCAAATCCTGTACTATCTCCCTGATCCCTAGTCACATTATGTTTATTGTATGCTTGTTCTACTTCAATGAATGTTTATTAAATAGATACTGTGTAGATGGTCCTGCACTAAGTACTGTTGCTAACATGAACAAACTAGACATATTTCTCTTCACAGAGGTTGACTATGTGTGTACTTACATATATTTGCATAAAAATAACCATAGACTTTTAGTTGTGATACAGACTACAAAGAAAGAGTAATATGTTATGCATTGGAAACATAATGACTCTAAGAAATTGGAGAAAAATTCAGAGAAAACCTTCTTAAGAAGACTTTCAGGTTCTAGAGAGATAATGCAGCCACTAAAATAGGGTTCTTGCCTTGCTTTCGACTGCACTCTATAAGGTCTCCTGACCCCCACCAAATTGAACCCTGAGAACAGAGCCAAGAGTAAGCCTTGAGCACAGTTAAGTGTGATCCCAAGACCCCACACACACACCCCCCACTTTGTCATAAAAATACAATAAGTTTTCCTATTAACATTTTATCTTATTTACTTTAATCATATGATTTGTTGCATGTGTGCATAAATTTTTCTAAATTGCTTAATGATAAATTGCATATTCATGGCCCTTTACATAATCAGTGTGCAATTTCCAAGAAAAGAAATATTTTCCTATTTCAGCAGTTGTTAATCATAAATATCAATATTTCCATTGACACCTTTGTTTAATCCACTGCATGTGTAAAACTTGTGCCAACTTATATTTCATAGAATGTTTACAATTTCTTTAGTATGAAATTCAATTTAGATTCATGTGTTCTTGATAGCACAGTGGGTAGGGCGTTCGCCTTACAAGCGGCCAACATGGCCGACCCGAGTTCGATTCCTCCACCCCTCTCGGAGAGCCCGGCAAGCTACCGAGAGTATTCGATATGCCAAACATAGTAACAACAAAGTCTCCAATGGAGACATTACTGGGCCCGCTCGAGCAAATCGACGATCAACGGGAGGGCCTTTACCTTTTACCTTTTAATCTTGATTGGAGCGATAGCACAGTGGGTAGGGCGTTCGCCTTACAAGCGGCCAACATGGCCGACCCAAGTTCGATTCCTCTGCCCCTCTTGGAGAGCCCGGCAAGCTACTGAGAGTATTCGATATGCCAAACACAGTAACAACAAAGTCTCCAATGGAGACGTTACTGGGCCCACTCGAGCAAATCGACGATCAACGGGAGGGCCTTTACTTTTACCTTTACCTTAATCTTGATTGTGTTCACTTTTTTTAAATTATCTTTTATGATGTAGGCATTTTTAAATGAATTGAGTCCCCCATTTCATTTAAAATACAGAATTTCCCTAATTTTGAGTTTAATAATTTTGTGCAATTAGATTGAGATTTAAAAATCTCATGAACGATCGGTTTGAGGCTCTTCATGTTCCCAGAGCGAACAGATGCCATTGGGCTACACTAGCACGCGACAGGGACAAATGGAGATGTTACTGGCGCCTGCTCGAGCAAATCGATGACTAACAGGAAGTTAAGTGATTAAGTGATTAAGATTGAGATTAAATGTACTTAGACACATTATATCTTTCTAAGATTTTTACTGCTGGATATATTTAATCACACAAATCACAAATCATCCTGTTAATCGTCGATTTCCTCGAGCAGGGCCCAGTAACGTCTCCTTCATCCCAGCCCTGAGATTATATTCAAGGCTCTTTAGGAGAATGAGACCCATCATTGTTACTGGTATTTGGCATATTGGGTACGACACAGGGAGTTTGCCAGACTCTGCCGTGTGGGCAGGCTACATTCGGTAGCCTGCCAGTTTGTCCAAAGTAGGAATGAGATAATAAGATGTCATAATAGGATGTTGCGCGGCCGCAAATGCGGCCACGTGGTTCCGGGAGCTGGTTTTATAGTCTCTGAGTCTTGGCCATTGATGGGATTACACGGCGCCAGGGGCCAGTTGGTTGGTGTGACCCCCGCCTACTGGAATTTGGAGGATCTGGGTGGAGTATGCTCGGCCCAAATCCGAGTAGGCTTGGAGATCTCTGCCCCGGAACCTGCGTGACTTTGTCCCTCTGCCAGTACCTTCATGTGTGTGGAGAGTGGTCTCAGCATGGTGGTGGCTGGTCTTGGAGGTCTTTGGCTGCTGGAGCCCTGGTCGGGGTGGGGAGGAAAGCTCAACCCGCTCCCCTCCAAGGGGCCCCAGCGGCGAGGACAGTCAGGCGCGGGGGCAGGAGACTGCACTGTTCTTCTTCTGGGAAGAAGGATATATTTAATGTGAAACTTTTTGTTTGTTTGTTTTTGTTTCTGCGCCAAAGGGGATCTAACCCAGGTCTGACCCGTGCAAAGCAACTACCTTACATGCTGTACTATCTCACCAGCCCCATGTACAATCATATTTTCTTTTTTTCTTCTTCTTTTTTTTTTTTTTGCTTTTTGGGTCACACCCAGCGATGCACAGGGGTTACAGGGGACCATATGGGATGCTGGGAATTGAACCCGGGTCAGCCGCGTGCAAGGCAAACGCCCTACCCACTGTGCTATCTCTCGAGCCCACTATAATCATATTTTCAAAGAAGTTTGCCTTTTTAAGGAAGCCGGAAGGTTAAGAAAAATAGCTATAAGCAGTATTTTTTTAACTTTTACTCTAAATTAAAATTACTAGAGTAGTTTTGCTTGTTTTTGTTTTTGCTTTTGGTTTTTGTGGGAAGACCACACCCAGTGGTATTCAAGACTTAGGGATCCCTGGCTCTGTGTTCAGGAATCACTCCTGACTGGGCTCAGGGGACCTGAGTGCAGAGAGAGAACCGAACTTGGGTGGGCTGCATGCAGTGGAAGCATCCTAACCCTTTACTATCTTTCTGCCCCAAGTAGTTTTTTAAAATATCATGTCACCTCATAGACTGGATAAAAATATTTGCCACCTCTAACCTGATAAAGGGTTAATGTCGAAGATATATAAATCACTTGTAAAATTTAACAAGAGAAAAAAGCAATCAACCTTATCAAAATGGGGGGAGAGAAGAGAAACTTCCTCAAAGAAGACATAAAGATGGCCAATAGATATATGAAAAATGTTCTGTACCCCTTATAATTAGGGAAATGCAAATCAAAACAACAATCAGATGTAATCCCACACCAGAGAGTCTGGCACACATAAAAAATAACAACAAAAGAACAAAAACAACTAGTGTTACTGTGCATGTTGGAAGGAAGGAACCCTCATTTGCTGCTGGTGTGAATGTCCACTGGTTCAACCTCTTTGGGAAACAATATGAACACTCCTCAAAAAACTAAGAATTGGGACTGGAGCAATAGCACAGCGGGTAGGGTGTTTGCCTTGCACGCAGCCGACCCAGGTTCAATGCCCAGCATCCCATATGGTCCCCTGAGCACCGCCAGGGGTAATTCCTGAGCGCAGAGCCAGGAGTAACCCCTGTGCATTGCCGGGTGTGACCCAAAAAGCAAAAAAAAAAAAAAACCAAAAACCCAAACCTAAGAATTGGGGGCCAGAGCGATAGTACAGCGGGTAGGGCATTTGCCTTGCAAGCGGCCGGCCTGGGTTCGATCCCCGGCATCCCATATGGTCCCCCGAGCACCTCCAGGAGTAATTCCTGAGTGCAAAGCCAGAAGTAACCCCTGAACATTACCGGGTGTGACCCAGAAAGAAAAAAACAACAACTAAGAATTGAGCGGTTCATATGATCTAGAAATTCTACTTCTTGGCACCTATTCCAAGGAACCCAAATTCTATATATAAAAGACATTTGTAGCACTGTTCACAAAAGTCACAAAAATCTGGAAACATCCCAAGTGTTCAAGAAAAGTTGATAAAAAAAAGAAACCAATGGTATATATGCACAATGGAATACTATTTAGCAATGAGAAAAGATACTATCTTGCGATTTGGTGCTATGTGGATAGATCTGGAGAGTTTTGTGTCACTGAATCCAAGTTCTAATCAGAAGACCAACTGACCAAATACTTGCTCCTTGAAGACTAATATTTGAGAGACTAGGGCAGTGAGAAAAATTGATTTATTCAGGGGCTAGCAACTTAGGAAGTTGGTGAACTTGTCCTCTCAAAAATCTTACTTTTGTGGGCTGGGGTTTGGGGATTTTAAAGGGCTGTTAGAGGAAGTGGGCAAAAGCAGAAAAGGGATATCCAGTCATACAGTGTTCTGCTGACCTCAGTGGTTAAATGAAGTCACTGGGACATGCTGACCTGTTCTTTGTAAATCTGAAGATAACAACATTGTGCATTGTCAGCCCTTGGTGGTCTATGTAACCTCATCCAGAATAAGACATCTGTTATTTGTCCTTTTCTTCTCATTTGTAGTTGTCTCCTAGTTTACAACTAATCAGCGGTTTATAGGAATGTCTCAACATTAGGGGAAAGGCAGAAGCAAGAGGTGAGAAAAAGATCAAAATTCTATGGGGAACAAGATGGAGTTCCTAGTATATGCTTAACTTTGGGTGGTCTCTCACTGTGATTTGATTTGAATTTCCCTGACTCATTTTTCTAATGATGTTCAACATCATTTCACATCTATTAATAGCTCTCAGTTAACCTTTGGGAAAATGTCTTTACAAATTTTTATTTTACAATTTTAATTAATTTTTTTTGTTTTTGGGCCACACCCAGCGGTGCTCAGGGCTTACTCCTAGCTCTGCACTCAGGGATTACAACTGGTGAGCTTGGGGAATCATATGGGGTACCAGGGATGGAACCCAGGTCGACTGAGTGCCTTGCAAGTATACCTTACCCACTATACTATCTCTCTGGTCCCATCTTTATTAATTATAATTGGATTTTTGTTGTTATTGTTGAGTAGTGTGAGATTCTTTAAATATTCTGGGTATTAGACCCTATTAGAGAAATGATTTGCAAATATTTTCTCTCTTCCAATATTAACTTTTAAACTTTATTTATTTATTAAATCTCTGTGAGATACACAGTTACAAAATTGTTCATGATTGGGTTTCAGTCATACAGTGTTGCAACATCTGTCCCTTAGCTTTTCCACTTTTGTCCTGGAAGTCATTTCCCCTTCTGAAAGACTTTGGCAGTAAATGCATTGCTTACTGTACCCCTGACTTAGTCTTTTCTTTGTATCCAGATTAATACTTGTGATAGGGCAAAAAGAGATGGCACAAAAGGGACAGAATATGTGCTTCATATTTGGAAGTACAGATTTAATCCTGGCACAGTTTGCTTCCCAGGTACCAAGCTGGGATTAGCTCTTGTCCACTACTGCTAGAAGTGACCCCCCCCCCCACAAAACATAAAGGAGACCTGTTATTCTTTAAATGGATGCCTTCTGCCCATAATGTCTTTTTTTCACTAATTTGTTTTATTATTACTCACATATGGGTTATATCCATCCTTTTGTGTATAGGTATATTTATAAAACTGTTAAAAGTCTTGACAACAATGCTTCTTTGAAGCATTACTTCAGGAGCTGGAGTGACAGTACAGTGGGTAGGGTACTTCCCTGCACGTGGCCAACCCAAATCGGATCACCAGCATTGCATATGGTCCCCCCAAGCAATGACAGGACTAATTCCTGAGTGCAGAGCCAAAAAACAAAACAAAACAAAACAAAACAAAACAAAACATTACTCCCTGTCCCACTTCTGTCCTTTTGTTGGTAAACTACCTTCACCCCCATGGAACCTAAGGGCACGAGTTCTATTGCTAAACTGCATCACCTCCCCAACTAACGCATCTTTAATTCCTTATAGTACAATTTCTTTGTCCATTCTGAAATAATGAAACCTTTGAGTCTCTCTGCCCCACCTCTATCTTCATTCTTTCTTCACTGGGTGATGTCACTCATGACTCATATACTTGCGATCATTATTCAGATAACTATTTAGTCTGCCTCTTCAACATAAATCCCATCTCAAGGGACAATGCTTACCTATATTCTAGATAATCCCAATCTTTTACTTTTGCCAGCTATATCTCCCCTGTTAATCAATGACTCCCACCCTCCCTTATCTGAACACTAGTTTCTTCAAACCATATCGGTTTCATTCCCAAGGATGTTGTACTAATTGCTAGTTCCTTCCTCTTTTATCTGATCAATTATCGTGTCTGGTGCTGTCTACTTCTAAAATAGCTATTCCCACACAGTGGTCATAACTCCATTTTAATCCATCATCGCGGGTCCCGAATGATTTTAGTAGCCTCCTGTCTACCCTGATTCCACCTCCTCTCGGTCTTTGTATGCTAATGGAAAATGGAAGAGAAATGTGAATAAACACGATGCTAAACACCAAAGATCACTTCCAATAAGACGAAGTGGATGAGAGAATGTCTTTAAAAAAAAAAACAAACTGGGGCAATCGCGGAGTTGCAGATGAATATCATAAAGTCGACAGGTGACCAGTTACAAAGGGAAAGGGTTGCCTCTAACATCCTATCGTCTACTCCCACAAATTACGTCAAGTGAATTTTTTGCTACGCTAGCCACTCCAGCGCTCAGCCGAGTAGGAACTGTCATGCTCGGAGCCAACCAGCCTCCAACATCCGGAGGGCGAATCCCAGATCGGCCGCCCGGGCGTCGCGGGAGCGGGTCCCTCTAGCTCCCGTCTCTATGGTTCGAGGAATCGCCGGATCCGAGCTTGACCGGTTCGGCTTCTGCGCGTGCGCGAGCCCCGGCGCGCTCCCTCCCTCCCGCGACTGTCCGAGCCCTCGGGTGGGAGGGGTGCGTTCTGGAACGGTGAGGCGGCGGCGGCGGCGGCGGCGGCCGCGACCCTCGCTCTCGGGGCAGTTCCCGGGCCCAGCCTGCACGGGGGAGCCTTCGCCGCCTCCTTGGGCGGCAGTCACCCCGGCCGCAAATGGTGGGTCCGGAGGATGGCGGAGCCTGCCCGGGAAGAAACCCCAAGTTGCTCCCTGTGCCGGCGCCCGAGCCGGTGGGCCAGGACGGGAAGATGATCCGGGCCGCGGGAGGGTTTGGCCGAGGCGCGGGCGCCGCGGAGCCGCCGGAGCTGGAGGAGGACGACGAGGAGGAGGACGACGAGGACGACGACTCTGAGGAGGAGGAGGAGGAGGAGGAGGAGGAGACGCCGCCTCAGCAGCTCCTTCGGCGTTACCTCGCGGCGGCCGGGGGGCAGCTGGAGCCGGGGCTGTGCTCCTGTCCGCTCCCGGGCGGCCGGAAGACCCCCGGCTCGCCGCCCCCGGCAGCCGCGCGCCCCGCTGCCAGCTCGCCGGGCTCGGGCGCCGGCGAACGTCGCGACGGGGGATCGGCGGACGCCGGCGCGCCGCGGCACGGCATGACCAACGGGGACTCGGGCTTCCTGCCGGGCCGAGACTGTCGCGACCTGGAGGGGGAGGTTCGCGCGCTGCCGGGCGACCCGGAGCCGCAGCCCCGCCGCCGCCGCCTGCCGGGGCCTGGCGAGGGGAGCCAGGGGGGCGCGGGCAGCGCGGCCGGTGACTGGGCCGCGCCGCTCGAGGACCCGCTGCGGAGCTGCTGCCTGGCGTCGGCCGACGACGCGGGCAGCGCGGGCAGCGGCTCGGCGGGCAGCCCGGGCAGCAGCGAGGACTCGGAGCGGCCGGGAGCCGGCGCCGCGGACTCCGGGGAGGGCGCGCCGTCCGCCGCCGCGGCCCCGAGGACTCCAGGGGGCGGGGGCGCCGAGCCGCGGCTCGCCCCGGCCGAGGGGCGCCTGAGCTCCCGGAACACGTTCGAGGTGAGCCGCCGGCGGAGCTCCGGCGACCACCCGGTGCCCCTGGGGGCCGAGCCGCGCGCGTCGTCGCCCGCCGCCGAGCCGGGCTCGGCGGGGACCTCGTCGCGCGCTCGACGGAGCGGGGGCCTCGCGGACTTCTTCGCCAGGTACGGCGCGGGCTGCGGGGAGGGGCCCGGGGGTGGGGTGGGGGGGACGGGGTGGTCGTCGCTTGCGTTCGCGGACTTGGATTTGTCACCGGCACCGAACAGGGTCTGCATTGTGTGGTCCGCGGGAGACGGGAGCCCGGCCGGGGCCAGCGATCCTTTCTCTTCCACCGTAGCCGGAGGCCCTTACCTGCCGTCCACACCTGGTTTCTGTGTATTTAGGTCCTACCAGCCGGCTAGTGGCCGGTCTGCACTCTTCCGGGAAAGCCGGGCACCCTTCCCAGTCGCAGGTTTTCTCATTGTGCTGCAGGGATTGGGGTGAGGGTGGGGGCGGCGGCATGTGTGTAGGGGTGTGGTTGTGAAAGAGTGATCTTTTTGCAGTGCTGTCTGCCTGGAGTCAGAAAGCCCTCGAGGACTTTGGGAATTCTTTGAAATCAGAAGTGGTTGTGTGTGTTTCCTGGTGCTTAACCGTTTCAGTGACCTTTACGAAATGCAGCTAATTTGGTGTTAAGAATTCGAGAATTCGATCCCAATCTTTTAAAGCTAAAATTACTAGCAATATAGATTTAAAACAAAACAAAAAACCAAAATAGAACCCCCTCCCCCCCCCCGCTTTTGCCAGATTGACCTCTATTTATTTCAACAACTTTTGCTTTTTTTTTGGTATTCTGCCGGTTAAGGTGTCAGCCTTTGCAGACTTCAGAAGGCCTGATAGTGACAAGTAGTGAGAAATACTCAACTAAGTGCACGTTAATGAAAAAGCAATTTCTCTTGAGTCAAATTTTGACATAAAATCTCTGGTCGAATAGGAAAGTATTCCCAACTTGCAAAACTCTGCCCTGTTTGAGGAAGTTGACCAAAGTCTGGGAAAAAAAGAAAGGAAAGAAACAAATTCCATAGCTCAAATTTCAGAGGATTGTACTCTTTATTAGTATAAATAGTTGTAGGTGTATAGGTACACTTTTCTGATTGTATTTAAATAATTTCTTTTTCTTTTTTTTTCCTGCTTGTAAAAATTATTGCTAAATTGTAAACTTTGACCTGAGAATGGGAAGTTCTAGTTCTTTGTTACTCATAGGACAAAATATATGGTAGTAAGGTCTGCCTTTGTACTTACAGTTGCAAAAAAATATACTTAAAGTTTGTAGTGACAGTATTTTTTTTTTTTTTTTTTTGGTTTTTGGGTCACACCCAGCGATGCACAGAGGTTACTCCTGGCTCATGCACTCAGGATGCACTCAGGACTTAACTCCTGGCGGTGCTCAGGGGACCATATGGGATGCTGGGAATCCAACCCAGGTTGGTCACGTGCAAGGCAAATACCCTACCCCCTGGGCTATCACTCCAGCCCCGGTAGTGACAGTATTTTAAAAGCGCTCAAGGTGAATCAAACTTATCTATTTATGATCCTTTGTGGAAGGTCAGTAGAGGTCATTGTCTATATTTTGTTTGCTTTGAAGACAGGTTTCAGGCAGTCTAGACTTTGAAGAGGCTATTACTGACCCAACCAGCATTTCAACAGTGCTTGCTCAGTGGCTCAGTGGAATAGAGATGATTTGGACACACACAGATTTGGAGATGGCATACAGGCTAGTGGGGATTAAATTAGAACATAAATACATACATGCACATTGAGATTAGTAACAGCAAGTCTATTTTAAAAGATTTTCATATTAGCAGTAGGTAAACATCTTGTTCTTTAACTTGTATGCTAAAAGGATTTTAGTTAGTATGACATTCATATGGTTGAACTAATTATATTTATTAGAGTACTGATAAACTTAGGAACCCTGAAGCTAATCTCTCCAAGACTGTTTTCTTGAGATCAGAATATTCAAAAATATAGTTGTCATTGCTTCTTCATATAGCATTCTTGGGAAATGGCAGCGAGACAGGTAATTTTTATCTTAGCATTCAGCTGAAACTTCAATTATGAAGCTATTTTTTTTTCTTTTGAATTTTTGGGTCATGCCTGAACTCCCATCTTTCATGGGTTGCTCCTGGCAGTGCTAAGGGGACCATGAGGTATGGAGTATCAAACCCAGGACTCTTGCATACAAAACATGCACTCTAGCCCTCTCATCTATCTCTCCAGCTTCTAAACTACCTCTTCAGATTTTGAATATTTTAAAAGCAAAGATTATGAGGTAGTTTCTGAATCTGCCGTACTCATTTGTTGGTTTAAAGAACCCTATTTAGGGGGTATTAAATTGGAAAATTTTGTGGACTCTTTATTGTTCTCTAGGTACTATCTGTTTGAACAAATATTCCTTCCATCCGTAGGCATAATTGTTAGATATTCCCTTGTCCTACCTACCTAAGAGGTCTTTTTCTTAATTCTTGTCATAATTCTGTAGTTCCTTTTGAGGGCTCCCACTGAGAATGGTTTGTTTTAGAACGTATTCTTCTTAGAATGCATTCTTCCAGTTCATTTTGTTGTTGCTATTTAGTTCTGGTTTTTGGTCTTACCTGGCAGTGTTTGAGGGGCATTGTGATGCAGGGAATTGAACCCCCTGACCTCCTGCATGCAAAGAATGTACTCAGCCTGTTGGAATATCTCTCTGCCCACCTTGCCCCTCTACCCACTACCTTTCTTCTCAACCTTTTTTTTCTTGTTTTTGATTTTGGGTCACATCAGGCAAAGCTCAGGGATCCCTCCTGGCTCTTTGCTCAAGAAATATTCCTATTGGGCACATGGGACCACCAAACCCAGGTGAGCCATGTGCAAAGCAAGTGCCCTACCCACTATACTATTTCTCCAGCCCCTAGTTCATTTGTTGATGAGGAAAATGAAATGAAAGACCTTAGATTGATAAGAAACTAGGAATTTAAATTTCCACTCTAGGTTTATAATTAGTCATTTGTTTACTTTCGATTCTTTTCTCTCCTACTTTTTTCCACTTTCTTCCTTTACTGGATAGAAGATACTTTTATTTTTAAATTTAATTTTTAATTTTTTAATTTAATTTTTTAAATTTTATTTTTTTAATTGAATACAGTGAGATTCATAGTTACAAAGTTGCTCATGATTGGGTTTCCATCAAAACGTGTTCCAGCAAACCTGTCACTTTACCAGTGTGTGTTTCCCACTGAATAGGGACCAGAGCTACAGAACAGCAGGTAGGGCGTTTGTTTGCCTTTATGTGGCCTACCCTGGTTTGATTCCCAGCATCCTATATGATTCCTGGAGCACTGCCAATAGTGATTCCTGAGTGCAGAGGCAGGATTAACCCCTGAGCATCTCCAGGTGTGGCCCCAAAACAAACACAAATTGAACTGAATATCAGATAAACAAAAGGCAGTATTTTATGCCAGTTTATATGTTTACTACAGAGTTGTTTTCTGTTCAGACAGATCATTAACAGGAAAACTTTGTTGAACAGAGTAGAAATCATGCAGGACAGAATGGAATTTAGTCCAGCATGGAGTTCCCTTTTCTCCCAAATTAATGATTTAAATTCTGTTTCAAGCCTTATTGGGGTCTTGTTTCAGCTCTTTGAACTCTGTGTGTTTATGATAACCTGAAGTAGGAGCTTCAGAAGTAATGTACTTTCTGATTCTTGGCCGTTACCTGTCTATAACTGTGTTGAAATGCTAGAGGGATACCATTGTACCCACTGTCAACACAGTCATGAGGTGATGAAAACTTAAAAGAAAAATTTATTGTTTCCACACTTCACTATTGTTCCTTTAAGAATTTATAATTCTTGGATTAAGAGTAATGCCATGCACATGGCCAACCTTGATTTGATCAGGGTTGTTGCGAATGGTCCCTGAGCACAAGGCCAGGAGTAAGTCCTGAGTACTGCTAGGGATTTATCTCATAGTTTCCTGCTTGTTAGGCAGGTGCATTTGCCATCCAGCCACCTCTGAGCTCATATTTACTTCCTTTGTTGTTTTTTTGGGCTACAGCTGGTGGTGCTCAGAGCATACTCTTGTGTCTGTGCTCATGAATCACTCCTGGCACATCTCAGGGAACCGACCATATGTGGTGCTAAGGATCAAATCCAGGTCAACTGTATACAAAACAAGTTTCCTATCTGCTGTACTATCTTCTGCTCCTTCCCCCACCTCTTTTTGTTTGATACTGTTTTTTGGTCACACCTGGCATTGCTCAAGGATTACTCTTTCTTGGCTTTGCAGCCAGGAGTCAATCCTGGTGATGCTCAGGGCACCCTATGGGAATTGAACTCAGGTCAGCCACTTGCAAAGCAAGTTACCTCACCTGCTATACTAACTCTCCAGCCCTTCTCTGACCCTGTTCAAATATTTTTTTCAAATAATTATTTTTACTTCCTTTCTGTTCTTTGTTGTTGATGTCCAAGGGTTGCAAAGCTCATGGTTGGTTGTGCTTGCACACTTGGTTGCAGTGCTCACACACTTGGTTGCAGTGCTCACTAGGGGCCACACTTGTTACATTGGCACAGTGCTCATCTTGGGGTGCACTCATGGTTGTGGTGCTTCTGGAGATTGATTACATTCTTAACCTGGTGCCCACACACTTGTCTGTGGTCCTTGTACACTTAGATGCCATGATAATTGGGAATTATACCCTTCAGTTACAGTGCATGCGCAAGCTTATTTTCAGTGTGCCAGAGTTTGCTTGTAGCACCAGGGATTTCAAAGGGCAGTGGCTCCTGGATTGTACTCAGAATGTAGGGTGGTGTTTGTGATTGAACTTTGCAACCTCAAATCTGCAAAGCATGCAGTCTGCCAATTGAGCTATCTTGGGGTCCTTTAAAAATGCTTTTCAGGGATCGAAGTGACAGTACATCAGGTATGTTGTTTGCCTTGCACTCAGCTGACCCAGATTCTATCCCCAGTATCCCATAAGGTCCCCTGAGTACTTGTCAGGAATAGTTCCTGAGTGCAGAACCAGGAGTGACTCCTGAGCATCTCTGGGTGTGGCCCCCAAAAGAGCAAACAAAAAAAGCTTTTCATTTTAGAATAGTGCTAGCTTTACCAAAACTTGTAAAGTTGGTACAGAGCTTTTGTACTCCCCTCATCTATTTCCTCGTCAGTTAATATCATATGACTGTGGTATAGTTCCCACATCTAAGAAACATGTACCTGTTTACCTTAGAAAGATTTATGAAAAATTATTGAATCTGTGCCTCTAGCATGTGAAGCATGCACTACAGCCCATTCAAATATCTTTGTGCTAATTTCCATGAATTGCTGAAGTTTACAAATAAGACTTTTAGTGAAGTGGAGATGCATTGACTTGAGAGATAAGATACTTGACTTTTTGTCCTGTGGGATTTCTTCTATTAATACGTGACACTGCAAATTGTGTTTAGTTTTATATATATGTATGTATATATATATATACATATATATATATATGTTTGAGCCACCAAAATCAAATTTGAAGCTAGTGTTGTCATTTGTAAAATTAGTAGAATAAGGTTTCAGGTTTACTATATTATGTTATTGTATTAAGTGATTTTTCTTGCATGCTCTGTTGAACAATTCAAGTATTTGCTGGCAAAATATTACAAATTTGGACTAAGTTAAAGTGGATGCGTTAAAATACAAGGATTTTTTTACATTTAAACTGAAGTTGCCAAGGAGAGAAAATAGCCCCTTTCTCTCTAAATTCTCTCTAAATTCTAGTTTGAATTTCTTTCAGTAAAAGTGTAACTGTCCCTCAGATTAATGATGGTAATTATCAGTGATTCTTGTTCAGTTTCTCATACTTAGATGGTACATAACAGCATCTCTTAATTTTTTTTCTTTAGCAAACTGGATGTTTTTTCATTTCTTGTCTTTGGAGTAGGGGAGGGAAATGGTATTGGGGGAAGATGTGAATGGCACTGAGGTTGAGGAGAAGAGGGGGAAGAAGAGAAAAAATATCTAGTTAATCAGTAAACTAGTTTAGGATTTTAACTTCTAGATTATGAACTACTTCAAAAAGACTGCTCATGTACTACCTTGGTAAATTTACAGTCTAGTGCAGCAATAGTCTTAGATTTACTTATACTTCAGAATTATCTATATGTACATTAAGGAAAATCAGATTCTCCAGAATTCATAACTTCTGCTTATTCAGTTTCAGGGGACTTGAAACCTTCATACTTGAGGATAATAAAATGCTAGACAGTACTTGCTTATTGACTGTGCAGTTCTGGACAAGTTATTTTGTCTTTTTGGATCTTAAGTAACTCATCCTAAAATATAATGATGTTTAGCTCATGGGATTGTCATGAGGGATAAAAGAGATAATAATCTAATTGCCTTGTATTCATTTGATAGTTAGCACTGTAGCACTGGCTGGAGCGACAGCACAGCGGGTAGGGTGTTTGCTTTGCATGCGGCCGACCTGGCCGACCTGAGTTCAAGTTCGATCCCTCCACTGAGGATTCAAATGTTATTATTCAAGCTAAGTCAAGACCATTGCAATATCCCCCAACCTCATCATCAAAATTCACTGGTTTATAGAAAGGAAGATAAATGAATTAGTTGACTTTTAAGCTACATCCAGTAGTTCTCAGGAGCTTCTCTCAACTTTGTGTTCAGCGGTCATTCTTGGTGTTGTTCAGCGAACCATGCTTTGCCTATTGATTTCTCTCTTTGGCCAAACTGTACTGATTTCTCTCTCAGACCAGACTGTACTTTTGTGTACTGCATGAAGAAGTTCTTCATACTTTATGTAGGATATTTTAATTTTGTTGTTATTTATTTTTCCCATTATCCTCCCTTTTCTTGCTGTAATGGATGATGTTGCTATGACCGGAATTGTGCACACCCGACTGTGGTACTCATACATTTACGTGCAGTGCTTTGTGAGAGGGGTGTAGCACACATCTGGTTTTG
This sequence comes from Sorex fumeus, assembly GCF_029834395.1. Taxonomy (NCBI): domain Eukaryota; kingdom Metazoa; phylum Chordata; class Mammalia; order Eulipotyphla; family Soricidae; genus Sorex; species Sorex fumeus. The sequence goes on from NW_026606135.1 coordinate 11,284,167, forward strand.
GTACTTACACATTTGGTGAGTTGCTCACTAGTGCTCTTTACCCCTTTTGTGTAGTACATTTTTAAATGTGTATTTGGTGTTAAAATGAACTCTGGTTTATTCTTGATAGTGTGTTTCTAAAAATCTTGAAGTAAATCTGAAAAGGTCCCTAAGTGAGGAGTATTAAGACTTTTAAAAAATTGTATTTTTTATTGTTTTAAGTGATTTAATAAGAGCAGTAGCCATTTTTTAAAAATTACGTTCATGAAATATTTAACTTGGTTCACTCATATATTTCATATTTAGTATATTGTGGTAGAAAGCTTTGGGGCGGGGAGTAGAAACATTTGGATATTTTGAGACTGGTTAACATCTGTTAACCATCTCTAAATGTCTACAGAAAGGGAAAAATAGTCCTGGAGGCAGCTTATTTTCTCCAAGGATCTCTGTAAGCTATGCTAAGAGTTGTCCACAGGTAGTTCAGATTGATAATAGCTTGGACCCCACTACTACAGTAAAATTAATTTGGGTGGTGGAGTCTAATAGGAAATCTGGGGTCTCAGACATAGAGTGCAATGCATACATTCTACCTCTGTCACATCTCTGGACTTTTTTGTTTGGTTTATTTTGGGGGGCACGCCAGGTGGGCAGGCCTCAGGGCACCTTAAGTGATATTGGTCATTTGAACCTGGGTTAACTGCTTGGAAGGCAAATTGTCTTCCTGCTGTTACTATCCAGTCTTAAGAGAATAATTTTTAAAAAATTTTTTTGAGAAGGTGTGTCACACACACCTGGTAGTACTCAGGCCAAGGGCTGCACCTTGTGAGATGTTCTTGGTTACTCCTGGCAGTCAACCCTTCCACATCTGCATTCCGCTGTATTTAGATCCAGTCTTTACTTAGAACCACGTCCTTGGCTCTTACCACAGTAAATATTCCTCACCCATCCAACCCTGATGCTGGAGATTGACTTTCGGATTCAGAGCATCACACATGGGGGGCAAGTGCTTTAAGCACTGAATCACATCCTGGACCAACTGTATTAATCCTTAAACTTTACTGTTTAAAATTACCTGGAGGGATTTGTGAAAATGGCATATTCCTTGAGATGTCACCTTCCCTCTACTCTTTGATGCGGTAGATCTTGGGTTGTTAGGAGCTTCACATACAATATTTAACCAGGAACTCTCAAGGAATTCTGATGCAGATGCTTCTCTGAGAGTAATTATTAAAATAATTGTTGACAGTTCTCAGATCATACTTAAAGGTATAAAATACATTTATGTTGGGGTCTGAAGGAAGGTAGGTAGGTACATTGGTGATTGGTGTGGGGTTGAAATTTCGTGCATGGGAAACCATCATTAGCAGTACTGTAAATCATAGAACCTCACTCAATAAAAAATAAATACAACGAAAAGATCCCATTTTAATAATGACAACATTTTATAGTTGTCATTGCTTTGTTAATTTAATATTGGGTGATATTTAGGTATTAATGTGTTGAACAGAAAATAGTTGAGATATAAATGTAAAATTATTTTGCTAACTTTTACTAGCTTGAGGAATCATTTCTGCATAATATAACTTTTGCTTTCTTTTTGTAAGTGAGAAGGGTTTTAAATTTAGATTTTACAGTATTTAGATAGCTGTGAGTGCCTTTTCTCGACAGACCTTTAACTTACAAAACGTCACACAAGTCTCCTTATTGTGGAGTCATAACTTTTTGCCTATTCTTATTTGTAAAATACAGAAGGTGTTAATTTTCCTTCTTTCTGCTGCTAGTTACGACTTTTTGAGTGTCTTTTAGAAATCCTGCACATAGCACATGGCTTATTCCCCTCCAGAATTTGCTATTTCAGCCTTTCTTGCACTTTTTATTTCTGTGGCTAAAAGAAAAAAAAGAGTGAAAACCATGTGACTGTCTGGGTTTTCAGCAGGCCTTTTCCTGCAATTAAGAAAAGTTTACCTTTGGAAACCAAAGCTACAAGTTACACTCTTACTTACAGTTTGAGAGTAAACTTGGTAATGTGTTTAAATAACCTTTGAATCTAACTTGACAGTTTCTTTTTAACTTGACTTTTAGGTATATTTCTAGGTTAAAAAAACATTTTCATCTGCTTTTCTCTAACCCCAAAGAGATTAAAACATTTTAATATGTTTTTGGTACCGAACATGGTAGCTTTAAAATACAATTATGTGCTATGTTCTATTTCTCCCTAGTACTGTAATGTGTTACCAGCCGTCATACATACATACACTGGAAATTACTTAGAGTTTCCAAATCCGGTTTATGTTAGTTTTTTTTTTTGGTTTGTTTGTTTGTTTTTGGGTCACCTACCCCGTGATGCTCCTGGCTCTATTCCTGAGTAATACTCAGGAATTACTCAGGGGACCATGTGGGGTGCCAGGGATTGAACCTGGGTCTGCCCCATGCAAGGTATTATTATTTTAAGTGATTTAATAAGAGCAGTAGCCATTTTTAAGTGATTTAATAAAAGCAGTAGCCACTTTAGGTTGTTTGTTATCATCTCAGGCTAACCTGGGGAAGTATTTTTTTGTTGTATCAAAAACTACAAGTAAAATTTTTTTGTTAGTAAAGCAAAAATTCTCATGTCTTCTCTTGAAAAGCCAGGTATGGATTATAAAGTAAAACTAAATACTTGTTTTCATACTATTCCAGTTAGAAATAGTAAGATAGAGGAAATATCTTATCCTTAGATCTAGGATAAGTTATTGGAGAACAACTTTAGAGAACATTTGAAATTTATATAAAGAAAAATCGTTGGAAAGAATGTTACATTGAAATGAGCTTTGTGTCCTATATTTTCAGGTGTGGGCTTCAGAGCATTGCTACAGAAAGTTTCTCTTTTTTTTACCTTGGTGCCTTTGTGGTTGTTTCTGGAAACAGTTCTTTAAAGATACCTGCTATGCCTCCCTCTTTTTAAAACATTCATTATAATTAATTTTTTGTGTGTGTCATGCTGGGAATCCGACCTAAGGGACGACTTTATCGCTGAGCCACATCTAGGACTCTGCCTCTCTTAACTTCCCTAATGTCCCTATCCCTGCACGGCCACGTAACAGGCTGTATCCTGCCACTGAATGAAGCCCCAAGGAAAGTGTAGAAAAATATTTTATTTATAAACCTAAGTGGTTAGTATTTAAGAAGTAAGTAGGAAAATGTTACTTAAGAAGTAAGTAGGAAAATGTCAGTAGCGCCAGAGAAAAAATTGGGGGAAACTTATAGTAGATGATCCTTGAATGCTTGGATTTTGTTTGAATTGTAACAAGGCTGAGAATAGTATAGGTACACAACTGCATGTGCAGTTATTCTATTTTATTTTTTGGAGGGGCAGGAACTGGGCTATACTAGAGATGCAGAGGGGTTGTTTTGGCTCTGTGCTCAGCAGTAACCCCTGATGGTGCTCGGAGCCTATAGGTGGTTCTGGGGATTTGAAGCAGGGTTGCAGTTGCTACAGCCAGGATTGTCTCTTGTCACTGGAGAACTGCTGGGCTTTTGGAAACTGCAGATAGATACTCATTAGTTTTCTAGATTGTTCTTGGTGCAGGTGAGATAAATTATTAAAAATTTATGCAAAAACGGTTGGGCTAAATTATGGAGTTTGTATTACTGGGTAAGGAAATTTGATTCCATGAGGGATAGTGGTACATAGGACCTTTGATGTTTTAAAAGAAATTGGGTAGGAGGTCTGAGCCACAACCAGCTGTGCTCACGGCTTACTCCTGGCTCTGCCTGAGGATCACACCTGGTAGTACTTGGGATCTTATATGGTGCTGGGGATTGAACCTGGCTCTGCTGTGTATGGGGCAAGTGCTTTCCCTGTGCTATCTTTCCAGGCTTTGATTTTTTTTTTTAAGTAAGGACAATTGCTTAGAATTATGTTTTAGAACATTGACTCTTACAGAATTGTAACAGATAATTTAGAATCAGAGAAACTGTATACAAGTGTATCTGGCATATATTTGTAGTTTTTATGATGTCTTTATCAAAATATATCCAGAGTATATGTAAATATCATTAAATTTTTTCCCTATCAGAAGTGATAGATAACAAGTTGAGTGAAATATGATTTTTATAATAAGCTTTTCATAAATATTTAATGAAGGCAAATCACTGAATCTGACTTCTATTTTGAGAAAAAAAGATAAGAAAATAGAACGTCACATAGAACATGTTATCTGTCATGTATTCTGAAGAATAATACAGTGAGTAGGGCACTTCCCTTGGGCATAGCTGACCTGGGTTCAATCCCTGGCACCACATATGTTCTCCTGAGTTCTGCCAGGAGAAATCCCTGAGCACAGAACTAGGAGTAAGTCCTGAGCTCTATCAGGTGTGTCCCCAAAGGAGCAACAGGAACAAAACAAAACGAAGAAGAAGAAAGAAAAGAGCACATACATTTAGAAGAGAAAAATGAAGATTTTGAGAAAAATCACTAGGGAAAGGTACTGATTACACCAACATGAAAAAGTGTTTAGAAATAAATGGGGAAATGACTTTGTTAGTGCCTGCATCTTTGGTCTCCTGACATCCACAACTGTATGGAATACATTTCTGTTTATAAGCCACCAAATCTGAGGTATTTTGTTATAACAACTTGAATAAATCAAGACCACAAACTTCGAAGGTAAAAGTCATTTTTCTCATTCTGTCGCTGCCTAAACTCAAACTTCCATTTGTGAGTATAAATAAACTATCAATATGGATACAACAGTGAAATAAGAGTCAACGGTCTGATGTAGTGGTAACATAGTAAGAGTTTGCTTATTATGCAGAAGATAACAGCTAAATATGTTTTCAGAATTGTTTTGAAAGCAAAATTTCCTTTATTTGACATTCCATATTAATTTTAGAATCAGTTTGTCTATATTTGCAAATAGCAAATATATTTGTTAATTAACTTGGGGAGACTTGATATTTTTACTATGTTAAATCTTCTGTTGAACATAGTTGGTCACACCATTTATTGTTGTCTTTATTTTTTTAACTTCATTAGAGTTTTATAGTTTTCAGCAAACATATCCTGCTCATGTTTTGTTAGAACAACTATAAATGATGAGTTATTTTTAAAAAATTTAGGTTCTAATCATTGCTAGCCTATTAAAATATTATGGTTTATTTTTGTTTGCCTATATCCTTAAGCTTACTACAGTTAGTTATTCCGGGAGTTTTGTTATGAAGCCTGTGGAATTGTTAATGTAATAATATTATTTGCAAATATTAGGGAATTTTGTATTCCCTAATTTGTAAGATTGATTTTTTTTTTTATTTTGCAGCATTGGCTATGACCTTTTGTACAATCTCAAATAGAAGTGAGGCTAGTAGACATCCTGCCTTGTTTCTGATATCTAAAACAATTGGTCTTTCACATTAAGTATGGTGTTAGCTGTAGGCGTTTTTATAGGTATACTTAATTAGAACTTTCAAAAGAATTTTTTTAAAGAGTGGATTTAATGTCAAATACATCTCGTTTTCCTTTTGAATATTGAATGAGCCTTACATTCCGGGGATAAAACCCACATAGTCTTGCTTTTCTTTTAATGGACTGTCACTTTAAAAAAAAAATTTAGAAATATGTCAGTTTTATTGATAATGATTTTTAAACCATACAACTCATTCATTGTATATAATTAAGTAGTTTTAAATAGTTTTAAAATGTATTTAGGTTTTTTATTAATAATTTTTAATTACAGTTTCAGTAACATGTTCCGGTGGTATTAACATTTGTGGTTTTGATCTATAGTTAAATGTAACTCATTACTACTGAAGTGCTCAATACCTTCTACCAATGTCCTTATGTTGCTTCTTGTGTTTTATTATTATCTCTTGTGATTTTGGGTCCATACCTGGCAATGCTGTGAACTGTTGGGACTCTGTGTGCTGAGTCTCAAACCTAGGACTCTATCTGTGTGCTGCATTCTCTTTATCATCCCTCCTGACTGTATTCAGTGAGTGTTTTATTTCATGAGATTATAAACCATCACCACAATCAATTTTTTTCTATCCCAGTTGCAACCCAAAGTTGTGCTCTGTCTTGGTAGTGTTTGCTGCCCAGCTCATCGCCACTCCCTTCTTGGCAGCATTGTGCAGTCTCTGGTGCACCCCAGCCAGGTGTGTGCAAATACCATAACTAAAGATGTATGAGCACCAAGTCTAGATGTGTATGAATATGTTTGTGAGAACTGCAGTGACCGCTGACAAGCACTATAACCAAAATGTGCCTGAGCTCCACAACTAAGAGTGCAGCTCTTGATGAGTACACTTGCAAGCACTACAGCTGAAATACTATCCTAGCAAGCTGTACTGCTGAGTGTGTGCGAGCATCACAACCAGATGTGGGACTCTGCACCACAAATGTTTGTGCAATCCCTGGTCATTGTACTACAGTCCTTTGAATCATCTTCCTGCCCTCAACAACAAAGGGAAGGGAAAGAAAGGAAGAAAGGTTTTCTTCAAGAGAGAAAAAAGAAAGAAAGCTTACTTCTTAGTGACTAGAATATTTTGCTTATATTCTGTTCCCTGTAACTGATCTTGTTCTTGTTTTAGAAGTAGTTTTATATATTCTTCTTCTTCTGATGGTTTCTGTCTTTCCCTCTGAATATCTACTATATTAACTTAAGGCCACGGACATTTCCTTTATGATGTACCTATATATGGCATCATAGGTATGCCATACAAATGCAAGAATATATTCACTGTCACTGTCACTATCCTCCCATTGTTCATTGATTTGCTTGAGCGGGTCCAGTAACATTGTGAGACTTCTTGTTACTGTGTTTGACATATCGAATTTGTCACGGGTAGCTTGCCAGGCTTTGCTGTGCAGGCGAGATACTCTCGGTAGCTTGCCAGCCTCTCCGAGTGGGGTGGAGGAATTGAACTCGGGTCGGCTGGGTTGGCCGCGTGCAAGGCAAACGCCCTACCTGCTGTGCTATCGCTCCAGCCCTAGAATATATTATAATGACTTTTAAGTTTTCCCCTTAAATATATTCTGTTTTGTTCTCTCACTACAATAGCGACAACGAAAATGGTGTCTGTCAGCCACGTACTGCCTGAAACACAATAACTGTGAGAGAAATTAGACACATGGCTAGGGATATGGTATAATATAATCCTGTGGCATAATACATCCTTCACGTTCATTACACCTACTATTTTATCTCAGGCACCAAAAAAGAAAATTAAAACTCCACATAACATGTCACCTTATGGACATGAAAAACGGGAAGAAGAAACTAATAGATACCTTTGAACTGTTTAAATGAATATCAAAACACATTTGCTTATGTATAGGATGAAAGAGATTAGGGATCATTGTGAAGCCCTTCTGTCTTAATCATTCTGTGGAGGGGAGTGAACAAGTAAGTGTAACTTGTAAGTAAAGGAAGTGTGCTGGAGGAGACCTGGCTTAAAGAAAATATCTAAAAACATTTCTGTAGACAGCTATCCAAGAAAAATGTTTATAAATACATCATTTACCAAAGACTGTGCATACAATTTGGAATGGCTTTGCACCACCCTCCACTAGCCCATTTGGTAGGTTCATTGAGTTGGTGAAGAACCTGTGACCTGATTCCTCTCTCAGGTTCCTGGCCCCTTAGCAGAATTGGATGCTGCTGACTTCGATTCAGTCCCCACCACCAAAAAGCGCTCCCGGCTCTACCAGGTGTTGTCCCAGCCCCTCATATTTTCTACCCACCAGTAGCTTTCACTTCAGTTTTGAAATGATAGTTTTTGATGAAGAGTAACTGATGTTGATTTGCGATTTTAGTTTCTGACAGTTATGATATCTGAAAATAAGTTACAGGCTAGAATGAAAGTACAGTGGGTAGGGTGACTACCTGGCATGCAGCTGACCTGGGTTCAATCCCATGTGACCCCCTGATCCCCCGGAGTCAGCCCTGAGCACTGCCAGGGGTGGCCAAAGGAAAAAAGGAAAAAGAAAGGAAAATAGATTAAACAAATGCATATTAAATTCTTGTTATTTTGTAACTTTTAGGATTTATAATAACAGACGAGACCCGAAAGTAGCTGAAAAAGAAAATTCTTAAAATTAAAAAGGCCTGTGAGCTGGCAAAAAAAAAAAGGTATTAGTAATGTTATTTTCATATGTAGTCAGCTGAAAGTTTTTTTCGAGAGAAAACTGATTGAGGTTTGGAAAGAATGTAAGTAATCTTCATGCCAGATCTTTAATCCAGAATACTCAAGAGTAGCCAAAGTATTGTGTTTTAAAGAGACAGCATTGCCACTTCCTTGAATTAATAATATAGACAATTATAGCATTCCACAATCACTAGGTAATTTCTTTTTAAACTGTCTTATACTTTGCAAAACTTTTGATGTGTCTTAGCAGTCAGTTTCTACTGAGACAGCTTGAAGATCAGGTTTTGGTTTCTAATTTTTAAAAGACTTTACTCCTTTGATTGACTTTTACTTCTTATTTGGAAAATAAACCCTTTGAATGTGCAACACTCTATAAGTGATGATTAGAATTTAGGAAATATAAAAAGACAAAATTGACATATTGATGTTAACACTGGACAAAGCTCATTTTTTTTCCCCCTCTAAAGTTCTTACTTTTGGCAGTAAAAGATTCCGCATTTGGGCTGGGGTTTTAGCTCATTAGTATAGTACTTCATTTGTGTATCTGGGCACTTGGTGTTTATTCACTGGCATTAGAGGGAAAAAGTTTCAAGATTTGACAGTTTTCTGCAGTGTGAAATTCCATAGTCTGAAACACAATGGAAGTTACATAGCTTTATCTCAACTCCATAAATGTTTTTCCAGTTCTTTTATTTATTAACTGCCCTGGCCCCTCTCTTTATTTTTTGTTGCTGCAGTACACTGGAGCTTATATGTGGGGATTCACATCTGCAGAACTGAGGATTGCATTCATTTGGAAATGTTGTGAGGTGACGGTGATTAAATTTGTGGCTCCAAAACGTAGGCATTCTGCTACTGAGTCATCACTGTCCTGGGGTTTTCCGATTACGTTTTACTTTGGGGGGAGGCAGGGAACATGCTAAGAATTGAACTTGGGACTGCACAGAAGCAAGGTAAGTGCTCTACTCTGAGCCATATCCTTGGCTCCAATTTGTCAGTTTTTAAAAATTTTTTTTTAACTTGTAAGGTAGTTCACAATATTTGGTTACATTTAATATTCAAACACCAATCCCACCACCATTATATCTTCCCACCGCCATATTTGGGGTGTTTCCATCCCAAACCCCAATTCCTGTCCCAAAGCAGAACCGAAGTAATATATTTTGTATTGTCTGTTATGAAAAACCGCTGAAAATGCTACAAAAAAAGTATCCATAGAGGAAAGAGTGTGAAGATTGTTCTATGTTGGCAGGGGTCATTAAGACCTTCTATAAGATATCACTAACATGTTGTTAAAAGGTTGAGCCTTGTGAACTTTCGTGTATTTATCTGCAAATATGTATCTATCGATCCATCCATCTCTCTATTTCCCTCTATGATTGGTTGCCTACTATTTGAACCCCATCAAATGTGGTATGGTTCTCTTAAAGTGTGGGTAGAGTATGTCTTATGACGTGTCATGCGGCCGCGAATGCAGCAGTGCAGTTCAGAAATAGATTCAATTGTGCGTGAGGCTTGGCCGAGTGTGTGGGGAGCAGCCTTGAGCATGATAGTGGTTGGGTTCTGGAGGTTTTTGGCAGCCGGGACTGGGTCCCTTGGGACGGAGGGGGGGCCTCTAACCCGTCCACCTCTGGGGCACCCCGAGTGAAACAGCCCGGCACAGGGTCTGGTGGCATGGCTATGGCGAGCGCCATGTTATGCTCCCTTCTGGGAGAGAAGGACATGTGATCTTCAGTGTGTCAGTTCTTAAAAGAGTTGGAGGTTCTGCTACCTTAGAACTCACGAGCATTGAAAAGAAAGAAAAAGAAAGAAGGTGGGGGCAGATAAGAGAAAGAGAGAGAGACAAAGTCAGAGAGAGAGAGAGAGAGAGAACTTGCTAGCTTGTATATAGTCATCGCTGGTTCTATTTCTAGGATCGGGGTTGGGACTTGAGCTCATTAGTAAGAGTACTGATGGTGCTCTACTCACATGGTGCTTCAAGCACTGCCAAGAGTGAGCCTTGAACAAAGCCAGGAATAAACTCCGCATTGAGCATTGCTGTGTGTGGCTCCAAGCTTTCTTCGCACCCCACCCCCTCAAAAGATCATGAGCACAGACTCAAATGATGTAAATAAGATTTGTCTCTTTTTAATTAAAAAGCTAACTACCATATTGTCTTTCCATTATTTTTTTCCAAGGTTTAATAAAGTGTTGATTCTCTTCTTAAGATTAACCAAGAGAAGCAGCCCATTTGCAATGGTGTTTTTAATACAGTCTGCATATATTTAAAACAGTATTTATAAATTTTTGTTATGGTTGTATGCTTTTAGCTGCATTAGAGTTCTGTGTGGATGTGTAAGAGATACAGAGTATAACCTGAAAAGCCACTCCACATTTTCTCAGTTGCATAAGAAATTAATGTGGAACTTTATTTAATGACCTTTCTTTAGCAATCATGAATATCTGTGGGTTCATATTTTTTTATTGACATTTCTTATAGTAAACAAGATCTGTTAGATCTGTAAGTTAAATGTTTTTTTTTTTTTTGCGTCACACCCAGCGATGCACAGGGTTTACTCCTGGCTCACGCACTCAGGAATTATTCCTGGCCCTGCTCGGGGTACCATATGAGATGCTGGATCGAACCCGGATAGGCCGTTTGCAAGGCAGACGCGTTCCCTGCTGTGCTATTGCTTCAGACCCATTCTTTTCTGTGATTTTAGTGAGGACTTAAACATTCTAAACTTACTATGATTGTAGCATTATACTATAATTTTGGAACTAGTGCTTTTAATATTGTGGAGGTTATTTCTCTTTCTTTTTTCCTTTTATCCCTGACAGTTACAGCAACATTATTGAGAACTATTTCCTTTGAAAATCTTTCTGTTGTTTGGCTTAAGAAGTTAATATTCCTTGATTTTATTTTAGAAGTCCAAATTAACACACACATACATACATACTTCTTGGCAGACTTTTTGTGATGCAGGATAATTTCTAGGGCTTTATCAAAAGTTTCTTATATACTTAGCATTTGCCTGTGATTTATAAGTTTCTGAATAGTAGCTAGAGATCTGATATGTACAATGATTCATAGTTTAATTTTTTTTCTAGTTTTTCATGAGAGTAAATGATTCTCATCAAGTGAATAATTGGTAGTGATTATTGTAGGTAAAGGTCATAGATCAGGGGTGGGGAGCTTTTTATTCTGTCAAAGGCCATTTGGATATTTATAACACCATTCATAGGCAATCCAGTATGGGCGTATGGGCTGTGAGTGGCCATCAGAAGCATATGTGTCTGGCCTCTCACTATGTACCACATGATTCTGCTGGTCTATATAGCCTTCAGGCTTGATCTGATGTTCTCTATTCCTGGAACAGAGACTCAACCACTGCTATAGGCTCCTTATAGAATTGGACTTGGAGAATTTGTTGTTGCTCTTTTTTCTAGTTTCTCAAACTGAGGTTAGGTTATTTGAGGTTTTTTTCATGTTTCCAGATACAAGCCTGTATTACTATGAACTTCTTTAGTACTGCTTTCGCTGTGCCCCATAGTTTCTGTTTGTGATCTTCATTCTTATTTGTCTTGAGCAATTTATTTCTTCTTTGATTTCCTCGTTGATTTAATAGTTATTTAACAGTATATTGTTCAACTTTCAAATGTTGGCGCTTTCCACAAATTTTGTTTGATGGATAATTTTTATCTTTATGGCGTCAAGGTCTGAGAAGCTATTTTACATGATTTTCTGTTAACATGACCTTATTGGATACTCAATAATTATGCCCCAGTATATGTTCTACCCTGGAGAATATGTGTGCATTGGAGAAGAATATGTATTCAACTTTGGTGGTTGAGGTCCTGTACTACATGTTGTGTTAAGTACAGTTCTCCCAGTTTCTCATTTAGGTCAGCATTATTTTTTAAGATTTTTTTTTCGTGTTAATGGGGGTACCTTTGGTTCATTTTCTATGTGGAATAATAATATATTTAGGTATTGACAAGTATACCACAGTTTGTTTCCTGCTCTTCTGTCAGTGGGATTTTTTAAAATTAAAACTTGCAGATTTATTTTTTTTACTAGAAACTTCACTGTATCACTGTCATCCCCTTGTTTATCAATTTGCTCAAGCGGTTGCCAGTAACGTCTCCATTCGTCCCAGCCTGAGATTTTAGCAGCCTCTCCCTACTCGCCCTTCCTAATGGTGCCGTTTTAGAGGCTCTTTCAGGGTCATGGGCATGTTTTTGTTACTGTTTTTGACATATAAGTATGCCATGGGGAGCTTGCCAGGCCCTGCCATGCGAGTAGGATACTCTCAGTAGCTTGCTTGGAAACTTAAGTGTTATTAATAAAGGCATTTCCAAAGAGAAATTCTTTATAAAAGTAGTGTTGATGCTCATGTCACTGTGATAAATTGCGTTTTAAAAATGTATTTTTACTGAAACACTGTGATTTACAAAGTTGTTCATAATAGCTATTTCAGTATATAGTGGTACGGTATCACCGGTGTGACTTGCCCTCCACCAATGACTCCAGTTTCCTTCCCGACCCCTACCTGCCCTTGTAGGCACATAACAAATGTACTTCGTATCACTTGCTCCAACAAAACTTAAATGGCAAATAGAATGGTCAGAAAATAAATCAGTAAAAGCCAATTTATGATTGCTATTTGGTTTTAACCTATGTCACTGACACTGTCCTCCTGTTGTTCATCGATTTGCTCGAGCGGGCCCAGCAACATTGTGAGACTTGTTACTGTGTTTGGCGTATTGAATACATCACGGGTAGCTTGCCAGGCTTTGCCATGAGGGTGAGGTACTCTTGGTAGCTTGCCAGGCTCTCCTATGTAAATAAGGAAATTAAAACCACTTAGTACAGTATGATCAAATGCCTGTTCTCATTTTTGTAAGTAAGTTTTCAACTCTGGAACATGAAATATGTTGTATTAAATTTTATTTTGTGCTTGGATCATAAGTCTCACAATTTGTTGTGAGATGTTAGTGGTGCCCAATCGAGCAAATCGATGAACAATGGGAGGACAGTGCTATAGTACTTGGATCTATTATGGTAATAATCATGTCTTAACCTGACGCACGGGTAGGGTGTTTGCCTTGCATGCCACCAACATGGCCGACCCGAATTTGATTTATCTGCCCCTCTCGGAGAGCCCGGCAAGCTACCCAGAGTATCTCGCCTGCACGGCAAAGCCTGGCAAGCTCCCCGGGACGTATTCCATATCCCAAACACAGTAACACAATGGAGACGTTACTGGGCCCGCTCGAGAAAATCGATGAACAACGGGGGGACAGTGACAGTGACAGTGAACCTGACATATTGTTTTTATCCCCACACTTCATTTTAACACTGTGGTTTACAAAGTTGTTCATGGTGACTTGTTACAGACATTCAGTATTCCAACATGAAACCCATTACCACTGTCACCTCCCCACCACCACTGTTTCCAGTTTTCCCAGCCACACCTCAAGCCTGTCCCCTGTAACAGGCCCACAATAGTTTATTTTATGTTACTTATTATGAATTGGGCTGGAGCGATAGCACAGCGGGTAAGGCATTTGCCTTGCATGCAGCTGACCCGGTCATCCCAGGTTTGATTCCTCCGCCTCTCTTGGAGAGCCTGGCAAGCTATGGAGAGTATTATGGCAAAGCCTGGCAAGCTCCCTGTGACGTATTCGATATGCCAAACACAGTAACAAGTCTCACAGTGGAGACATTACTGGGCCCACTCGAGCAAATTGATGAACAATGGGAGGACAGTGCTACAGTGTTATTATCAATTAATTGCTATTGGAATGATCAAAAATATTTCCGTAGAAGAAAATTAGTGAAAATTGTTGTATCTCACCATGGAGACATTAAATCCTTGTCTGACTTAATTTGCTAAGATGCTGTTATAAGTTAAGCCTTCTATGTTAAAGTTTTTGTTAGTCAAGATGGATTGGTTTCTACGTTAATCCCATCCAATCTTTGGTGCTATTACTGGATTGACAGTGTTGTAGAGTTCGGAGATATTGTGTGGCTGCAAATATCAGCTGCATGCTCCAGGAAATCCAGAATTTTTGATTAGGCGGCATAGCTGGAGTTAAATTTTTAACTGGGTGGTGGCTTTGGGGTGGAGGTGTGACTGCTGAAGTACAGGGTGGTGGAGATGGTGGGGGGAGAGGTAGCCCATTCCAACTCTTAAGTTTTCTCCAGCTGAGAAGATCTGGAGTTTTCAGTTACAATTACCTATGTACCTAGTTTTCAGCAGGTTAATTTCTCTATGCGACTCAGTCCTGAGTAGATGGAGTTCCACCAGAGGTATGGTGGTGACTTTGGGGTATGGGAAATAGCAGCTGCCAGGGCTTTGTTTGGGTGGGTGCTATCCCCCTTCCCCCGAGAGTACCCCGAATGTCTCAGACAAGTACGGGTGTCTGAGATGTTTTTGTGGCTAGTTGATCTCTTTCGAGATTTTTTTATGAATCTCTGGAACTAGGCTGGTGGATGAGCTTACATGGCAGTGGAGGTGGTCCATGGGCGTTAATTTTTTTTTTAATTCCTTAAAGTTTCTTTTTCTTTTGAACAATATTGCCTTGAGTGTTATACACTTGTCTAATAGTACACATACCCAGATCTTTCTGAAGAATGTCAATAAGAGTGAATTGCTAGATGGTACTATGTACAAGTATTTCTCAACTGGGATCCATATGACCTTTATGTTAGCCATGTTCCAAGTGCCAAGAGAGCCATAGGTGAAAATCTTGTAAATGGTGGGCCACTACAAGAGACTATGGGGCCAACTGGTAAGAAAGAAGGGCCAATTCATAGGATAGAGGGACCAGCTTGTAAGATTGCAAGGCACATTGGCCACAGGAAGGAAAACAAGTTTAGAGGGGTCCATGGTTATAAAAATGCTGAGAAACACTGGTACATACAACCAGTTTCTGTGTTGTGAGTACATGTAATTATACCAATATAAACTCTGAGAAAGTTCCTTAGTATTACTACTTTGTCATTAAATTAGTATTACTAGATTTCTTCCTTTGTTATCTAAACTATATAAAATGTTAATGGTACCTTTAGAACTAAAGCCCTTAATTATCATTTTTGCAGTTTAAATTAAGTTTAAAAGATGTTAATTGCTTCTAGAGTTTTAGAATCTCTATTGTGAGGTTATAAAATTACTATTTCTATATTTTGTGTAAAATTTCTAAAACTTGGGGCCTGAGAAATAGTACAGTGAGCAGGATGCAGGCCTTGCATGTGGCTACCATGGGGACAATACTTCTCACCTCATGGTCACCAAGCTCTACCAGGAGTCATCTCTGAGAACAGAAGGAATAAGCCCTGAACACCACCAAATGTGGCCCCCAAATCAAACCAAACATGCTATGTTTTATATATAAGTACTTCATTATTTGGGCACGACAATGGCATTAAATTTTGTCTCTTTATATTAGTAACAGTAGGTCTCAGCACCATTTTATAATTATTATTTCTTTACTGAGATGTAGTATTATCTCTGTTTTTCCAAAGTATCATGACCACTTTTGGGTTTTTATTATTTAATATAAATTTTAGAGTAGTTTTTTCTGGTTATTCAAAATCTTATAGGGTTCATGATGAGAATTACTTGAATTCTACACACACACACACACACACACACACATTGAGGTAATTAGAAGATGCCTTTCCCTCTCCCCCTCCTTTTTTGGGCCCATACCCGGTGATGCTCAGGGCTTATTTCTGCTCTGTGCTGAGGGATCACTGCTTGGGGGGCTTGGAACGATGATGAGGTGCTGAGGATTGAATCCAGTCAGCCCTATGCAAGGCAGTTGCCCTATCCGTTGTACCATCTCTTCAGTCCCAAGATGTGTTTTTAAAAAAATGTTGCATAATTTAAAAAGTTGTTCATAATACAGTTGTTTCAGGAATTCAATGTTCCAATACCAATCCCACCACCAGTGTGAACTTCCCTCCACCAGTGTCCCCAGTTTCCCACCCACCCCTCAAGCCTGCCCCCTTAGTAGTGACAAAATAATTTATGTTGCTTGTTACAACAAAATGGAAAATGGAACTATCAAAAATTCTTCAGTAAAAGAAAGTTTGTGAAATTTGTTAAAAAACAAACAAATTTGTTTAATCTCACTGTGGCATTACTAAAGTCATTATCTGAAGACCTCCTAAGACTGTTGATACTAGTTGAGCTTTCTGTGTTAGTGTTTTCTCTCATTGAGTTAGGGGGCTTCTACGAAACTTTCCTATCAAACTTGCTCTGCTTCTACTAGACTGTCAGTAGAGTGAAATTTGGAGGTGTCCTAGGAGTTGTGAAGCTGGGATAATTTAGTGGTGGCTTGACTCTCTTTAAGATTTCCCAAGATACTTTTTTTTCTTTTCTTTGGTTTTTGGGTCACACTCGGCGATACTCAGGGGTTACTCCTGGCTCTGCTCTCAGGAATTACTCCTGGCGGTGCTTGGGGTACCATATAGGATGCTGGGAATCGAACCCGGGTCGGCTGCGTGCAAGGCAAACGCCCTACCCGCTGTGCTATTGCTCCAGCCCCCAAAATACATTTTTTCTGCTTTTTTTTTATTAGTGAAACACCATGAGGTACAGTTGTAGACTTACAAGTTGTTGTACTTGGGTTTCAGTTATACAATGATCTAGTACCCATCCCACCACCACTTCCCATTCTCCACCCCCACCAATCCCAGTATCCCTCCACCCTCCCATCCCCCATCCCATCCAAGATACTTTTTTTTTAAAAACCAAAAAAGTTCAGAAAATATTTAACAGTGTTTTCTAAAGATTGTATTTCTGATTTTTTTTTCTTTTGAATTTTGAGTCAGACGTGACAGTGCTCATGAGCTATGTCTGGCTTTGTGCTCAGAAATGACATTTGGTATACTCGGGGAAAATATCTGTGTTGCCAGGGGTCAGACCAGGGTTTTCTATATATGCATGGCAAGTTTCCTGTAGTATCTCTCTACCCAAAGAAGTTTTTTTTTTAAATGTGTGACCTTTTATTTACTTTTGGTTTTGGGGCCACACCGGCAGTAATCAGGAGTTACTCTTGGCTCTGCACTCAGAAATTATTCCTGGTTGGCTCAGGGGATCATATAGGGTACCAGGAATTGAACCCAGGTCATCTGTGTGCAAGGCAAAGACCCTACTCACTGTACTATCGTTTCTGCCCTGGAGAATGTATTTTTTTTTTTTTTTTGCTTTTTGGGTCACACCCAGCGATGCTTAGGGGTTACTCCTGGCTCATGCACTCAGGAATTGCTCCTGGCGGTGCTCGGGGGACCATATGGGATGCTGGGAATCGAACCTTTGTCGGCCATGTTGGCTGCGTGCAAGGCAAACACCTTACTCGCTGTGCTATCGCTCCAGCCCCTGGAGAATGTATTTTTAAATACAATTTCTTACCCACTTTATACAGGTTCATTTAGCTCCCCCCCCCAACTGTTGGTTTTTGTTTTCTTTTTTGGGTGCGGGGGGCTACACCTAGTGATCACTCCTGGCTCTGCACTCAGGAATAACTTCTGTTGGTGCTCAGGGAACCATATGGGATGTTGGGTTCAGACCTAGGTTGACCATGTGCAAGGTGATTGCCTTACCCATTGTATTTTTGTGATACCCGTTCTACTAATACTCCAGGCTCTGTTTGTTTTACTTTTTCGGGGTGGTGGAGGGAAAGACACTTACAAGCAGTGCTCAGGATTTATAGCAGTCTTACTGGAGATTTGCAGTGAACTATACCAGTGGTTCAGTTGTGAGAGCCTGAGGATATGCTGCTTGGGCCTGTTCTGTGGTGCCAGGGAGGCCCGGCCTACACCCACACTTACAATGTTGGGAACCTCCAGGGCCAAATCCAGGTGCTCGACATGACCGCCATGGCTATACCTGGTGATGCTGGGGGACCATGTGATATAGGAATCTAACCTACAAATGCACATTAACTGCTGGCTCCCTTCTGGCCCCTTACTACTGCTTTGCCAAATAAATGTGTAGTCAATTCTAATATATTTTGTCGCTGATTCAAAAAAAAATTTATACTTCATTTATGGTGGTCACTTTTTTCTCAATTTGATTTGCTAGCGTCTTTTGATTTGTAATATTTCTATATAAGTTAGGTCAATTTAATAGAATCTTAACGTATGTATAAGTAGATAATATTTTAGGAGCTGGATATATGACTCAGTGGTAGAGTGTGCCTAGTAGGTATGATACCCTAGGTTTGATCCCTGGTACTACAGAACAGCAACAATTTTTTTTTTTTTGGTTGGGTCACACTTGGTGGTGCTCAGTGTTTACTTTTGCCTCCATGCTCAGGGATCACTCCTGGTGGGGTTTGTGGACCTCAGAAGGGATGCTGAGGATAAGACACAGCATGTGTAAGCACTATACCACTGTACTATTGCTCAGGCCCTAATAACAATAGCAATGAAAGTGTTTTGTATATGTCTTGGGTATAAACAGAATTTACAAATTAAACAGGGACTGGATAAATGGTTAAGTGGGTAGGATGCTTACCTTGCACACGGCCAGTCCGGGTTCCACCCCTGGCATCCCATATGGTCCCCTGAATACTGCAAGGAGTAAATCCTGAGTGCATAGCTAAGAGTAACCCTTGAGCAGCACAGGGTATGGCCCCCAAAACAAAATCAGCAAAAAATTAGTTCTCTACTTACCCAAAATATATATAATTCATGTAACTTTTCTCATGTATTTCAGAAACCTCTTCCCCAAAAGGACAAAGGAACTTAAATCAGTTGTCCATAGTGCTCCTGGTTGGAAATTATTTGGTAAAGTCCCTCCCAGAGAAAATCTTCAGAGAACTTCTAAAATCATCCAGCAGGTAAGTTCTGTTAGGTTTTTATAATACTCTTTTTGATAATTAACTGTGTTCTACTTTCATTCATGTTTTCTGAATGCACATTTTTTGATTATAGATATTTATAGTAATCTTAATTTAAAAATAATGATTTTCATTTTTTTAAGGTTGTGAAAGCTCCTTGAAGTCATAGAATATTGATTCATTGATTTATTTTTTGAGTTATTGTGTAGCTAAAAAATATACAGTCAATGACTCTTCACATACTTTGATTTCTAAAGAACTTGCTAGCATTTGCCAGTAGCATGTTATTTTATGAATATAGATAGTTGTGAACTGATGAAAAAGTAAAGAACAAAAACCGATTAGATTCTGAGGAGGTTGGACTCTTGGTCACTTTTCCTGTTTTTTTGCCTAAACCTAAGAACTTTGTGAAGTAGATGGTCGTACAGCCTATCCAATAACTTAGTAAATTCTTTTATTAACCATAGCGCTGTCATATACTTGAGTTCTTAAGAACTTCAGATCTCCTTTGATAACTAATTTATTGCTCAGTAGTTGGAGAAAAGTGAAATTTGGAAACTAGGGAAATATATCAGTTTGCAGATTTTGGGAGAAGGTGATGTTCAGGGCTGACACTGAACACTGTGTTCAGGGTTCATTCTTGGCAGTTCTTAGGGGATGATTCAAAGTTTTGGGGTTCAGTCTGTGGTCAGCAGCATGCAAGGCAAGCACTTGTTAACTTCCATACTATCTCTCTTGCCCCAGTGTGCAGCATTTTTAAGTTGAGAGGTTGTAGTTAATAATAAATTTTCTTTTCTTCCCAATTTTTATTAGATCAAGTACGACTAACATAGAAATATGCACATTGAGGATTGGAGAGAAACTCAAAGGGCTAGTATGCATGCTTTGCATTTGAGAGACACAGGTTTGATCTCGGCCACTGTGTGGTTCTCTGAGCACTGCCAGGAATCACCCTAGATAATAAACTGAAGTAGCGCCTAAGCACCAGCTGATGTGGCCACCACCTCCTACCCCAATTACATGGAGCTAATTAATATATAGAAAAAAATTTTAAATCTTTGAGACTGTTTATTATAGTTAATTCTATTTATAAGTAATTACAGTATTGTCTAGTATATAGAGCTTCTGAAATTATACAGGTTGACATACGAAACTATACAATTTTGACATACAACTTAATTTCCAAGTTGTGTGTCAAAGCACCTCCTTTACTACATACAGCTCACATACAGGAAAACCTTGGTAAACTTGGTAACATTCTACATCTGTAGAATGTAGTATGAATTGTTGGCTTAAGGTATTACATAGTTTGTTTGTTTTCAGTTTCTTTTTGTTTGTTTTGGAACCATATCATCTGTGCTCAGTGCTCATGTCTCTGCACTCATGGATTGCTCCTGGCAGGACTGGGGAGACTGTTTGTGGTATCAGGGACTGAACCTGGCTTGACCAAGGCAAGCGCCCTACTTGTGGTACTGTCTCTCTGGCATCATCTTCCAGTACATAGTTTTAATATTAAATGACAATTCTTTTTTTGTGGCATCATAATTTGGTGTGTCTGGTTTTCCTGAGGTTGTCTTGGTAAGCTGTGTGCAAGTCAGTATGGAACAGGAAATGAGGATGTTGCCATTTAATCTATTTTGAAGATTTGTAAAATTGTAAATGTACAATACTTTCGTATGTCCAATTAGTAATTAATTGTGATTATTTAGGAATGAAATAAAAGTTTTAATAAGTATGTGTTTTTTTCAAGTGGCTGTTGTTTAAGACATAAATCTTTATTAACTTATGAGATATAACTCACAATTATTTTAAACAATTATTTTTGTTTGGCTTAGGGGACATCCTAAAAAATTTACTGAGACACTAAAGGCACTATTATCCAAGAAATGGAAATATTTGCTATCTCGACATCTTAAATTCTCAGTTTTGGTAAAATCTGAAAGTAACTTCTCTTGTCTAGAGTTTTTCAGAAGGCCAAGTTCGCCCTCTAGAGGCAAAACAGTGGTCTTGCTATTGAAGATTTGTATTCTTGGCTTAAGTTTTTAAAAACGCGTGTATGTAGATTTTTATATTTATATAAACTAATATTCTGCAGTATTTTGTTACTGTGGTTATAAACAAATTTCTGGTTGATAACGATCTGTGCAGTGATATGTATATGTTTTTAACTGGCTATTTTTGGAAATCTAAGGCTTCATATTCTTTTATTTGTAGATAATGTACAAAGATTTATTAAATGGTCAAGGAAAGAACAACTTTATTTCCATCTAGGAAGAGGGATTAGAGTTGAAATTGATTGCTGTCCTCTTTGGCCTCCTTTTTAGCCTTTTACAGTTGATTTCTCTTAGGTACATCTTTTAATTTTTGAAATTTCTTACCATGTGTAGATAGTGTGTATTTTGGTGTCACCTTCATGGTAATAGTTGTTTTTTGGGAGGCTTGATGAATATTGAAGTTTTTGTTCTCGACCATTTTCTGCTGTTTTTGGTTTATATTTTTGGCCACACCCAACTATGCTCAAGGATCATTCTTGGTCTTTTTTATTCTTAACACACTATTGTATTTCTCTCACCATGTGATGGCACATATTTCTGCCTCTCTCCGTGTTTCTCCATGAATCTTCTATTCTCCTTTTAACTTTTGTGTCTTTTTCCTTTGCAATTGTTGGTTTTTAAGATGGGCTTAATTTTATAATTGTACTTATCAATAAATTTACAACTTTGTGTTTTTTCCACTTTTTTACTATTTTTTAAAATTTTATTTTAGGCACTGAGGTTTACAGTAATATTAATGATAGGTAAGGTAAAGGTAAAGGCCCTCCCGTTGATCGTCGATTTGCTCGAGCGGGCCCAGTAACGTCTCCATTGGAGACTTTGTTGTTACTGTGTCTGGCATATCGAATACTCTCGGTAGCTTGCCGGGCTCTCCGAGAGGGGTGGAGGAATCGAACTCGGGTCGGCCATGTTGGCCGCTTGTAAGGCGAACGCCCTACCCGCTGTGCTATCGCTCCAGCCCTATTAATACTACCTCTTACCACGCCCTTCCTGAGAGTGTCTACTTCTTCTACCATTGTCCAGTGTCTTCCCTTCCCTTGTCCAATCTCCCCTTTTTCTTCCCCCTTGGGAGCTTCCTACTGAAGATTTCCTTCTGTTGCCTTTGAGTATACCCCTACTATGTTTCTTTATATCCAAAGTATGAGAGATATTTTGTGTATGTTCCTTTCCTCTGGCTAACTTCACTAAGCATGATACTCTCAAGGCCTATCCATCCACTGTCCACTGTCCTCCCATTATTGATCGATTTGCTTGAGCAGGCCCAGTTACATCTCCATTGTGAGACTTCTTGTTACTGTGTTTGGCATATCGAATGTAGCAGTAAATTTTGCTTTCATCTTTTCTTATAGCTGAATAATACTTCATAACACTTTAAAATATTTGTTTAATTTTTAAGTTCTGTAAAACAGTGAGTATAATACTGTATTTTATATCTTTTAGTTATATACTCTTTCAAGTATATGTTATGTGTTTGAAATCATAAAAACTGAGGATTTCCCAGTAATACCATGAAGAATGTTAGGACATATCCATTATGTTTTAAAGTAGCATTTTAAGCTATTGTGATTTCAAATTATTACAGCTGTAGAAGATAAAGGTAGCTAGCATAGTATAAAATTGTCTGGAAAAGTAAGGGAGCCTTAGAAGTGCTAGAAAAAAATTCTTTTGAAGTTTCTAAAGACCTTTCTTTTTGAATGGCAGAACAGTAAAGTTTACAAAAAGGTTATGGAAGAATAACATTTTGTAGGATAATTTTTAAAAAGAAGATATTTAGAATTTTTTCATGTGCTTAAGTATGTTCTAGTTATGTTTTGGGGGTCAGAGTTTTTTTTTTAGTGGAAACAAGTGTAATTACATAGGAAAGAGTTGGTATACATTTTCCTCTCTAAATTACTGATAGGTAACCATTATATTCTATATAAAATATAATAGTTTAGGGGTTATGTCTTAATTCATTTTATTTCACATTTTTAGATGTTAAATTTTTTGTTTTGAGTGAGAAACACATATTTTTACATGCATAATGTTAGCATTGTTTTCCTGAAATTTATTTTAATGATAAAATGCCACAGTATATGCCCGTATATGTGTATTTTGTTATTTAGCTTACGTGTTGCACTTACAGGTTTCATATGTATCTGAAGTCCATATGTAAAATATATTTTCAGATTAAAGTTTTTTTTAATTAACTCTTGCACTAAACTTTTTAAAAGATTTCATCAATTATATATAGTGCTAATGATTCAATATTGTAGTAAAGAAATAAAAACAGGATAATTGCAAAGTCAGACTGACTCAAGTTTGGCATTTTATTGGACAGTCAGCTCCCAAATCACATTAATACTCATAATATTATTTTATGAGGGTTATCACGTGTGTTCTCTTGCAGGTGTGAAATTCCTTTTGAATTGTGGCCTTTTGAACCAGTTGGTGAGCCATGTAAAAATTCCATATATTAATTATAAAAAGTTTTTCAGGATATTATAGTTCAGTTCACATAAGGTTTTTGCTTTTCCTAAGAGATCGAAGTTAGAATGCAGTTTACATAGTTTATTTTATGACATAAACTGCAACTGAGGAAAATTACAAATGTACCATGTTATATAATTATAGCATGAATGTACATCAGATTGAATGTACCCTATTTATGTCATACTGCCCCAGTCTTTTACTACAAGTAATCTTTTTTTGCTGGGCTGGAGCGATAGCACAGCAGAAGGGCGTTTGCCTTGCACGCGGCCAACCTGACGGAATTCCTCCGCCCCTCTCGGAGAGCCCGACAATACTGAGAGTATCTTGCCCACATGGCAAAGCCTGGCAAGCTACCTGTGATGTATTCAGTATGCCAAACACACAAGAAGTCTCACAATGGAGATGTTACTGGGCCCGCTTGAGCAAATCGATGAACAACGGAAGACAGTAGAATCTTTTTTGCTAGGCACTTTTTGTGGGTGGTGGGGAGTCGTGATGTTTGGGCCATACCCTGCAGTGTTCAGTGGTTACTCCTGGCAGTGTTGGGTGACAGTTCCTGTGCTGTGGGGTCAGTTGCTTGCAAGGCAAGGACCTCAAGCCCTGTCCTATCTCTCTGCCCCCAGGCACGTTTTTTGGCATTGCCTTTCTAAATTTAAAAAGTAAGATTAGGTGATATTTCAGGTTTTTCATTACTTTTGTTTTTTCTGAGTGAATTTTTTAGTTGAGAAATTTAATCACTTCAATGTAACTTTTAATAGGCAAGAAAAAAGTTTTAAGATACTAATTTCTTAATCTAAGCACATCAAATTGTCTGACTATAGTAGAGATTGGGCCAGAGTGATAGCATAGAGGGTAGGGCCTTTGCCTTGCCGACCAGGTTGATTCCTCCACCCCTCTGGGAGAGCCCGCAAGCAAGAGTATTCTACCCTCATGGCAAAGCCTGGCAAGCTACCTGTGACTTAATAGATGTGCCAAAATCGTTAACAAGTCTCACAATGGAGAGGTTACTGGTGCCTGCTCGAGGAAATCGATGCACAATGGGAGGATAGTGCTATAGTGTAGTGTAGATTATTTTCCCCAGTTAAATCTTTGCTTTATACATTTTTTACTGTTGTAAAAATACCCTGTTGTAAAATTATGGATAGGTCTTTGAAACAGTAATTAAATAATATTGAAAGTTTTAGAGCCTAAGTTTCTGATTACTGGTGTGTATAGCATTAGAGAATTTTGAAACAGTGATTAGTTTCAGTTATGCTCAAAAATCGATGCTTTTGCTATAAAATTTCACTACTACAAAAATGAGCTGCTGTAATACTTCATTGTTAATTTATGGAGGGACTGGATTATGTTCAGTGTTGACTTTTGAACAATTCTTAACATTGTTACACCTTTACATATCATCTGTTTTGGCATTACTGCTTTGATCCAGGTCCTCACACATGCTAGGCTTGTGCTCTGCCGCTGAGCTAAACCCCCAGTCCTGCATACTTTGTTATTATTATTATTTGCTTTTTGGGTCACACCTGGCGATGCACAGGGGTTACTCCTGGCTCTGCACTCAGGAGTTACTCCTGGCAGTGCTCAGGGGACCATATGGGATGCTGGGAATCGAACCCGGGTCGGCCGCGTGCAAGGCAAACGCCCTACCCGCTGTGCTATCTCTCCAGCCCAGTCCTGCATACTTTAAATTCACTTTTATTTACTATTATTACCTGGGGCTGCAGCCATAGCACAGTGGGTAGGGCGTTTGCCTTGCACGCGGCCAACACAACCGATCCGAGTTTCATTCCTCCGCCCCTCTCAGAGAGCCCGGCAAGCTACCAAGAGTATCTCGCCCGCACAGCAAAGCCTGGCAAGCTAGCCGTGATGTATTCGATATGTCAAAAACAGTAACAACAAGTCTCACAGTTTGTTGTGAGATGTTACTGGTGCCCACTCGAGCAAATTGATGAACGCAGGGAGGACAGTGCTACAATGCATTATTATTACCTGATGAGTAAAGTGAATGTCTTTCTAGCTATTTTTATGTTTTTTTTTATTTATTTATAGTTAATGATAAATTATGTCCTACTTATATGTCAATAAATAGATTTCATAGAAGTTAAGTTGTGTGATTAGAGGTTTGAGAACAGAATTCATAATAGCTCAAGATCAGTGATTTGGGGAAGGGAAAGAGAAGCGTAAGCCACAGATAGAACCTAAATTAAACAAAAGTGAAGAGAATGTAAAACTGTATTTTCTCAAATTGGACAGGGCATGATATGGGGCAGTTAATTTTCTATTATTAAATCAGACAGAGTCTTGGAAATGTGTTACAGTGTGAAAATACCTGTTATTTGATTTCATTAGTAAGTATTATTTGGGTATCAAAGTCATAATGTTCTTTTTGTGTGTCAGATTTACATATTTGATTTCAAATTAGACTAAATAAACAAAATTAGGCTGAAAACTTTGCCAAAATGAAGCTTAGTGAGGCAATTTCTGTATGCTAGAGAATGATGAGTTGTTTTATTCCAGGATTTCAGTTAAGCTCAAATTAAGTTTTATTATTTTATTCACAGATTCTGGAAAAAATTTAGAGTAAGTAAAGGCATCAAAAGCAGTCAAACCTTCTCAACTCCAAAATGTTGGTTTCCATGGCCCTTAGCTCAGATTTTGTGAAAGAACCTTTTAGTTTGGGCTTACTTAAACTTGTGGTAGAGATGTCCATACAGTGAGTTTCTCCCATTTATGCCCATAAGTGGTTCATAGCACGAAGCTTGCTTACTGATGTGGGTTTAATGTTTATCTAACCATTTAGAAGCATTCTCATTCTCCACTAAAACTCAGGTTGAGGTAGCATAAAGTAGACCAGCTATTTTGACCTTGACATTATCTTCTGGAGAGAAATTCCTACCTTTTCTTTCCCCCAGTCTTCGTATTTTGCTACTTTCAGGAGCTATTTGCCGACTCCCCTCACCTCACTTTGAATTAATAGTCTATCTTTTCTCACACTCTTCCCTCCCACGCTCTTCACTTCGGGTGGGTCTCTTCAGCTACAGAACCCAAGGTATCCAGCTGTGATAGAGTATCTTTCTGCCACCAGCTCCCTGGCTAAATTCACATTTGGCAAACTGTAAGCAGAAGTTGGAGGACAAAGTTTTTGAAGCTAACCTTGATTCTTCCCTGATATTGACTGACTTTCATTTCAGCAAAAACATAATTTACCAGCATACATTAGATTGTGCACAAATAGCAGGCAATGTTCAGGTTCTTGGTGTATAAATAATGAGTCTGTTCTATGAGTTATTCCAGTCTACCTGTGGAAGGGGTTCCCAAAGAGTGGATTACCTAGGGAAGGCTTTAAAAGTACAGATTCATTGGCCCCATGAATTGAGTTCTTAATGACTGTTTTGTGTTTTTCTATTCTTGTGTTTCTTCTAGTTGATTCCTTTTCAAATCTGCTATATCACTTTTTACAGTTTACTGTTTCCTGCTGAAATGTCAAGTTTGGCCTTTATCTCCTTAAACATAGTAAGTATAGTAGCTTCATAGTCTGTATCCAATAATTCCATTATCTGGAAATACAAGGTCTGTTTATATTGCGTATTATTTCTGCTAGTTATGTTAGCAGATGTTACTTTATTTCTGTTTGGATAACAGATAAACTAACATTTGAAACATTTGTATTTCAAGGTTCAGGTAGTCCCATCTTTCAGAGATTTAAATTTGTGTCTTTCAGGTGCATGATTACACTAGTTTATCATTTATTTTATTTTCATGCAGAGCCGGTATGCATTCTGTTTTGGCTCTTTTTCTTCTTAAGTTGTAGATACTTAGAACTTATTTTTTTGGTTTTCAGACCATATCTGGCAGGTTCTCAGGGCTTACTCCTGGATTTGCTCTTAGGGACCACATCTGGGATGCCAGGGATTGAATCCAGGTTGGCCACATGCAAGCCAAGTGCCTTACCCACTGGTACTATTGCTCCCTGTTCATAAAATTTTATATTCTTAACTTTATTTTCCTGCTATTGGTATCATTTTATGTGAGCTGGATTAGATTTACATATGCATCTTTGCATATAAATGCATGTTTGCTTTAAATAGTTTTTAGAGCAAACTGAAAAGAAAATATGAAGAGTTTTTGTATATCCCTTAGCCCAACACATATACAACATCTCCTACTATTCATATCTTCACCACAATGTAAAGGATTTGTTCTAATCAGTGAATTTGTAATAGGATTTACTTTCATATATTCTATGGGTTTGGTAAATATATAGTGACATTTCCATCATTGTTGTACAGAGTAATTTCACTATCCAGAAAATATTCTCAGTTCTGCCTCTTTATTTACCACTATTTCCTTGGCAATCAGTTACTTTTTTTCTTACTGTCACCATAGTTTTGTCTTTTCCAATATGTCATAGAATCATGTATCAGGCCTTTTCAGATCAGCTCTTTCATTGAATAATATATGTACATTTAAGTTTATGTCTTTCTATGGTAAAATAACTCAGTTCTTTTTTAATGCTGAGTAATATTCAATTCCCTACAATTCTTTCCTTTGGTAATCAGTTCTGTCTTTTGGCAGTTCTGTGCCTCTGGACTGTGTACGTCACCAGTGCTTTTCAGTTCTCCCATAGCCCCCATCTGCAGATGGGAGAGAATGACCACTGTGGGTAGAAGTTGGGTATTTCCCTTATCCAACTTGGAAGGCTAAAGAGAGCAGGAATTGGGCATTTGCCTTCTTCCAGGTAGATCTGATTCTGATAAAACCCCAAGAAGTTAGATTCTGATAAAATAGCTTCTCCTGAGGTCTGGACTTGTTAGGATGAATAGAATGCGATTAGTAGATTTCAAAATAATTCACTTTCCCTCTATCACTGCTGAAAGTAGGAGGAATGTTTGATCTTTAATATTCACTTTGAGGAGCTGATAGAGTTCCTAGAGGTAAAACTCACAGGTATGTGGTACTGGGTCCTCTTAGAGTTCAGGCATTAGACCAAATTGTGGACCTGCTATTGAGCCTCTAGCAAGTTGTTGATTATAGTTCAGGCTTTCCTTTTCTGCTCTATAAGTTGTGATTCCCTGCCTCTACCTGTCTCTTAAGTTTTGGGGCAGCACTTTGCTCTACAACCTTACTTCTTTCTTAGATCCTAAAATGACTTGATTTTTTTTTAAATTTGTTAAGTTTTGTCTTTGCTATAATGGAGTGTCAACTTTTAAGATCCTTACACGGTGGATGAGAAAGCAGACTTTTTTTTTGGCTAATATTTTGTGAAGGGTTTTTCCTTTTCTACTCATTTGAGATATCAGTTTATAATTTTCTTTTGTTGTGGTTGTAACTCTTGTTGCAAGGGTAATACCTGGCTTTGTCCATGTAGTGCCATGGATTGAACCCAATGTAGTAATTACTTCCAATTATTTTTCTTGAGGTTACTGTATCACTTTATCCTTTATTGCCTTAAGAAATTGTGTGGAATAACTTTAGATTTACAGAAGGCTTGAATTAAAAACAAAGAGTTCCTGTACACTTTCACTCAGTCTTATGTTAACATTTTGCCAAACTAAGGCACTTGACTTGGATTTTACCAGTTTTTATTTTTTCTGTGTTTTGCTTTTTGTTTTGTTTTACTAATGATCCTTTTCTGTTTCAGAAGCTAATCCAGGGTATTTGTTATCTACTGTATCCCTGTATGTATGACCTTTTGACAGTTTTTCAATTTTTTCTGATTTTTATGATCTTGACACTTTTGAGAAGTACCAATAAGGTATTTTTCTATACTATCCTTTAAAAAATGCTTCTATTTCTTCTGTTTTGAAGGAGACAGTTTCCCCTTATACTGCCAGGAGCCACTCTTTCAATACTCATCCTATATGTAGGGGAATGATGGTTTGAGTGAGTCAGCTTGGTTGTGTGCTGTTTCTTGGGCCCTTTGGTGCTCAGACTACTGGTGATGCTGGGGATTAAGCTCTGGGCCATGTACATGCAAAGCTTGCACTCTAGCCTTTTGAACTATTTCCCCAACTGTACTATTTTTTCTCCCAATTTTTTTTTATACCAAATGAATTTTTTTCCCTAGTTCTTCTATACCAGTTGAATGTTCAACAATTCAATTTTAATAACTTTTACTGAATTAGTGTCAGATTTTACAGATTTCTTCCCCTAAATGACAACAAAAAGTCTGAACTTGTACCTCTGACCCATTGAGTATAAATCAGAAGCCCCTACTACCTTCTGCTTGGTTGATAATATAGAATGAAGTCTCACAGAACTCAGGAAAAAAGCTTATCTGCTGGATTACCATTTTATCGGAAAAGGATGCAGTTCATGAGTTGCCTGGTGGACTAGATATATAGCGCAAGGTACATGGGAAAGGGGAGTGGAGATTCTTTGCCCTCTCTAATTGTTCCATCCTTCTAACACCTCCCTGTATTCACCAATCCCAGAAACGCTCCTTCAGTTATATGTTGGGTTTTTTTTTGGCTTTTTGGGTCACACCCGACGATGCACAGGAGTTACACCTGGTTCACGCACTCAGGAATTACTCTTGGCGGTGCTCGGGGGACCATATGGGATGCTGAGAATTGAACCTAGGTCGGTTGCGTGCAAGGCAAACGCCCTACCCGCTGTGCTATTGCTCCAGTTATATGTATTTTTAATGAGGGCTTTATTATGTATGCATGATTCATTAAATCACTGGTAGTTATTGACTCAACCTCTACTCCTCACCCCTTCCTCAGAGGTCAGGGAGGATGGGCTGAAAAATTCTTGATCCCTTTACGAACTATCTCTCCTCCTGAGAATATGCCAGAGCCTTCCAGCCAACAGTCATCTCTAAGCTTACAAAAATCTCCAGAGAGCTCAAGGTTTTTAGGAACAGTGTATCAGGAAATAGTACAGACCAAATACATATTTCTTATGTCATATTCTCATTTTAAAAAATCATTTCCTCAAGAGTTGCTGAGATTATATTGAGTTGCACTTGTAGCACCATGCATGCAAAGCAGGCACATTACCACTGAGTCACATCTCTTAGCCCACAATTAAGTTTTACTTTTTATTGGAGGGGCTGGCCTCTACACTTGGCTGTGCTCAGAGCTTATTTCTGGCTCTTTGCTTGGTGATCACTTCTGGTGGTGCTCAGGGGACTATTTTGGGTACAAGGGATTGAATACAGGTAGGCTGCTTGCAAGGCAAGTTCTCTATCCACGATACTATTGCTCCAGCCCTTAATTTTTACTGTTTTATATAAAACAGTCGTAAAAAAGTATTTGCTCACCGCATTCCCTTTTTAAATTATATATGTATATCATGAGAAATTTGGTGAACATAAGATACTTTGCCATTACTTTGAAGTGTAACACAAATCAAATTTTATTCAATATTACTTTAGGGCTGGAGTGATAGCACAGCGGTAGGGCGTTCGCCTTACAAGTGGCCAACATGGCCGACCTGAGTTCGATTCCTCCGCCCCTCTCGGAGAGCCCGGCAAGCTACCGAGAGTATTCGATATGCCAGACACAGTAACAACAAAGTCTCCAATGGAGACGTTACTGGGCCCGCTCGAGCAAATCGACGATCAACGGGAGGGCCTTTTTTACTTTAGTGCCATTATTAATAGGACTAGAGCGATAGTGCAGCGGGTAGGGCATTTGCCTTGCAAGTGTCCACATGGCCGACCCCGGTTTAATTCCTCTGCCCCTCTTAGAGAGCCCAGCAAGCTACCAACGGTATCTCGCCTGCACGGCAAAGCCTGGCAAGCTACCCGTGACGTATTCGATATGCCAAACACAGTAACAATTGTAACAATGGAAACGTTACTGGGCCCCGTTACTGGGCCCGCTCAAGCAAATCAATGAACTGAAGGATAGTGACAGTGACCATTATTAATAAATGTCAGTAATTGACAAAGACAAATACTAGCACTTCTACTGTGAATATAGCATTGACTTTGCAGACCCTCTAAAGACATTTCTGAAATATGACAGAGAACTTCTGCAGTAAGGCTTATGATAAAATAATATTCTACTTGAGTGCAGTGTAATGACTTGGCATTGGTATGTGGCCTTTTGCTCAACTTCAGAAGGAAGTTGTAAACATCTGGAGCTCTTTCTCAGTAGAATGCTTTCTTTTCTGCTACTCTAGCCTCTAGCTTTTTTAAAGTATAGGTCACATTTAAGAAGCATATATAGTTGCAGAGCTTTAAAAATGTTCCTTTTAAAATAAATTTCTTTGATTTATACCAGTAAAGCTTTGATTTGTACACCTGTTTATGTAACTGTAGTACCCAGTGTTGTGTGAAATAATGTCCTGGGTGAGAGAGGTTTCTAGTGAAAAAAAGTTTAAGAAGCCCTGCTCTAGCCTACAACTTCAAAATCTCCCTGGTCATTCCAAATAAACTGCCAAACTTTCTTTTTTTTTGGGCCACATCCAGAGGTGCTCAGGGGACCATGTGCTGCTAGGGATGGAACTTAGACTTCTGCATATAAAGATGAGCATCGCCCAGTGCTTGAGCTGTCTCTCTAGTCCTACCAGGCTTTCTTTGAATTCCTTCTTCCTGCAATGATGTCCAGGATTGCCTCCAAGCACAACAGTGGTGTGATTGTATATTTACCTTGTTGTTTCCCTTTTATCAAGTATTGCAGATTGTTTTGGTAAAAAAATTGTTCTGGATTACCCAGTTCAAGTGAAACTCCACCCTGTGTTTCTTTTTATTGTTCAGTGGGGGGTGGGGGTTGGGGGCATACCTGGAAGTGCTTAGGGCTTACTACTAGCTCTTGGTTCATGAATCACTTCTGGTGGGCACTGGTGACCTTATGGGATGCTGGGGATTCAACCTTGTCAGCCACATGCAAGGCAAGCCCCTATCTGCTGTCCTCTTCTCTAGACCTTTTATGATGTCTTTCTGAAGAATGTTTTTTCCGCTCACACCTTTATATAACTTTTAGGAATGTGAATCCTTAAATGTGAATTAATACTTATTTAGATTACTAATTACATGTCCACATCTCAAATTAGAATATATTGTGAAGTAATATTTTAATTTCATTTAAAATTGTTTGCATATATCTTTGATCTCTGTCTGTTTAATATCTCTATGACTGGTTTTAGGGTTTTTTTTTTTTATCCTGACGTATATGATCTTCACTTTTTTTCAGATAGTAGTGCTTTTATTTATTCTTTATTTATTTGGCCTCCCAAATAGTTCTCAGTGGCCCTGGGGATCACTTGGGCCCAATGATATGGCACTGCTTGGGGTCAGTGATGCTGGGGACTAACAGGGCCACCCTGGTGGTGTTAGGAGGTCTTGGGGTCTCAGGGTTCTCATGACCTCTGAGGTGTCTTCCTTCCAGCTAACACAGTGCTTTTAAAGTCATGTGTATTAGCTTGTTAGTAGAAAATTTGTCTCAAGCTTCACATTTCCAAGTGCATTAGTTTTTTTTTCCATTTTCTTTGTAGATAGTGAATTATAATTTCTACAACGTAGTCTCTTACTATGTTGTAATGTTTAAAATATTTTTTATGGTAGTATGAAATTGGTTGGTTGTACATCCAATAATTCTTTACTGTGTTTATATTCTTCTTCTCCTATGCAGTTACACACCAATAAAAATGCCCACTGATCATCAAATCATCTTCCAAACTAGAACCAGCCAAGATAATTTTATAATTATCTTAGTCCAAATGGTGCTTTGCTATTCAATAGAATTAAAAATGTGTTTGTAATATGAGAAAAGTTATATTTTCTCGCTCTTCTGAGTGACTCTTTTAAGGAGGAAAATTCCTTTTCCTTTTATATGTGTACAGTATTCCTTTTGCTTTGGAATGGTAAGTCATTTCCCTTCTACTTTATTATTTTTTTCTTATTGGATCACACCCTGCGATGTTCAGGGGTCACTGGTGTTGCTTGAGGGACCATATGGGATGTCTGTTTCGAACCTGGGTCAGCTGCGTGTGAGGCAAGCGCCCTCCCTGCTGTATTATCATCGCTCTGCCCAATGCTACTTTATTCTCATGGAGTTGAAAAAAAACTTTCAACTGTGTCTTGATCAAACCTAAAATTAATTACCTGATAGACTGAAAATTTTCTTAGACTATATTCTCCTATAGATATTTGTAGACCTGCCCCTAGCACTTATTTCATCTGCTCTTTTAGTTATGTCAATTAATGTAAATTTCATAGGATAGAATATTTTGAATGAAAAATGAAGAATAGGTTAAAAAATAAAAAGACTTTATTATGACATTCCATAGAAATATGTTCCATATATTAAAAGAAAAATATCTGCCTCTGTCTTATCTTTGCCTGTTATCTCCTAACTTCTCATAAAATAAGTTAAAACTGAATTTTGGGTTGGAGCATAAGTACAGCGAGAATGTGCTTGCCTTGCACATGGCCAACCTGGGTTCTATCCCCAGCACCCCAGCTGGTCCCGAAGCCTGTTAGGAGTGATCCCTGAGTGCAGAGCCAAGAGTAAGCCTTGAACACCACTGGGTATGTCCCCCCCAAAAAAACCCCAAAAAACCAAAAAATGAAAAATTAAATTTTGTCAGCAGAAAAGGAGATAAAGTGATTTATTTATTTTATTTATTTTTATTTATCAGTACTTATTTATTTTTGGGTTTTTGGGGCTCACACCTGGAGATGCTCAGGGGTTACTCGTGGCTCTGCACTCAGGGATTACTCCTGACAGGCTTGGGGGACCATATGGGGTGCTGGGGATGGAATTATTCCTGGCGGTGCTTGGGGCATCATATAGGATGCTGAGGATCAAACTCAGATCAGCTGCATTCAAGGCAAACGCCCTACCTTTTCTTCAACAACTTGAGCACTGTATATTTAAATCTACTGATCTCCACTCAAGTATTACTGAAGTCGTGATTTTGCTTCAACTGTAGGAATATACCTTGCTTGATTTTTAACTTAGCATGTTAATGCAGTTTATTTTTCAGGTCATTATGTTTGCTTGCTGATAGAGTAGTTACTAAGAACATCCGGGAGTGTTGCTTTCTCTTTCTCTTAATAGAAGAGCAGTTGAAGGATCTTTTGAAAGTTACGCTAATTATATATGGGTGTAAAACTAGCATTGCTGCAGTCATTTCTCATCAGCAAACAAGCCTTAGATGAAGCCCAAACACTGAGGAGGTGTGGCTGAGAGGGGTGGAATAGTGGAATCTCTTGACTATCTCTATAAACCACTTGGTCAAGCAGTCTGATGTTAGCTAAAAGTATGGGATATTTATCCTGTTACCTGATATATTTGCCTAAACCTGTTTGATGTTTTTTGTTTGACACATTAAAAAATCCTAATATTGACATCACCTTGTAATCAGTCTTGATGTTTAATATTCTGTTATTTCTAATGTAGTTTACAGTTTTAATTATTTATTTGTTTTTGAACCACCTCCAGCAGTGGGCCTACTCTGTGCTTGGGGATGGCTCCTGATAGTGCTTGGAGTACCATGTGCTGCAGGGAGATCAAACCCAGTTTTCCTACATGCAAAATATGTATGCATCCTGTTGAGCTATCTCTCTGGCCTGCGAAATAGCATCTTAAATTTATTCTTTAATTTAACTTATTATATAGTTAAATGTTAGAGTCTTTAGGATGTGTAAATTTATACTGTTTTCAGTTAAGGTTGGGTATCTGGGCTGGAGAGATAGTATAGGAAGTAGGGCATTTGACATACTTGTAGTTCAAGTACCCACAATACTGGTTTGAAACCCTTGTACCACATACAGTTCCACCTGAATACTGCCAGATATTACTCTTGAGCCCAGCGTCAGAAATAATTATTGAATATTGCTGGATAGGGCTGGAGCGATAGAACAGCGGGTAGGGCGTTTGCCTTGCACGCAGCCAACATGGCTGACCCAAGTTCGATTCGTCCGCCCCTCTCGGAGATCCTGGCAAGCTACCGAGAGTATCTTGCCCGCATGGCAGAGCCTGGCAAGCTACCCGTGACATATTCGATATGCTATACACAGTAACAAGTCTCACAATGGAGACGTTACTGGGACCACTCGAGAAAATCGATGAACAACGAGAGGACAGTGACAGTGATTGCTGGACAGGGCCCAACCCTTCTCCACACAGGATAGATTTATATCAATTATTTTTTTTTGTTGCCCCATAGAAATTTATTGCACTTTTAAGGATCTTTTATGGGAAATAGTAGAGTACAACTTCTTTCTCATGTAAAAAATTCTTGAGTAAAAATTCCTTAGAAAGTTTATTTCTAAACTAGCTACAAGAAATATTTTACATCTCATACTGAGTTGGCCTTTACATTAAATATGTGTACTTTTCAGTTAATTTAATTATTGATGCCATGGACTAAAAACAAGGTTTCATATAAACGAGTCACATATTCTCTACCACTAAACTATATTCCCGAACTTTATTTTCTTTTCTGGACTGTACTTGGTGCTGTAGAGGGCTTATTCCTGACCCTGCACTCATGGGTCACTCCTAGCAAGATTCGGGATCATATGTGGTTCCAAGGATTGAACCTGGTTTGGCTGTGCAAGATAAGAACCCTACCTCTATTCTATCACTACTGTCTTTATTTCATTTCTTGAGGTCTGGGAGGGAAATCCCCAGTGATACTAGGGGGCAATAGGGTACCAGAAATTGAATTTAGGGCCATATGCACATAAGGCACGTGTTCTAGTCATTAAGCTGTCTTCTGACTCTTGAATCTGATCACGATCAGGATCATCCTGTTGTTCGTCAATTTCCTCGAGCAGGCACCAGTAACGTCTCCTTCCTAGCCCTGAGATTTTAGAAGAACGATTTCAGTGCTCTTTCAGGATTAGGAGAATGAGACCCATCATTGTTACTGGTATTTGGCATATTGAGTACAACACGGGAAGTTTGCCAGACTCTGCCATGTGGGCAGGATAGTTTTGGTAGCCTGCCAGGTTCTCCAAAGGAAAAATAAGATAATAAGATAATAAAATTAAAAACAATTTTTTTGGAAATAGTTTTATGTAGGGACTGTGAGAGGAAAGAGTCTCATGAAGTCAAAGTTTATCATGCAGTTTAAGTAGATTGGCTTAGGTCCTTTTGGAATTTCCAGGCCTCTCCTTTTACTCATCTCGTCTCTTGATGCCCAGTTCAGATTGTAGCATCCCTTGCTCTCTGCTTCCCTCCAGTATACAATGACCTGTCTTGTCCCTCTGCCATGTGTGCACTTTCCTATCCAGTGTGTGTTTTCCTAGTCTGAAATCTGTAACTGGATCCCTGTCATCTGTGTTCCGCGCTGTGGTTTGCTGCTCTGTAACTTGTTGCTTGGGTACGCTAGAGCTATACCCTGGTTCCCTTTCCTCTTAGCTTTCCTAGTTGCTGGTCAAGGCCATGTGTGAGTATGGATGAAAACCTTGGCTGTCAGCTGTCTGGGCTTAGGTGATGGGGGCAAAGAGCACCCTAATTTTTTTTCTCACTTTTTCTTTCTTTCTTTCTTTCTTTCTTTCTTTCTTTCTTTCTTTCTTTCTTTTTTTTATTCGTGAAACACCATGAGGTACAGTTGTAGACTTACAAATTTTTGTGCTTGGGTTTCAGTTATACAATGATCAAGTACCCATCCCTCCACCAGTGCCCATTTCCCACCACCATGGGTCCCAGTATCCCTCCCACCCCTCAACCCCCCCATCCCTACCTGCCTCTGTGGCAGGGCATTCCCTTTTGTTCTCTCTCTCTCCTTTTGGGTGCTGTGGTTTGCAAGAGAGGCATTGAGTGGCAATCATGTTTGCTCTATACTCTACTTTCAGCATGCTTCTCCCATCCTGGGAGGATCCTCGAGCACCCTAATTTTTAATTACTGAAGACTGCTGCTGGGCCAGGGTTGTAGCTCAGTGGTAGGGCACATGCCTGCAAATGTGTGATGCCTTGTGTTTGATTCCAGGTGTGTGTTTGTGTGTGTGTGTATAGAGGGAGAGAAAGAGATAGAAATAGAAAGGGGAAGGGGGAAGGGAAAAGGGGGAAAGGAGAGGGAGAAGAGAAAAGAGAAAGAAGAGAATCGTTTTAAAGCTGTTTTACTCATGGTGAGTTCTATTTTAGATGGTGGAAAACCCGTGTGATTTAACCGAATTTCTCCAACTTTAGTTTACAGTTTTTTCATATATATATATATATATATATATATATCACTTAATCACTTAACTTCCCGTTAGTCGTCGATTTGCTCGAGCGGGCGCCAGTAACGTCTCCATTTGTCCCTGTCGCGTGCTAGTGTAGCCCAATGGCATCTGTTCGCTCCGGGAACATGAAGAGCCTCAAACCGATCGTTCATGATCTTGACGAAGAAGTCTGACCATCTGGTAGGTGGGCGGCCACGCGGTCTTTTGACATCCCGTGGAATCCAGTCGGTAACAGCTCTAGTCCAGCGGTCGTCTTTAAATCTCATTACGTGACCAGCCCATCTGATTTTCGACACCGTGGCAAATGAGACAGCGTCCCTGATTCTTGATCGTCGACAGATGTCAGAACTCCGGATTCTCTCTCTCATTTGAGTGAAACGTGATATTCCAAGCATAGCTCTTTCTATTCTTCTTTGGGAGACCTGAATAGCGTTCTCATCTTGTTTGCGTAGGGCCCAGGTCTCTGAGGAGTATGTTAATGCAGGAAGAACAGTGGAATCAAAGAGATGTGCCCGGAGCCGGAGGTTCTTCGTCCTCTTAGCTATTTCTTCGACGTTCTTGAAGGCCTTCCAAGCCACTCTCTTCCTCCTGCGCAGTTCGGGTGCCAGGTCATTTGTCATGTTGACCTCTCGACCTAGGTACACATAGCTGTAGCATTCGGAGATGGTCGTTCCATTGAAAACGAATGGGGCATCAGGAACGAGGCTGTTTCTCATAAACATTGTCTTTGTAAGATTCAGCTGTAGTCCTACCTTTCCACACTCACGGTCAAAGTCGGCCAGCATTTGTGCCGCTTGGCTGATGTTTGGTGTTATTAAAACAATGTCATCAGCAAAGCGGAGGTGGTGTGGTTGCCGACCATCTATCTTCACTCCCATTCCTTCCCATTCCAGTCGTCGTGTGATGTTCTCGAGGGTGGCACTGAAGAGTTTTGGTGAAATGGTATCACCCTGCCGCACCCCTCTCTTGACATCAACGATCACTTCTTTGTAGAATGGTGAGATCCTGGTAGTGAATCCGCAATACAGCTCACGGAGGATCCTGATGTATTGGGCTTGAATGCCCTGATTGGCTAGGGCTTCAATGACCGCTTCCGTCTCAACAGAATCAAAGGCCTTCTTTAAATCAATGAACGTTAAACAGAGCGGCATCTTGAACTCCCGAGAAACCTCAATGAGCTTGGTTACCGTGTGGATATGGTCGATGGTGCTGAATCCTTTGCGGAACCCTGCTTGCTCACATGGTTGTCCTTCATCTAGTGTTCTGCCAATCCTATTCAGGATGACTCGAGTGAACAACTTGTAGATGACAGACAACAGGCAGATCGGGCGATAGTTGCCAATGTCATGGATGTCTCCCTTCTTGAACAGTAGTACGGTCCTGCTGGTTTTCCATTGGGACGGAACCTTGCATTCAGACAGGTAGCGAGTGAAGAGCCGAGCCAGTGTATTGATGAGTACTGACGGCAGGTTCTTCAGGTGTTCAGGTCTGACCTTGTCTGGGCCGGGTGCTGTTTGTTTCTTTACCAACGAAATGGTGTGTCGGATTTCGGAAGGGAGAACGTTGGGAACGACATATCCATCCTGTGGAATTTGGTATGTCGGCAAGTGGACATGGCTATCGAAGAGATTTGAGTAGAAGTCATGGATAATCTTCTCCATTGCCATTCTGGAGGATGTGATGGATCCATCAGCACGTCGGAGGGCAGTCATCTTAGTCTTATAGTTGGTGAAGGACAGGTGGGCGTTACGAATACTTTTCCCAGCTTCTGCCACATCTACCAGTACTTCTGCTCTTCTCTCTTTGAGGTCTTCCTTGATCGCATCTCTGCACTGCTTTGTGAGCTCGGACGTTAGCTTGCGGTTGCCTGAGGAATGCGCCAAACCACGCTGGCGAATTAGCTCAAGAGTTTTCGAAGATAGGCGATTTTTTGTGGCTATCTCTCTCTTGGCGTTCCTCGCACATTCATGGAGGGGCTGAACCAGTCGATCGTATTCCTCGTCAATGTTGTCAACAATGGCATCTTCCCATGTTGCCGCAGTAGTACCAAAGAGTTCCCAGTTGGTGGTCATTCTGGGAGTTCTCTTTTTGAACTTTGCAGCCCTTTCTCCCCGCTCTGTGAAGTAGAATTTTGCACGAAGGAGACGGTGGTCCGATCCCATTCGAAATTTTGGGACAACAGCGACATCAGTCAGGCAAAACCGTCAATTGAATATGATGTGGTCTATTTCGTTGTGGAATCGTCCACTGGGAGACTCCCATGTCCATCGTTTAGATTCTGCCTTCTGGAACTGTGAGTTACCATGAATGGTCTTGGTCGACATGATGAACTCAGACAGTTTCTCACCCTGTTCGTTCCATTCTAGGCCATGAGTCCCGATGTGAAGTTCTTCAGCTGATCTTCTCGGTCCTATCTTGGCATTAAAATCACCCACAATGATCTTGTAGAAGGTGTGGTCTTCTTTATAGAACTTCTCTAGCTCCATGTAGAACTTCTCGATTTCTCTTTCATCATAATGAGATGATATCCAAATATATATATATATTTGGATCATACCTGGCGATGCACAGGGGTTACTCCTGACTCTGCACTCAGGAGTTACTCCTGGCAGTGCTCAGGGGACTCAAACCCGGTTGGCTGCGTGCAAGGCAAACGCCCTACCCGCTGTGCTATCTCTCCAGTCCCCAGTTTTTTCATATTGAGTGAGATTAATTTGCTTGTTTTCCCTTGCTTTTTCTTTCTGATCCTTTCTGCTCAGCTAATTAACACCTATGATTTTTGCCTCAGTCTCATCCTACCTTTTCAATAAAATCTGTTATTCATCATTATTATTTCATAACAAATTGCTGTTTCTTCTAAGAACAATTGTAAAATAGATGTCCTTCATTTCTAGTCCAGTTCATCAGAGGAGGATATCTTGAGTGTTCAGATTCTTTGATTTTTTTTAGTATATTTAATTATATATTACTGACTTGGTTGTCATTTCTTTTTACTTTTCAAAACATATCTCTAGATCCTTAATCTTATTTAAATTCATTTTTCTTTTGGCAAGAATAATTCAAGTGTGGTGGTATGTATTTTACGTTGTTGCATTTTAATAGGAAACTGAATCTGGTGTTTCTTTTTTGTATAAGATGGATTTGTAATTAAGATACTGTCTACTTGTCCTATTTATTTTATTTCATTTCATTTATTTATTTATTTATTTGCTTTTTGGGTCACACCCGGGAATGCACAGGAGTTACTCCTGGTTCATGCACTCAGGAATTACTCCTGGCGGTGCTCAGGGGACCATGTGGGATACTGGGAAGGCTTTGTGCAAGGCAAACGCCTACCCCTGTGCTATTGCTGCAGCCCCTCATTGGATTTTTTATTGTTTGTTATTTGGTCACACCTGATTGTGCTTGTGGGCTACTCCTAGCTCTGACTAGGGCTCATTCTCAAATATCTTTCATTCATTCTCGAATTATGTTTTATAAATCTCATTCTTCTAAAATGTCATAAATGGTTAATTGACTGTTAAGATAGTACAGGTGATAGACTTAGCAGATCAGGTCTGGTGTTACATTGCCTGTCTTTATTATCTTTGTGACTTATTTTCCTGTATTGGGAGGAAGTTGGGCTTCTTTTAATTTGTTGCTTCATGGATTAAATGTGTTAGGTGTTTCTAAAGCAGTGCAAGTTTCATTATAAATGCTAGTCACTATGAATATATTGGTTTACAGGTCTTATTCATCATCTATCCATTTGTATTTATATGCATGGAAAGTGTTATATTGGAAAATATTCATTGTGTTATCGTATTCTGTCTGGCACAGATCACACTGATCACACAGGTCACACTGTAGAAAAACAGAGTGATTTAAAAGACAAAAACCTTCATATAGCTACATTTGTTATTTTTAATAAGAAAAACTTTAGCAGAAAAGGGGATTTTGGGGATTTTGGGTAGAGAGATAGTTCAGTGAGCTGCAATGCATGCAGGAGCCGTGGGTTCAGTTCCTAGTACTGCCTGGTCCTGAGCAGTGCTACTAGCAAAACCCTAGCGCTGAGCTGGAAGTACTTTCCTTAGCTCCATCAGATAATTATCAGATGTGGTTCCCAAACAAAAAACTAACCACCACCACCACCACCACCACCAACAACAACAACACCAACAACAAAAAAAAAGAAAGAAGGAAGGAAGGAAGGAAGGAAGGAAAGAAAGAAAGAAAAGATTTGTTGCACTATTTCAAATAAAAAAAACAATCCCATCATTTTAAGGGTATATAAAATGTTCTTAGGAGAAATAGTTGCAAAAGAGAAAAATCAGTGATTTCATATTTTTGACTCAAACCTTTGTGAAACAGTGACAAGAACCATAAAGCTGCAGTTTGTATAAAATGTTTTGGCAACTCCCCCCCCCCTTACAAAGTTATCCATAGTTGGGTGTTTTACATACAATGTTCCCATTGATTCCACCACCAGTGTCAACTTTCCTCCCATGTTCCCAGCTTCCCTCTTCTCTTCCTGAACTTGCCCAGCCCCACATGCTTTAAAATTTGGGTGTTGTGATTTCAGTGTTGTTGACTCTGTGGTTTGGGTATTTAATGCTTAAATTTTTTTAACGCCACTGATATACCCAAATCCCCTTTACTCCACACCTGCCCCATTTAGGCAACATTTTCCTTTTAAACTCGTTTCTCAAATATGTTGCAACATGATCAAGTTTTTCAAGAGGATTGAAACTATCTGCTCATATTTTGCAGTTGTTTTACACAGTAAACAATCTTTATGTTGAAAAATAAAATAATGCTAGAATGATTATAGGAGAAAGTCATAGGTGGTGTCATGAAAGAAGCAATTAGTGACCACTTTAATTATATCTAATTTTCATCATTTAAATCACTGTCTTTTCTAATGCCAGTAGAATCACAGATATGCTCATAAAATTATTTTACAGTCTTTTTTTGAGTTTTATGAAAAACTTATTTTTTCCTGGAGATGATAAAATACTAGCTTTACCTTTTAGAAAGGAAGAATATGTTGATTTTGGTAATTATAACCCAGTTTGCTTATTACTAATCTTTGGTATCTTTTTAGAAAAAAAATTCAGCAAAAGTTTGGGAACATAAAACAAATATACACAAATGTAGAAAATTTAAGTGCCCATCAAGAACATACTTTATCAGGTTCACTTCATTTCTATTTGATAGGATTGTAAATTTTAAAAATAAGTAAGAAATACTGTAGTAATAGTTTTAAATGATAGTGAAATGTTTGACAATTGTTGGCTATATTTTGGGTAAGATATGTTGGGAAATTATTTAAATTTACTTATTTAAATGTATTTATTCATTAAACTCCCACTGTGCTCAGAACTAACTTCTGGCTCTGCACTCAGGGGTCACCCCTGGGAGGCTCGGATGACCATGTGGGGTGCTGAAGATCAGTCCTGGATCGCCACATGCATGGCAATGCCTTACCCACCATACTATCTCTCCAGCCCAAATTGTTTAAATTTAGATTAGGTAGACTTACAAAGTAGGTTGAAATCTAAAACTAGCATTTGTTAGAGCTTCAGTCCCCTCCCCCCACCATTTTTTTGCTTTTTTGGGTCACACCCAGCGATGCTCAGGGGTTATACCTTACTCGTGGCTCTGCACTCAGGAATTACTCCTGGCTGGGCTTGGGGGATCATACGGGATGCCAGGGATTGAACCTGGGCTGGCTGCATGCATGGCAAATATGCTACCCACTGTACTATCATTCTGGCCCTCTCAGTTTCACCTTTAAGAAAGATTTGCAAAGCTGATATTACAAGGGAATATCTAGAATTTGTTTCAACATTTCCATCAGTGACCTGGCTAAAGATTTTGAAATTAGATTAATCTGCTTATAGATTATTGAAAATTGAATTTGATCTTAGGTAGCTGATATAGAAAAGAGTTAAAATCTTCCTATGAGCGTACCTAATAATTTGTTGTATTTTTATTTTCCTTTTTCTTAATGCAATTTAGATTACCACAGGGGGAAAAGTGATTTTTTTTTTTGGTCTGCCTAATATTTTTGCTGAATTAATGTATTTGGCAACTGTTTAGCCTTTTTTCATAATATGCAAGATATTCTTACTGATGATTTAATAATACAAATTGAAATTGGAGAAAAATCTGTGCATATATTTTTACCGATTTTAGGAATATGAAGCAAGAACAGGGAGGATCTGTAAGCCACCACCTCAGTCCTCACGACGAAAGAATTTTGAATTTGAACCACTTTCTACCACTGCCCTGATTCTTGAGGATCGGCCATCGTAAGTAGTGATCATTAGGCACATAGTTTATATTTTAAATTTAAGTTTGTTTACTGTTTTTACTTAAAGGATGCAAAGAAAGTAGAAATAGAAATGGATTTTATTTTGTTTCTGTTTTTTGGTGGGGGCCACACATTGTAGTGCTCTGGAGCTAACTCCTGTTTCTGTGCTCTGGGGTCACTCCTGGCAGTGTTGCTCGGGGGACCATGTC
Organism: Sorex fumeus; assembly: GCF_029834395.1. NCBI lineage: Eukaryota > Metazoa > Chordata > Mammalia > Eulipotyphla > Soricidae > Sorex > Sorex fumeus. Next base: position 11,328,267 of record NW_026606135.1, read on the forward strand.
ATACCATGGTTCAAATTTGGGCCTGGAGTGTAAAAATCATATGCTTTCAGCTATCTCTTCAGCCCTAGAAAGGCTTTTTTTTTTTTAAAGTTTTTAAATCTTAGTTGTATATAACAAAGTATTACAGAGGAATATATTGTTGATATATTGCCTTACACATATTTGCCAAATCTGTGAGACAGTACATGAAATAAGATCTTGATTTTTATATTTATTTCAGTCCTCCTCTGCCTTATTTTTCATTTCTTGACATTTAATAGGTACTTGAGATATATTTGTCTTCACTTTTTGTACCATGTACCTAATTATCAACCAGTTGTTTTACTATTGAGTATAAAATGAGGTGTCCTGAGAGATAGTTGTAGTGGTTAGGTAGGGTGCTTTCCTTGCACACAGCCAATCTGGGCTTGATCCCTGGCATCCCATAAGGTCTCACAAATACTCAGGAGTGATTCCTGAATGCAGAGCCAGGAATAAGCCCTGATCACCGCTATTTGTGGCCCTGAAACAAAAACAAAACAGGAATAGAAGTACTAGATTCTTGAACCAGGAACGTGGTTCTGGTGGTAGAACATATGTTCAGCATGTTGGAAGAGTTTGATTTCTGGGACCACATAGCCCTTCTTCCACTAGCAGTGGCCCTGGGCCTCTAATCACTGCAAGATATTGTCCCTGCAACATTTTTTTAAAATTCTAGTATTCAGTTGCTAATATTCAGTACAGTGGGCAGGACACTTGTCTTGAACACTCCTAGCCCCAGCACCCCATTTGATCCCAAACACCTCCAGGAGTGGTCCCTGAGTGCAGAGCCAGGAGCAAGCCCAGAGCACAGCTGGCTGTGACCTCCCACCCTCCCTCCCCCACGAAAAAATAAAAAGATAAACATTCTTAATATCCAGCAAGGCATCTTAAATTCTTTCCCCATTTGTTTTTTCCTATCTTAGTTTCCCATAAGGTGCTCTTCTTCAAAATATTATTTCTGGGGCTCAGCAATAGTTCAGTGAGTAGGCGTTTATTTGCCTTACACACAGCTGAGTGGGGTATGATCCCTGGCGCCCCATATGGTCCCTGGAGCCCATCAGGAGTGATACCTGAGCACAAGCCAGGAGTAAATGCTGAGCAGTGCCGGGTGTGAGCATAAAAAAATATATATATTTGTGATTTTTCCCATATGAAGTACATCCCTCAAGCAGGATTTTTTGTTTTCTAATTCATTTTCCCTCTTGGGTTCTCTAGGTATCTTTCTTCCTCCTTAAAAACCTTTTTTTTTCCAGTGTAAAAATTACTGTTTATTTGTTTATTTTTCTTTTTGTCAATTTTTTTGTGGTCTTCTGTTTATTCTGCCCCTTGTTACTTGTTTTGATTGACACCAGGTGATGCTCACTCCATGCTCTGTCTTCCTAAGTCACTCCCAGAGGTTCTCAGAAGACTTGACCATGCGGGGATCGAACCTGGGCACCCCAAATATGAAGTATACACTTAGCCCATTGAACTTCTTCTCTGTTTCACTGTTCTTTATTATTCTAATAAACATTATAAAAGAATCTTAATCCAGAAAGGAAAATGTTTCACTTTTTTTAGACATTACAAGGGAAAATGGCTAGACATAGTACACTATTTAAAAACTTTTTATTCTTCATTCTAAAGAATTGTGACCTTAATACTTTTTTTTTTTTTTTAAGGATTTGGTTGAATATTCACTTTCCATCAGTTAAAAAAAATTTGGTCGAGCGGGCCCAGTAACGTCTCCATTGGAGACTTTGTTGTTACTGTGTCTGGCATATCGAATACTCTCGGTAGCTTGCCGGGCTCTCCGAGAGGGGTGGAGGAATCGAACTCGGGTCGACCATGTTGGCCGCGTGTAAGGCGAACGCCCTACCCGCTGTGCTATCGCTCCAGCCCAAGAAATTTAGTTATAAGAATATGTCTAAGTTTTATTTCAGCCTTGAAAAGGGAGAAGAATAAACCAGGCTATTTTAATGAGTGGTTTGATGAGCAAGAAAATGCCAGGTGAGAGGGCTTTAGATTCTAGACTGATAGTCATGTGTGTCTATCAGTATAAGTAAGTTCCCAGTAGGAAAATTAAGTTCCTTCTTATGTACCACATTCAAAGGGGATTAGGCTTTATCTTTTCTGTCAAGTCTTTGACTTCAACCTTAAGTAATATCTGCTAATCTTAGTATTTCTTGTAATTTGTACCAAGTTGTTCCATGGAGTTAAAACTTAGAATAATAGGGACCAATGAGATAGTACAGTGGGTAAAACACTTGCCTTGCACCCAGCTGATTGGGTTCCATCTCTTGCACTGCTTATGTTCCCAATGAGCACTGCAAGGTATGACCTCTGAGAACCATTGAGTGAAGCCCAAAAACCAAACCAAGCTAAACAAAAAAAAAAAAAAAAACTTGGAATGATATACTGGACAGAGATATTTTATAGCTTATGATATCTACAGCTGCACTCAACTCTAAAATGCTAATTTTAAATGTTTTAAAATGCTGAGATCCTCTGATTTTAAAATCTATTGACTAGTCACAAAAAATCGCCTATCTTCGAAAACTCTTGAGCTAATTCGCCAGCGTAGTTTGGTGCATGCCTCAGGCAACCGCAAGCTAACGTCCGAGCTCGCAAAGCAGTGCAGAGATGTGATCAAGGAAGACCTCAAAAAGAGAAGAGCAGAAGTACTGGTAGATGTGGCAGAAGCTGGGAAAAGTATTCGTAACGCCCGCCTGTCCTTCGCCAACTATAAGACCAAGATGACTGCCCTCCGACGTCTTGATGGATCCATCACATCCTCCAGAATGGCAATGGAGAAGATTATCCATGACTTCTACTCAAATCTCTTCGATAGCCATGTCCACTTGCCGACATACCAAATTCCACAGGATGGATATGTCGTTCCCAACGTTCTCCCTTCCGAAATCCGACACGCCATTTCGTTGGTAAAGAAACAAACAGCACCCGGCCCAGACAAGGTCAGACCTGAACACCTGAAGAACCTGCCGTCAGTACTCATCAATACACTGGCTCGGCTCTTCACTCGCTACCTGTCTGAATGCAAGGTTCCGTCCCAATGGAAAACCAGCAGGACCGTACTACTGTTCAAGAAGGGAGACATCCATGACATTGGCAACTATCGCCCGATCTGCCTGTTGTCTGTCATCTACAAGTTGTTCACTCGAGTCATCCTGAATAGGATTGGCAGAACACTAGATGAAGGACAACCATGCGAGCAAGCAGGGTTCCGCAAAGGATTCAGCACCGTCGACCATATCCACACAATAACCAAGCTCATTGAGGTTTCTCGGGAGTTCAAGATGCCGCTCTGCTTAACGTTCATTGATTTAAAGAAGGCCTTTGATTCTGTTGAGACGGAAGCGGTCATTGAAGCCCTAGCCAATCAGGGCATTCAAGCCCAATACATCAGGATCCTCCGTGAGCTGTATTGCGGATTCACTACCAGGATCTCACCATTCTACAAAGAAGTGATCGTTGATGTCAAGAGAGGGGTGCGGCAGGGTGATACCATTTCACCAAAACTCTTCAGTGCCACCCTCGAGAACATCACACGACGACTGGAATGGGAAGGAATGGGAGTGAAGATAGATGGTCGGCAACCACATCACCTCCGCTTTGCTGATGACATTGTTTTAATAACACCAAACATCAGCCAAGCGGCACAAATGCTGGCCGACTTTGACCGTGAGTGTGGAAAGGTAGGACTATAGCTGAATCTTACAAAGACAATGTTTATGAGAAACAGCCTCGTTCCTGATGCCCCATTCGTTTTCAATGGAACGACCATCTCCGAATGCTACAGCTATGTGTACCTAGGTCGAGAGGTCAACATGACAAATGACCTGGCACCCGAACTGCGCAGGAGGAAGAGAGTGGCTTGGAAGGCCTTCAAGAACGTCGAAGAAATAGCTAAGAGGACGAAGAACCTCCGGCTCCGGGCACATCTCTTTGATTCCACTGTTCTTCCTGCATTAACATACTCCTCAGAGACCTGGGCCCTACGCAAACAAGATGAGAACGCTATTCAGGTCTCCCAAAGAAGAATAGAAAGAGCTATGCTTGGAATATCACGTTTCACTCAAATGAGAGAAAGAATCCGGAGTTCTGACATCCGTCAGCGATCAAGAATCAGGGACGCTGTCTCATTTGCCAAGGTGTCGAAAATCAGATGGGCTGGTCACGTAATGAGATTTAAAGACGACCGCTGGACTAGAGCTGTTACCGACTGGATTCCACGGGATGTCAAAAGACCGCGTGGCCGCCCACCTACCAGATGGTCAGACTTCTTCGTCAAGATCATGAACGATCGGTTTGAGGCTCTTCATGTTCCTGGAGCGAACAGATGCCATTGGGCTTCACTAGCACGCGACAGGGACAAATGGAGACGTTACTGGCGCCCGCTCGAGCAAATCGACGACTAACGGGAAGCTAAGTGATAAGTGATTGACTAGGGAGCAGAGCAATAAGACAGTAGGTAGGACACTTGCCTTGTGCACAGTCAAACCCAGTTTCAATTTTAGTACCTCATATGGTCCCCTGAGTACTAATAGCAGTGATCCCTGAGCGCAGAGCCAGGAGTATGTCCTGAGCACCACTGTGTGTGACCCCAAACCAAAATAAATAAAATTTACTATCTGAAAGTAACATTAATTACAATAAAGTTTACAGCCTTTATTTCTTTGTTTTTAATTTTTATTTTATTTTATTTTATTTTTTTGCTTTTTGGGTCACACCTGGCAATGCACAGGGGTTACTCCTGGCTCTGCACTCAGGAGTTACTCCTGGCGGTGCTCAGGGGACCACATGGGATGCTGGGAATCGAACCCGGGCTGGCCGCGTGCAAGGCAAATGCCCTACCCGCTGTGCTATCTCTCCAGCCCTCTTTATGTTTTTTAAATCTGTGATATAGAGGTCCTGTTTCATAGTTACAATTCCACTCAGCTTTGAAATTCTATGATTTAATTTAAAAGTTTGTGTACCTTTTTAAGTGTAAAGAGAATTTTTTCTTCCTTTAATATTTCTTTGGTAATTGATTAATACATTTTTGTTTATGTAACTAAAACAGACTCACAAACAGAAGCTTTCCATGGTATTGAAATAAGAGAGTGCTTAATTTTTTTTTGGTTTGTTTTTCTTTTGTTCTGGCTTTAAGGCCACATCCAGCACCTGGCTTATTGCTTGTGAGGTCACTCCCAGCAATACTTGGGTGGGGTACCTTGTGGTACTGAGGATCAAACCTAGGCCTCCTGCATGCAGAGCATGCATTCAACTTTTTGTGCTATTTGTCTGCTTCCCAACTAATCATTTATCTCTCATTCTTCTGTTGCTCTATGTTTACAGGAATCCAAACCTGCAGTGTTGCAGTCATCAGGGTTATACCTGATGGTGCTATTGATTGATTGATTGATTGATTGGCTTTTTGTGTCACACCCGGTGATGCTCAGGGCTTACTCCTGACTCTGCACTCAGTAATTAGTTAGGTTTCTCAGGATACTATATGGGATGCCAGGTATTCAACCTGGGTCGGGTATGTGCAAGGCAAATGCTCTACCCACTGTACTATGGCTCCAGCCCCTGATGGTGCTCTGAGACCAATGTAATGTTGGGAATCCAGTTTAGGGCACTGCCTTGCTCAAATTAGGCTTGTGTTCTGTAACTGAGCCATATCTCTGGCCCCTTTCATTGTCAGCAATTGAACAGATGAAAATGGAGACCTCGTTTTTATTCAGGATAAAATTAGATGAAAGGGCGTGGCTGTCACCTGAATATTAAATAGCTTTTTCCACCTTATCTTCCTCAGAATACTATTCTCGCAGATTTGGGCTAGCTAACACTTATCTTTTCAGAGGCTTAGAAGTCAGGCAGACTTATCTAATCTATAGTCATCCCTGTTTTTAGCTGAAGACAGTTTCTGGTATCATCACTATGTAAGAATAAGGTAGTATTTGACAAGTTTTTCCTCAGCATGGAGCTTATGTTGGAAATTCCTTCTTCTGTAGAAATCAATGCAGTAGTCCGAGGAAGGAGTTTTCCCTTGCAAAGTAGGTTGTGAATTAGTGCTTCTTTCCCTTGTCTTTGTAATTCTCAGAAGCATCTATAGTCATCTACTATATAGGATGTTATTTTTTGGGGAGTAGGGGGGCACATCTGGTGGTCCTCAGGGCTTACTCCTGGCTCTGTGCTCAAGAATCACTTCTACAAGGACTTGGGAGCCCATCGGGGATGCAGAGATTGAACCTGCGTCAGCTAGCTTCAAGTCAAACTCCCTAACCAATGTACTATATTTCTGTCCCTGACTATTCAGGGTTTGATATTTGGGACTTACAAGCGTTTAATTACTTCAAGTCTCTGAGACCTAATTTTCAAAATCTTTCAAATATAGGAATATGAAATGTAGGAATTTCTGTAATTGTTTTGCTTTCTATTATTCATCCTCTTTGTTCCATTCAAGATCAAGTTCACCCACATTAGAGAGAGCAGTCTGCTTTACTCATTTTACTGATTCAAATGCTAATCTCAAACAGAAGCACAATCAACAGACATGGAAAAATGTTTATTCATATATCTCGACAGCCATGTTTCAGACAATTTAACATATAAATTAACTACTATACCTCACTATATGTTTTATTGTTCTTTTCTTTAGAATTTTAAAAACTCATATTTCCATGTAATATCAAATTTTTGTGGTTTTCATCCTCTTAAAAGTTTTAAAAATCATTTTAATTGCAGTGCTAGGCTTGACATTATTGTAACTCATACTTTTCATGGGCTGGAGCGATAGCACAGCGGTAGGGCGTTTGCCTTGCACGCAGCCAACATGGCTGACCCGAGTTCAATTCCTCCGCCTCTCTCGGAGAACCCGGCAAGCTACCGAGAGTATCTCGCCCGCACGGCAGAGTCTGGCAAGCTACCCGTGATGTATTCGATATGCCAAACACAGTAACAACAAAGTTTCCAATGGAGACGTTACTGGGCCCGCTGGAGCAAATCGATGAACAACGGGAGGACAGTGACAGTGACAGTGACTTTTCATGGGTACAGGATTCCAGCACCACACTCATCACCAGAAAGCCTGCTTCCCTTCACCATGTCCCAAAGGCTCCTCCCTCTCTCCCTCCCTCAACTTTACCACCAGTATAAGTTTAGTTCTATAAACAATCTTCAATGTGTTTCTTTTTTTTATCTCATACTGGGGATAGATTATTTTTCCTATTATGGAACTGGTGACACCTATACAAACACACAAATAGATGAATAGAGCTAAACTCCTGGAATTTCACAAAGTTGTAAATCAGTAATAGATTGATGAAGCTAAAAGGTTTTTTTCTTCAAAAACTATCTTTTTTACAGGTACATAAATTTAAAAATTAATACTATGAATAATTCTGTGCTAATACATTTTAAAGATTTACATGAAATAGATGAACCTATAAATGTAAATTTTAGTAAGAGTGAAGAGAGCTAAGAAAAATTTAAGGAAAGAATCTGAATAGGGCTACAGAAGTATAAAAGTGTATTTTATCCTAAGAAAGGAAATACAGACTTTATATTAGAAAATATTATAGATGCTGGTTAAATGTGTGCATTATCAAGTAAAGGATTGTAATAAAAATCTGTGGATGCAAAAAAAATCCTGTTCATGTATATAACATTAAGTATAAATTCAGTTAATTTTTTTATTGCCAATGTATTTAATCCCTTAGCAAGATAGTAAACTTTTCTAAGTCTAGTACAGGGAAGCCATAAGTGCCATGGGTAAATGTCATACTCAGAGCTAAGGAGTTTGTCTTGCCTTCTAAAAAGATTCTTTAATGCTTCTTTCACAACTGGTTTCAAGGCTACAAATTTCTAAAAATGTTGCCTCTTCCTGAAGCTCTGGATTGTTCTTTCCAATCTGAAGAAGAATCTAGGTGGATAAAATATTCTTGGTGATATTTTTGTTCTGTATCCTTCCATTTTCTTCTGAGTTGTAGAGTCTTATTTGATCTGCTGTGAATCTTAAAGGCTTTTCTTTGTACGTAAGTTCCTTTTGGATCTTGCCACCTTCAGTATTCTGTCTCCGTGCACTGTCCTCCCGTTGTTCACCGATTTGCTCAAGCAGGCACCAGTAACCAGTAAGTCTCCGTTGTGAGACTTGTTACTGTTTTTGGCATATCAAATACGCCACGGGGAGCTTGCCAGGCTCTGCAGTGCAGGCAGTATGCTCTCGGTAGCTTTGGAGTTTGCCATTTTGAGTACAATTTGTCTTGACATTTTCCTAGGTAAGTCTATTTTCTCTGGGGCCCTTCAGGCCTCTTGGATCTCTGTGCCTCAGTCCTCAACTTTGAGAAATTCTTATGTGATTTTTTTTTTAACAGCTGTTCCCTCATGAAATTTGCCTTTCTGTTTTTTCAGTTGTGAGGCTCGTATTTGTTCTCACCAGGGATTGCACAAATGTGGCATTCGAGCATGTTCTGGTTGTAGAGCTTCCGAGGAGACTCTGGTGCTCACATCACGTGTTTGCCAGGGTTCTGACTCCTAACTGCAGTGTTCGCCTATCTTTAGGGTTGGTGTTGGTTGGGGTTTGCACACTTTAATTTATTAATTTATGTTTTTGTTTTGGGGGGCCACACCCAACGGTGCTCAGGACTTATTCCTGGCTCTGCACTTATGGATCATTCCTGGTGGGGATCATGGTATACTCTGGGATGCTAAGATTGAACCTGGGTCAGCAGCATGCAAGGCAAGTACTCTACTGACTGTACTATTGCTCCAGCCCAAATTTGCACACTTTTAGTTGCAATACTTGCACATACCTGACTGCGCACTCGAGACTGCAGACATTTTTTTTTTTCCTTTTTTTTTTTTTTTTTTATAATTTATTTATTTATTGAATCACTGTGGGAAAAGTTACAGAGCTTTCGGGTTTAGGTCTCAGTCATGTAGATACCGAACACATTTCCCTTTACCAATACTCATTTTTAACCCCGAACCCCAATAGACCCCCACCTCCCACCCCTCCCAATTCTTATGAGGCAGATGAGTTCTAGTTAATACTCTATCTACTTTGACTAGATAGGTTATTTCGATAGAAGATGCACAATTATTGTTTAGAGTTTATGACCCACCCCCCCACCCCCCAATCAGACATGCTGAAACAGCGTTGTGAAATGATTTGCTTTCTACAACTTGGTTTAAGAATAAAATGATGTCGCGCGGCCGCAATAGCGGCCGCGCGGTTTTGAATTTCTGCTATTTTACTTATTGACCCTGGAAGAATTTCTATTAAAAGTTAGCTAGTTAAGAGATTGGTTTCTGTGCCCTGGAGTCGTGGCCGTGCCGGAGAGCCGCTCGTGGGGGGCAGCTGGCGACCTCGGTGGGGCGTGGGGGACGGCCCACAAAGCCCCCCCTTCCCATGAGGTCCCCGCCGCTCCCCCGAGCCCGGCTCAAACCCGCTTTCCTCAAGGCTCCCGTGCGGCCGCCATCTTTCTTTCCAGAGAGGAGCGGGTGGGCCGGTCAACGCCCTTCCCCCTCCGGGCAGGCTTGGTGGCGCAGATCAACACAAGTCCATTTGCTTTTCTGCTCCAAGCGGCTGGTTCTCTGTGCTAAGTCCTTGTGCCTCCGGGGCCGTGGCCGTGCCGGAGAGCCGCTCGTGGGGGGCAGCTGGCGACCTCGGTGGGGCGTGGGGGAGACTGCAGACATTTTTATGGGGCCTGGGTCCCAGTAAATGGAGTTGCCAGGACTTTTAGGTAGTACCGAAAATCAACACATGACCTCATGTTTTTAAGGCAGGTGCTTTTAGCCACTGAGTCATTCCCATGGCCCCTAAATAACCTTTTATATATGGATGACTTGGGTCTTGAATTTGTCTTTTGTTGTGGTGGGGATCCCAAGCATTAATCAGGAGTCCTGAAGATTCTCCATGATTTTCTGCCAAGCAGGCTGGTGATTCAATATGAGAGTCTGACAATGTGGTGCTGCTTGAGTCCTAATGTTGCCATTATTACTCAGACTTCTCTAGCAATGATTAATGGCCTTCTGGCTTTTGAAGGAGCCTCTAGAACTGCACCAGGCTATTCTTTGGAGCAGCGTATGATGTCAGGGATCAAACTAGGTCTCATGCAAGGCCTGCACTGCTGCTGTATCTGACTGGCCTTTAGTTTTTCTTACTGTGTTTCTGCTTTTGTTTTTCTTTTTTCTATTTAGATTTTTATTAGTGAAACACCATGAAGTACAGTTATAGATTTACAGATTTTTGTGCTTGGGTTTCAGTTATACAGTGATCAAATACCCATCCCTCCACCAGTGCCCATTCTCTACTACCACTAATCCCAGTATCCTTCCCACCCCACCTCCCCGGTTCCCCCCAGCCCACCCTGCCTCTGTGTCAGGGCATTCCCCCTTGTTCTCTCTCTCCTTTTGGGTGCTGTGGTTTGCAAAAGAGGCATTGAGTGGCAATCATGTTCTTGATTATATTAATAATAGCAGTTATGTCATTCTTGAGTTAAAATTTTGTTAACTGACATGTTCATTGATTTTTGTCTCATGGATTTTCTTTTTTCTTTTTTAAAGAGGAGAATTCAGGGAGGTTGGAGAAGATAGTACAGTATATAAGTTGCTTGCCTTGAACACAATGTTGGCCCATTTAAAACCTGGCACTGTGTATGCTCCTCTGAGTATCACCAGGAGTGTTCAAGAGAGTAAGTTTTGAGCATATCTCAGTGTAGCCCCCAAAATCGCCCCCCACCTCCCCCCCAAAAAAACCAAAGCCACAATAGCAACAACAACAGCAAAAAGTGAGAAAAATAAGTCTGTTACATTTTTAGTTTAAATAGTATTCGTATAGGGCTGGAGCGATAACACATCGGTAGGGCATTTGCCTTGTGCGCAGCCAGCCAGGCTGAGCCGGGTTCGATTTCTCTACCCCTCTTGGAGCGCACTGCAAGCTACCGAGAGCATCACCCGCACAGCAAAGTCTGGCAAGCTACCCGCGATGTATTCGATATATTTGATATGTATATATTTGATCTGCCAAACACAGAAGTCTCAAAATGGAGACGTTACTGGGCCTGCTCAAGCAAAATCGATGAACAACGGGAGGACAGTGTTTGTTTTGACAGGACGGTATCTGTATGTTGCTATGTATTGCATTTTTGCTTCCAGATGTACTTTTTATATAAAAGGGGTTATATTTTCACACTCCGTGAAAGTTTTCAGATTAGAAGAAACTTTCTGCTTCTTTGTGTCACTGGTAATTTTTATTGAATATTGTGAATTTTCATTGTTGGGTCTTTTTTTGTGTGTGCTTTTATATAGAGTTTTGATTTCAGTCTTGTGTGCAGTTCCCTTATTTGAAATTGGTTTGATCTTTTGACTTAATTATTGTTTGAGTGGTTCCAGAATGGCCTTAGCTTATGACTAATTTATTCTTACTAAGGACTCCAGCTTATAGTCTTTACTGGGAAATCTTTCATACATTCTTACTATTGCAGTGTGATTGTTGAGAATGTCACACCCATTCTCTTCTGGCCTCTATAGTTTCATTACACACATATACAGAACAGTATTCGGCTAGACTTGAAGGTTGCCTCTGTAGCTACTGGCTCTTTAATACTCTGATTTTATACTCTCTTGTACTTTGAAACTTTAGTTATCTCAATCTCCTCAACTCCAAATGCTTGTTTTCTCAATTTAGCAAGATTTGGTCCTCTTTTCTGAAGAGGAGCTGTGGGAACTGGGACTTTGAAAGTCCTGGGTATAAGCTCTGGTTCTTGTTAAGTTAGTCCTCTGTTTCATTTTAGAGAAGGATTACTGTCTTGTGCTATTTTTTAATCCAGTGTCAAAACACAGCTGTTTAATATATTTTGCTCATTAAAATAAAATTAAGGTGAGTGGATAATCCGTGTGGCCTGATTTCATTATGGCCTGAAGCAGAAACTTTAATCATATTTCTTCCTTGCAGACTTCACTGAGGAATGTGACTTAGGAAACGGAAGAAACTGTAATTTGAAAATTTATCATATACCTTTTCCCATCCTTGCCCAGTGAAAATTATTTTAAAAACGGATTCCAGGTGCCAGAGAGATAACATAGTGGGCTGGAGTACATGCTTTGCTTGCAGGAAGCCCTGGTTTTGTAACTGGTACCACATGCTCTCCTGAGCACTGCCAGGAATGTCCCCTGAATATTATAGAGCTTTGGATTGTCTCTGAACACTCTAAAAATAGTCTTTACTGGGAAGTCTTCCCAAAAAGCCACCAGTATTTTGAAAGCAAGACTTTTTTTTTTTTTTTGAGGAGTGGTGGGTTCCTCCCAAGTGTTGTTACTCAGAAACTCTGGGGCTACTCCTGACAATACTCATCCTGACTTGTGGTTAGGTGCAGGAATTCAAGAATGCAGTGTTGCTCAGATCCTGCAGTGTTGAATATGAGGAACAACCTGTTGGTCCTCTGGGGGCCTCCAGGCCACACAATATGATGCTTGGAGACCTCCATCTGAGCTATACCTGGCTGTGCTTGAGAACTGAACCCAGGTCTGGCACATGCAAAGCATGCTTTCTGAGTTCTATGGTATCTTCCCAGCTCCTCAAATTTGGACATTTTACTGATCTACTTGGATATGTGATAATACAGCTCTAATCAGTGGAAAAGTGGTTTATTATAAAAGTTTACTTGCACTAACTGTATATGACCCAGGAATTCTACACATACCCAAAAGAAATGGAAATGAATATTTATACTAGTTTTGCTTATAGGAGTCCTAAAGTAAGACACAAGTGCCTAATTAGGACTTTTAAGTATCAAGTGCAAAGTAGTCACAAAGAAACTTTGTGAAACAATGGGAATGTTCTGTATCTTGATTGGTTTATTAACTGCAGTTTTATTAACTGTACATTTGTCAAAATCTTTCAAACTTTGCCCTTAAAATATGTTTATTTTATTGTACGTAAATCATATGTACAAAGTCACTGGAAAAACTAGTTCAATATGAAAGTTTTGAGTGAAACCTGACATGTTTAAATAATATATAAGTATATATACATATGACAAAGATTTTTGTATAACACAAATATTAATAACCTGAATTTAGATTATTTTCTAAAACTTAAGAGTTCTAATCTTTTACTTACTTTTTTCTTTTTTTTTTCTTTTGGGACACACCCAGAGATGCTCAGGGGTTATCCCAGGCTCTGCAGTTAGGAATTACTCCTGGTGGCATAATGGGATGCCAGAGATTGAACCTGGGTCAGCTGTATCCAAGGCAAATGCCCTACTCTCTGTACTGTCACTCCAGCCTGATTCTTTTTACTTTTTAATGTATGAAATGGCCTTAGGTTAAGAATTCTTAGTAACTGGTATAACAAAAAAGTAGTTAATAAATTTAAAGCATATGTTTAAAACTGACTTACAGAAATTTTTTATCCCAGAAACCTTCCCGCCAAATCTGTGGAAGAAGCTTTACGTCATCGACAGGAATATGATGAAATGGTGGCTGAGGCTAAAAAGCGAGGTACACAATTTAATTTCAAGTTGTATTTACTGATTTAACCGGGAGTTAATTTGGTTAATCTCAGTAGGAAAGTAGGTAGTGAAATTGATCCAGTCTTTAAGATGATGCTATTTTTTTCTAATTAAATTTGTTCTTAGAAATAAAACGTCACAGTAGGATTATAATTTTCCTGCATGTTATTTTTGTTGTTGTTTTTGTTTTTTGGGCCACACCCAGTGGTATTCAGGGGTTACTTTTGGCTCTGCACTCAGGAATTATTCCTCGCGAGGCTCACCGTTTGGATTGGCAAGGATCATGTTCTTCTGAAATTGTGATTTCAGATTTTCTGTGGAGTTTTGTGTGTGAGTGGTACATTTGGATGCTTTTTCATTTCAATCTAATAATGTGAAATATATTTTAAAAGTCTTCTGGGGATGGTCAGGTAGTATAGACGGTAACTTTGATGCAGCTTTGATTCCTATCAACCCATATGATCCCCCCAACCTTTGCCAGGAGTAATCTCTGAGCACAGAGTCAGGGATAAGCCCAGAGCCAGAGGTAAACCCTTTGTATGAAAAAAAGTTAGTTGATCATGACAAATTTCAATTCATTGCTTAAATAAAAGAAGAATAATATAGTAACCGATTTAAATTATCTTTCTAGTCTTTGGACTTTTTTCCACTGTAGTAAAATAGATGTTTTTTTTTTTTAAATTCCTTTTTCCTTTTTTTTTCTTTCTTTTTTCTTGCTCACTTTCCAGCATTTTCTTTTCTCTCTCCCTTCCTTCTGCTCTTGCTCCCTTTTTCTTTCCTATCTGTTCCAGATTATTTTTTATTTAATAAGCCTTTCTTGTAGACTTAGTAAAAGGAGAAGAGGGTCTGAGCTAGCTATTTGTATTGAAATAATTATTATTGTTTAAAACAGAAATTAAAGAAGCACATAAAAGGAAAAAAATAATGAAAGAACGATTTAAACAGGAAGAAAATATTGCAAGTGCAATGGTAATTTGGATCAATGAAATACTACCCAATTGGGAAGTGATGTAAGTAAGCAAACTTCCTGAATTCTAGTCTATCTCTAAAGATCGTATGTTTTATCATTTTATTCCTTCAAGCTTGTGTTTCATGTATTGGCTAAGTTATGTAGTTAACAAATGTCTGAAAATTTTCATATTTATCACTCTATGCTCTGCTTTAATAAATCCTTCAGTCTCTGATACCTTCTTCTTTGAAACTGTTTATTTTCCCAATTTTCTTAATTTTAAGATATTATTTACTGGAGCATGAGCTATAGATAGTACTGCAGGTAGGGCATTTGCCTTGCACACGGCTGGCCCTGGGTTCAATCCCTGGCATCCCATATGGCTCCCCAAGATTTGCTAGAAGCAATTCCTGAGTGCAAAGCCAGGAGTAACCCCTAGACATTGCTGGGTATGACCCAAAACTCAAAAAAATATATATATATATATCATTGGATGTAATGGCAAGTGTTTTGCAATGGGAACATTAAATGTGTATTTTGTAAGGTGCATTTATTAAATATTAAAGTGATTTTAACATGCTTTCTTGATAATATTGTATATATGATTCTACCCGCTTGTCATGTCCAGTTAAACTTTTGACACTAATATATCACTTGCTTTACTTTGCCTTCCATGTTTTTATGTTTTTGTGTATTTATCTTTTTTCTAGAGAAAGTGTAGGAGATGTCTTCTGCAATAACTTGTTAGTAAAGGGTATACTCTAAGAATTCGTTAAATATTGGCACATATGGCAGTTTTAATATGAGTCTTTACATGAATAATTGCATTTGATTTTTACAACCTTCTTTATAGCAAAATTCAAGAGAGTTTAAGCAATTTGCCCAAGGTTACTTGATAAATGGCTCAATCAGATTTTAACTCAGATATATCTGGTTCTGGAGCCCATCTCTCAGTAGACTACACTAATTCTTAAAGACAGCCTTACCTATAGTAAAAACTGATTTTTGTTTTGGTATTGACAACAAATTTTTGTGTTCTTTATCCCATTTTTCCTAATGGTTTACATATCCCTGATTCTCTTGCATTCTCTTACCTTAAGCAACTAGAAAATTCAGTTTAAGTCAGTATTGCCCTTTAGCATACTATATATTTTTCCCATTGGGTCCCATAAAGTGAGGAACGAAAATGTTTATTATGCAAGCTTTTTTTTTGTTTTGTTTTGTAAGAAACCTTATTTACACACTGGAATTTACAAAGTTGTTCACAATTAAGTCTTTGTTTCGGTTATTTAATATTCCAACACCAGTCCCACCTCCAATGTGCCCAGATTCCCACCCACCCCCTAAGTCTGCTTCCTTAGCAGGCACAAAGTAATTTACTTTACATTGCTTGTTACAAAATGTATCTCATAGTGATGTTGCTATAGTCATAGTGTGAGGATGCACTGAGCTGTTAGGAGGGAGAGGAGCCTTCTGTGTTATTTTTACTCATTGAGCTTAGTAGGCTTCTATTCAATTTTCCCGTCAGATTTTCTCTACTACTTCTGGGTGGGCTGTTAGCTCTGTGAAGTCTGTGCTGCTGCGCGCTTCATGAACTTGAAGCTGGGATGAGCAGCTGCCAGTGTCTCTCCGGGGTCTCTGAAATCAGTTGTGAAGCTGGACAGTTTCTCTGGTAGTGGTGGAAGCCAAACATGGGTGGGTGGCGCGCTGGGCCTTTGGCAGGTAGGGAACTCTGCCCCTATCCTTGCTAATGCTCTGGAGATCTGGGCCTGGTAACTCCAATGCAGGTATCTTTTCAAGATCAAATATTATTTTAGGTTTCTTTTCTAAAAACAAAAAAGAATACATCATATTTGTAACAGTTCTCTCTCTCTCTCTCTCTCTCTCTCTCTCTCTCTCTCTCTCTCTCTCATAAATGGGTAACTCATTTGTATTGATTATCCCTCTAGGTGAAACCAAAGATTCTAATATCTATCTCTTAATATGGTGTATTGGTAGTATTTAATCTGAATTCTGTGACTATGTTTTTAAGAGTCATTTGATCACTTGGCCATAGAATTCGCCAATCATCATGCAACTAATATCTTGGTATAAAAATAATGTCCTTTTTTTAATCTCTCCCTTTAATTCTAGGCATAGTACAAGAAGAGTTCGAGAACTGTGGTGGCAGGGATTGCCCCCTAGTGTTCGTGGGAAAGTTTGGAGTCTAGCTGTAGGAAATGAACTAAATATCACTCCTGGTTTGTATTCTGTATTCAGTTACTCCCACATAAATAATCATCTGCAAAATTATAAAGCTATTAGTAGATTATTCATTTAAAATGCACTAACATTTACAATGTCATTTTAAGAGCATGCTTTATTCTCTCTAAAACCTGTTATGATTCAATAAGTATATTTCATATAACCTGTGGGTTTTCTATTAGTTTACATCCACCAATAATTTCTTTACATCTAAATATTGTAACTGTAGTCTAGATAACTTCAGAAAATTCTAGTATTCTAGAGAGCAATGGATGAATAAATAAGTACAGAGAAAAATAAAATAGACTCATTGTGGAAACATTCATCTTTCAAGTTTTTTTTTTTTAAAGATTTATTTTTCACCTTCTCTTCACATTTGTTGTTCTTTAAATTAATGGAGGCTGCATGTACTTGACTGTGGGTCTCTCACACTTGGTTGCAGTTCTTTCCAGGTGTCACACTCTCTAGTTGAGGTACTTGCATAGTACCCAATGTAGTGCATCGGAGATTTCACAACTGTGGGATGGATGTGGTGCCAGGAATTCAGCATGGCAGATAGTGGCATTCAGCATGTTAGGCAGTGCTAGGGATTGAAATTATGGCCTCATGCTTGCAAGGTTGATATTCTAGTACTGAGCTATTCACAAATCCCAAGAACTATCTTTTATTCTTTTCTAAGAAATGTGTGCATGTGTGTGTGTGTGTGCGCGCGCGCTCCTGCACGGAAAGGAAGAGGGTAAGAGAGAATAAGAATATTCAGTAGTACTCAAGGGACCAAGTATTGCCAATCTGGATCTCCCTGGCCATATGATTAGAAATTCCTTCATTTCTACCCAAAACAGTTTTTTTTAAAATTTTTATTCAAATATTTTAAAGTTTGAAAAAAATAGAAAAAAAGACTCAGGAGACTGAGAATTTCTTAAAACTTTTAAGGATAGGACCTATGTAATATAGAGTAAATTTGTGAATTAAAAAACAAAACTGGTAAAACTGGGAAAATAGAAAATGAGAAAAGTGAATAAAAGAGCTAATAAAGATTTTGTTAAGGATCTTTGCATTGGTGTTCACTGGAGATATTGGTGTGTAATTTTATTATTTTTTAACAATTAAAAAATTTGTTTAGGGGCCACAAATTCATGGTTTCACTCCTGGCTTTACACTTAGGAATTATTTCTAGTGGTGCTCGGGGGACCATATGAGATGTCAGGGATCAGGTAGATTTTCTTAGGTATTCTAAGAGACTGAGAAGGATTTGCAAGTAGACCGACCCTCTTTGAAGAGTTGGAAAAACTCACTAGTGAATTCGTGTGGGTGTGGGCTTTTATTTTTGTAGCAACTTTTTTTTTTCTTTTTGGTCACAGCCAGCAGTGCTCCGGGGTTACTCCTGGCTCTGCACTCAGGAATTACTCCTGGAGGTGCCTGGGGGACCATATAGGATGCTGGGTCGATGCTGGACCATATGGAACCTGGGTCGGCTGCAGTGCTCTAGCTCTAGCCCCTCTGTAGCAACTTTTGATTTTTGTACTAGTAATTGGTACATTCGGGTGTTCTATCTCCGAACTAATTCTTGGGAGGTTATAGGATTTTAAACATTTATCTGTTTCTTCTGTACTTTTGTGGTTTCCACTCTTAAGTTTTATTATTTCCTTCCTTATGCTTACTTTGGCTCAGTTTTTCTTTGTCTAATACATTAAGATACATAGTTAACACTTGCATAGCTCTGAACTTTTATGACATTTTTTGCTGTGTCTCATATGTTCTGGTAATTTGGGTCTTCGACTTAATTTGTTTTTAGGTTTACTCTCAGGTTTTTCAGTAGTAAAATGCTTAGTTTCCAAATATTTGCATTTTTCTTGGCTTTTTATGTTTTTTTTTTTTGTTGTTGTTGTTGTTGTTTAGGCAGAGGTCAGACCACACCCAGTAGTGTGACTACTTAGTAGCGGGGGGAATTGATCCTGGTGGTGCTCAGGGAATCATAAGATGTCATGAATTCAGGGCTACTGCATGCAAAATATTTGCCCTAACCTATGGAACTATCTCCTTGGCCCTCTGTTACATTCCTGTTGAAGCACATTTGCTTTTGGTAACCTTTACTTTCAGTGGTTTTGATAGCTTGACTATTTATTGTGCTTTTTTTTTTGTTTTTTTGTTTTTTTGTTTTTGGGGTAACACCTGGTGATGCACAGGGGTTACTTCTGGCTCATGCACTCAGGAATTACTCCTGGTGGTGCTCAGAGGACCATATGGGATACTGGGAATTGAACCTGGGTCAGCTACATGCGAGGCAAATGCCCTACCTGCTGTGCTATCGCTCTAGCCCCTATTTATTGTACTTTTTAAAAATCACATATATAACCATTAGAGAATAGTAAGAAAGAATAATCCTTCTAAAGTTAATGTAGTTCGATTGCACTGTATCAAGTTTATAAACTTGGGATTAACATTACTTAATCCTTAGTTCTAGAATTCTTAGTTTTGTTCATCTGTAAAATACAGTTAAGATTATTATCTTAAAGGAGTATATAAGTTTTTTTGATAATGTTTATAAAATTCTCATGAAAATAAAATATGCTGAGAGTATGCAGTATTGTATTCAGAAAATCAGACAGTGAAACATGCTTATCTGGATGTGTTCTCAGATCAAGTCCAAGATACATCTTTGATCAAGTCCAAGATACATCTATACGCAAGCCTGATATATCTTTAAATCTGCTTCAAGCTCTGCATTTGTAGACTCAGAATAAATGTTTGACCTGAGATGTTAAACATGGAACTGTACTGCAATAAAAGTCTGTTCTTACAGTTAAACTCTGTTAATCTTCCCTGGAGAGATGTTCATTGATGTTTTGAAATGCCTTACTACATTTTTTACTTGTAGATCTATTTTCTGGCTTTCGATTGTGATAGATTCGTTTCATAAGCCTTTCTGCCTTCAAGATTGTTTTAAAATTTGGGGAGATTAGCGAAGCTGGACCAGGTTGAGAATCCATTTGAAATAAAAAAGCGTGATCATAATTTGATACCTGATAACTGCAAACTAATTTTTAAAAATTTTAAATTATATCCACCTCTTCTACCAAGTTATTGATAGAGGTAGGCACAAATAATAGATTTTTTAAACTTTATTTCAGGGGACCTCCCAACAATGCCCAGTGACCTAAGGGCGACCCTGATTAAGACTTGGCTAACTGAACTGGGTGGTTCACTGCTACGGCCTGACAATACAGCATCTGAGGAAAGGAAATTTATTTTTCACTATATTCTGTTTGAATTAAACATGATAATGTGAAAGCAAAATTCAGACAAAAGTTATTTGAAACAAAGAATGTTCTCAGTTTTTTTTAGCAGTATATAAATGTTGGTGTTTAGATAGGAAATATTTTTGTTCTGGCTTTTGTCAATGAAACTGTTTTTGCACAATTCAAAAAGTAAAGAATCATAATTAGAGAATTAAAAAGATTTTAATGGTTATGGTTTAATGAGCTTTTTTTTTTCTTTTCTTTTTGTTTTTGGGTCACACCCAGTGATGCACAGGGGCTACTCCTGGTTTTGCACTCAGGAATTACTCCTGCTCAGGGGACCATATGGAATGCTGGGAGTCGAACCTGGGTCGGTCGCATGCAAGGCAAATGCCCTGCCCACTGTGCTGTCCCTCCAGCCCTGGGTTAATGAGCTCTTGCATGTAGAAACATGGAGTGATAGTTTCAAGAAACACTTGAACTCTTAATAAATTCAGGATAGAGGTTTCGGTTTGTAAAACCTCTGACTATATCTATGTGAAGTTAAAATAGCTTTGACTAGTTTAGGTAGCTTTACATAGCACTGTCAGGATAGAAAAAGCACTTTTCAAAAGAGAATAAAGCAAGAACTAGCATTTATTGATGGCATAAAGTATCAGGATATAAACTCTGTTGTTAAATCATCAGTAACCCCAAGAACAGGTATTATTTTCTCCACTTTACACATTAGGAAAACCATGTTTCAAAGCGCTCTTTCTTGAAGTGTTGCTAATACTTAAGCAGCAGGGCTGGACTTTGCATTGCTAATTCAAATTTGTCTGCCAAAAATGAATGTTTCTACTATTTCTCCCTTAACTGAAGTATTTCTTTCTGCCTCAAATATATATACTGTATTTATTTAGTTGACAACTCAGCAGTATTTTAATTTAGTAACTTACTGGTTGTATAAAGAATAGTTTTAGTAAAATCAAGGACCTCAATTTATCACATTTTGGATGTCTGCTTTGTAAGGGTGACCTGATCTATAATAGGATTTTCTTTTAATTTTTTTAGAGTAAAAGCTAAAATTTGTCAGTAGATTTCTTTACTATTATTTATTTATATTTTTTCTCCTTTCTTCCTCCTCTTTCCCCATCACAGAACTTTATGAAATCTTCCTCTCCAGAGCAAAAGAACGATGGAAAAGCTTCAGCGAAACAAGTTCTGAGACTGATACGGAAGGTATGATTTTTTTAAATAAAATTTTCATAATGAATTTCTCATTAGTTGAATATATGAGCAGGGCAAGCTCCCCGTGACGTATTCGATATGCCAAACACAGTAACAACAAAGTCTCCAATGGAGACGTTACTGGGCCCGCTCGAGCAAATCGACGAACAACGGGAGGGCCTTTACCTTTACCTTTAATAGTATGGTTGTTACCATGTGCAAGGAACTACAGTAATTGCTTTTATGTACATTAACTCCTTTAATGTTGATAACTTTTAAGGAGTTGCTATTGTCCTGGATCACATAAGAGGAATCTGACACTCAGAGTCATTGATTTATGAAGAGTGAAACTGTGATACAAATTTAGATTATTTGCCTCCAGAGTCCAGAATTTGATTACAACAGTAAGACTAATGGGGTTAGGTATTTTTAGGCCATCCCTTAAAATTAGATTCTCTTTACACCTCATTTGTGATCTCTCTCTCTGCTCTGTTCACTCACGAACACTTATGATTCTTATCATTCCTATGCGCTGTTAATTTTATTTACTCAGACACACCATTTTCTCTGCTACTCTCATCTTTTTTTTAAGCTAATTTTGGAGAAAACAGGAAAACATTTTTTCCTTTTATCATAGTTTATTAAATTTAGGTAAATTTATTCATCCATCTCTTGTCTTTGAATTTTGATAAGCTTTTTGTCAGTCTTAGAAAGCAAACTGTCATCTTACCCAGAATTAAAACTATAAAAAATGGACATTTCCAATAGAGAAATTTTATATACTTTATTGGGGGGTCACACCCAGTGGTGTTCAGGGTTTACTCCTGGCTCTGTGATCAGGGATCACTCCTGGCAGGGTTTTGGGTGACCACACAGAGTGCCAAGGAACCTGGGTTTTCTGTGTGCAAGGCATTCTCCCCACCCACTGTGCTGTTGCTCTGCCCTGAGAAATTGTGCTTATCTTAGTCTTTCAAAATTCTATTAAATCCCTTGCATACTCATTTTTTTCTGCCTTAGAAAAGTGAACCTAGTGTTCATTGGGAAAATGGACTAAACAGAGTTAGAAGAACTTGATTTTCTGAGGAGTTCATGTAATACCATTTTGAGGCCCTTTAGCTATGTCTCCTACTTGTGGGAACCAAAAGTACAAGGGAAATGAAGATGTGAGAAGTATTTTACTGGTAGGGTATCACCCTTTTCATCATTCTTTTAAAACTTTTATATAAAATATTGGAAGTTTAAGAATTAAAATGATAAGCATTTACTTCTGTGAGATCTTGTGACAAAACATCTCAGAAGTAAATCATTTAGGTAGTAAAAAAGTTGCATATTAGTACAATTAATTGAATTGCCTGAATATTTGTTATAATCAGTAGTATTCTCTTCAAATTTCTGATTTCTTATTTTCCAGATGGTTATAACTTGCTATTGTCATTTAACTATTTTTTTGCTATTATTTTTTCAAATATTAATTCTGCTCTATATCTCCTCATCTTATGGGAGTCCAATTACATGTATGCTTTTAGATAATTTAAGAGTGTCCTACAAGACTTATTTTTCAGATTGTTTCATTTCGTATTTCAATATTTATATTGATCTATAATAGTCAAGTTCACTAATTCCTTTCAATATCCAGCTATTAAGTCTTTCCAATTAGTCTTTCCTAACAAATATTTTACTTCGGAATTCTAAGATGACCACTGGTTCCTTTTATAGATTTTAATTCTCTGAGGAAATTCTTCACGTTTTCATCCCATAAATTTCCACCATCTATTCTTCTGATTTTTTTTTTTCAAACATCTAGCACTTAACAATCTTGTTTGATAATTCCAATACCTGGATCATTAGTAGGTCTGCTTTTGTTGACTGCTTTCCCCTTGATTATAAATCAGAATTTCCTACATCATTGCATGCCTAATATTTAAATCATTGTACATAAAAAGCTGATAAATTGAAGCGGATGTTTTATTGCAAAGGAAACATGTTTGGCAAATGTGTTATTCAATTAAGTTGGTAGTAGCTAGGTTGGGGCAAGGTTTAGAAAGACTTTAGGTGTTTATGTGGACTTTAGATATCTTGAATTTTATATAAACTTAATTTCATCTTGGGTTTTGAATTTCTTGATTGGAACACCTGTCCTATTTTGATTATAAGTTCCTTCAATGAACCACTCTCTCAGTGCCTATATGATTTAGGGTGAGTTTTGACTTGTATTCTAGCCTTGTGCATTACACTAGAGTTCAGCATGAGTCCCACTGAGGGGAAAACCCTATCTACTTTTTCTATTTTTATATTCCTATCACAATCTTATTTAGCATAGAAATCTGGTTTCTTTTCACCAAGCACAGAACTTTTGTCCATAGCAACATCAGTTCTGAGCCCTTACTCAGACTTGACAGATGTCACCCAAAAGAAATGGTCATTGGGTAACCAAGAATGGCCAGTGATATCTGTCATCTAGGATATAGAATAGGTTCTTTCCTTTCTGGGATTTAAAATTTCTAGACTTCTGTCAGTTTGCAACTCTGATGCTCTTTATTTTATTTATTTTATGAACATTAAGAGGTGCTCCAGGGACTGTGTAATTGCCGGTGATTGAGCTCTACCTGTTCTCTAATTCTTGAGCCTTCTTCCTGACTCTACCCCAGTGAATGTGTTTTTTGTTTTTTTTTTCTTTGTTTTTATTTTTAAACTATTTTTTGGGAGATTGTACACACCCAGTGGTGCTTGGATCCACTCCTGGTTGTGCTTAAGGGACCAAGCAGTGTCTGGGGATCAATTGATACCCAATGCTCTTACAAGCAAAACATTCACTCTATCCCTTTGAATTCTGTCCCCTGGCCTTCTCACGCCTTTTATAGAAATATGATATTTAATATATTTGTTTCTTCATTGAAACTGTGAAAGTGGTAATCTGCTCCTATCTTATATAAAACATTGAAGCAGAAGTCCTTCAACATGTAACACTGATAGATGTATAGATTTTTCTTCATAACATAGACCTTAAGATCCAAAAACAAACCCAAAAAAACAAGTTTCATTTCTCTTAAGATTTTTGGTTTTTTACCTTTTGACTTTATTTGAATAATTTATATGCTATGTGATCATACTATGCTTAAAAGATTGAACTTAGTATAGCAAAGTAATGATTTTATCTACCTGGTAAATGCAGGTGTGTCTGTTGCTGATCGAGAGGCCAGTCTGGAATTGATTAAATTGGACATATCTCGTACATTTCCATCTCTCTACATTTTTCAGAAGGTGAGGGTTTCTAACCAGTTTGTACCTACATTTTTTACTCTAAAGTCCAAAGGGACACTGTCAAAATAAATGGCTACTTTTTTTTTTTTTTGTGAAAGCTATAGTAATTGGGGGCTATACTAAAAGATGGATTACAGGAGAATTTTAAAGAAGTTTTTATTATTTTATTGATTAAATGCTTTTTGTTAATAGCATAGCATGTATTATATATTACCTCTAAGTGTAGTAGATAATGACTTTACGTTCTTTGTTTTATTTTTGTAAGATTACTGAATTTTAGCATTTTTATGTTATCAGCTGTTAAAATGTAAAGAACATTGTCTCAAATTAAAATTTTTTTTAGAATTACTATAGGAAGAAACTTGTGTAGAGGCTTTTATGATGTTGCTTATACGTTATAAGAGAAATTATGACATTCTATACACATTTTACATTTAACTAGTCTTTATATGTAGAATTTTTCTATTTAGATAAAATGTGAAAATTTTTTTACTGTTAAGATGAAAATTACTAAGAAATTTAATGTAGCTTTCTGAGGGTTTTTTAAAGCTGAAATTAGGTTCTATAAAATATAACAGTTGTATTTATTATTCAGAAGGCTTTAAAATTATTTCCAAACTCTTACATCCATCAAGAGAATAGTTTTTTGGGATTTTTAATTTTTTGAAGCAGATTTAAATATTTTTTATTACCACTTCAGAATATAAGTCTTAAAAATGTATCTTAAAAATACTTGAGTATTGTGACAATTACTGAATATTTTAAACTTAATATTTAGAAAAGTGTATAGCTTATTAATAGGTCACTGAGAAGTAACTTAGAGAAAATTATTTATGTAGTTTGATTTTTCATTTTTCTCTCCAAAGGGTGGTCCATATCATGATGTCTTACATAGTATCTTAGGGGCATATACATGTTACAGACCTGATGTTGGTTATGTAAGTATTTGGTTCAATCATTTTCTTTTTATATAAATATTTATCTATGTTCTTGTTTTCTTTCTTAATTCCTCCCCTCGTCCTATTCCCCTTGTTGCTATCACTGGCGCTGCACATACACCTGAATGTGGGGCTTGCAGATTTAGCTGAGGTACTTGCAAGAGTGATACAACAGGTTGAAGTGCTCATACACTGACTGCAGTGCTCACTGAAATTTGTACTCCCTTAGTTATGTTGTTTACACATGTGCTCATAAAGATAGTGTTCTTTAGTTTGGACATACACATTGCAATGTCTGGTTGTAGACTCACTAGGGGTCACTGTACACTCATGCACATGCTTGCCAGGAGTTGTACTACTTTGACTTTGATGCTCACACATCTTTTTAGTTGTGTTTTCACACTTGGTGCTTGTACATACTTGGCTGTGGTTGAAGCACTGGAAATTACAGACAGAAGAGTTGTAATGATTGCTTTCAGCGTATATGACCATAACAGACATTAAACTCATGATCATATTCTTGCAGCACATTCATTCTAAATCACTGAGTTATTCTTCTGGGCTCCTTTATCAGTATTCTTAACAAAGTAGTCTATGTTGTGTTAGCTCTCAAATATCTGTATCACTGTATCTTTTTTTCTCAGGCCTATTAGTTTAGCAGTCTTTCCATCTCTTTCAAGAAGCTTCCTAGACAGAGTGCCATCTTTCTGGAAGAGCCATGTATTATTGTAAACGTCTTCATTGCTCATGCTGTCAGCTCAGAAACTTGTAAACTTTCATTATTGCTTATGCCCCATTGTCCAGCTTCTTTCTTTCTCACCCTTTTCTTTATTTTTTTCACCCTTTTCTTGACTGTGTCTCTACGGACTAAATCTTTTATATTCAGGTAATCAAGGGAATGATAGGCAACTGTACAATTGTCCACAGTAAGGGAAAGATTTTTTCCCATTTACAGACTTTAAACCAATCAAATTTTAACCTTACCTCACAATATTAGAGATACCTGATAACTTTAGTTCCTGAGCTTTCCAGGTTTTGTGGCTGAGTTGTCTTGTAGCTCACTGACTTTCCTCTTTTAGTTTCCATATTCTTCATTATTGAGATTAACATTTCTAAAATTCTTTTTGTTTTGTTTCGTTTGGCCACATTTGGTAGTACTCGGGGCTTACTCCTTGCTCTGAGCTCAGGGATCACTCCTTGCAGGCTGGGGATCCACATTGGGATGCTGAGGATCGAACCTGGGTGAGCCATGTGCAAGGCAAATGCCCTACCTGCTGTGCTTTGGCCCCCAAATTTCTAAAATTCTATAAATGTTTTTTATCTACAACATTTATATCATTTTTCATTCTCTTTATTGTCCTAAGACAATTTTTTTTTGTTACTGCCATTTATTTGGGTTTTGGAGAGATCAGGAAAACACTGTTCATTTTGCCTTATTTAACTGGATATCATAAAGCCTTCATCTTCTCATCTTTGTCTTAAAATAGAAAGATTTGATAGAAACCTCACATTAAGTTTGCTTTCTGGTTCATCTTAGTCTGTTTTGTTACATTTTCTTCTGTACACTTGTTCTTTGGTTCAACAAATAATTATTGTGTGAATATTATATATGCTAGACATGTTTTTAGGCATTAGTAGTACCTCAATGAGCCTTAGAAAGATATCTCTTCTTCTGACACTTATAGTTTAAAAGAAGACACACAGTAAATAATAATAAGTAAATTATATGTTACATTATTAAAGTTATAAGTGAAATGGATGATTTATGTCATGGTAATGGAGGACAAGCCAAGTTTGCTGACAGGGAAGATATAGTATAAAAAAATATGAGCAAGTAATTCTTATGGAGAGAGTAAAATTTAAAGAATCTAAACTGTATTGCTCATGTATTCAATAAGTGAATCATAAAAATATTACATAACCCTTTTACATTTTGAGTTGACATCAATATTATTTTATCATATGACTAATAATAAATATTTAATCTTTTTTGGAGGAGTACTGCTATTTATTCAGCCACTGATTAGCTGATTGAATTGTGCATGAACTCCACCTTACTTTTTTTTTCACTTTTTATAATTTTGTTTAATGAATCACCGTGAGAACAGTTACAAAACTTTTGGGTCTAAGTCTCGGTCATACAATGAAACACCCATACCTTCACCAGTGCCCATTCTCCACCACCAAAAACCCTAGTATACCCCCATCCTACACCCTCCCCCTACCTGTGGGGCAGATGATTTCCACATTACTCTCTCTCTACTTTGATCACATTCAATATTTCGACATCAGACCCACCATTATTATTTGAGATTTTACCCCAACACTCAGATATGCTGAAAAGGTAACAATAGACAATTTGTGTTCTATTGCTGGTTATGAATAACATATAATGTCGCGTGGCTGCAGTAGGGCCATGTGATTTTGAAATTCCGAAATTTTAACACTTGAATTTGGAAGGATTACTGCCAAAAGCCACTGGGTTTTGAGATTTACTCCTGAGTCTCTGGGATCATGGCTGTTGAGCTGCTTGATCAGGAGCCAGAGAGGCTGTTCGTGGGCGATGACTTGTGGTCTCGTTGGGCTGGGGAGGACAGGCCTGGCTCCACCCCATCCCGTGAAGCCCAACAAGTTTCATCACTGTGGGCCCAAGCTTGACTGTCCAATGGTCTCTGGAGGATGGCGGCCACTGAGCCGCCAGGGAGAAACAGGCGGAGGGACAGCACCCTTTCCCCCCTGGGGTGGCCCAGCGACAGTAACCTACTGCAGGGTCCGGACATATTTCTGCCAAAAGCCGCTGGGTTTCGAGATTTATTTCTAAGTCTCTGGGATCAAGGCCTTTAAGCAGCTTGATCAGGAGCCAGAGAGGCCATTCATGGGCGATGACTTGGGGTCTCGTTGGGGAGGGGAGGACATAATTTTAGTACTTACTAAATACGATAGCACAGCGGTAGGTAGGGCATTTGCCTTGCGCGCAGCTAGCCCGGCCGAGCCGTGTTCAATTCCTCCGCCCCTCTCGGAGAGCCCCACAAGATACCAAGAGTATCTTGCCCACTCGGCAAAGCCTGGCAAGCTACCCATGACCCTGTGAAGTATTCAATATGCCAAACACAGTAACAAGTCTCACAATGGAGACGTTACTGGGTCGGCTCAAGCAAATCGATGAACAATGGGAAGACAGTGTTTGTTTGTTTTTTGCTTTTTGGGTCACACCCAGCAATGCACGGGGGTTACTCCTTGTTCATGCACTCAGGAATTACTCCTGGCTGTGCTCCGGGGACCATATGAGATGCTGGGAATCGAACCCAGGTCGGGCCACGTGCAAGGCAAATACCCTACTCTCTGTGGTATCACTCCAGCCCCAGTGTTTGTTTGTTTGTTTGACTAAATACTGACTCTGAAAAAAACAGTTCTAGGAGCTGGCGATGTAGCTCAACAGTAGAGCACAGGCCTTGATTGTTTAAGGGACTAGTATTTTCTACCCAAAACTGCAAACAAAAACCAAAAATCAAAACTTATGAAGTATGTCAAGAGAATTTAAAAACAATACTGTTTTATGTATGTTATTCATTTAATGAAGACTGAATAAGCTCATTAGTATTTTATACAATTTGCATATTTATTAACGCATTGACTTTATATTCTCATTGGCAAACCAGTCAGCCAAATAAGACTTACTTTATAATATTATATAAACTATTAAAATACATATTTTCTGATACTATTTGAAATAGGTTTTTTAACTGCTTTAATAAATAACATGTTTGAGTGGCGGAGGGAAGTTGACAATGGTGCAGGGATTGGTGTTGAATTATTGTATGCCTAAAACTCAACTATTACTAACTTTGTAAATCATGGTTCTTGAATAAAAAGGTTTTTAAAAATACATAAATAACATGTTTGAGCTATTGTAAATCAAAGAGACTTGTGGAGTTCATTATGTCTTGGAACATTTGATTAATGGTTCATGTTCAAGTTATATTTGAAAGAGCCAAAGTCATCATTCTATACTGCTATTTTATTCTTTTCCTCTTTTTCTTATTAGCAGAACTGGTAATTGAGTCAATTTACTGCTATATTTATTTATGTGACTCTTTTCATGGGTTCTGTATGTATTCTAGTGTGTCATGGGGACTGACCTAGGAGGTTGCTCAGTGGTTAGGGGGTGCATATTTCCCATTCTCTTGGACATAAGTTCAATTCTTGGCATCATATTGCTCCCCTTTAGCATTGGTGGGTATAGGACTGGCAAGTGTGGGCCTGGCGGCTTCTGAGTTTTGTCAGGTTGGCCCTAGTGGTTCCAGGCACTGCAGGGTCTAAGCTGCTCTGTGTCCTCATCCTTGGACCCTAATACTGAACTGCCTATTCTGCTGTCCAGATATTGCTAGGAGTGGCCTGTAAGCCCAGGGTCCCCTGAACACTCTTTGGGAGTCCCCTCAAAAGTGTTTTATTAAATTGAAAATTGTTAATACTCATCTCTGTTCTCCCACGTAATGAAATTCAGTCTTTTTTTTTTCCTTTTTTGCTTTTTGGGTCACACCTGGCGATGCACAGGGGTTACTCCTGGCTCTTCACTCAGGAGTTACTCCTGGTGGTGCTCAGGGGACCACATGGGATGCTGGGAATCGAACCTGGGTCAGGTGTGTGCAAGGCAAATGCCCTACCCTCTGTGCTATCTCTCCAGTCCCTTCAGTCAGTCATATTTTTAATTTCCATATATGACAGGAAGCAGAGGCTTTCCAGATTATTTAGAATTATTCCTTTGTTTCATGCTTAATGCTTCTGAGCATGGGCAGTTGATCATTTTAAGTTTTGTAATAGCTGAGACCAGTGATTATCATCTATTAAGAATATAATGTCAGTCTCAGGTTGATCTTGATATGGAAAGTAAATATGAAACTTGAGTATGGGATATAGGCATGTTTAAAAGAACGCATGAATATGCACAGTATTTACTCTTTGAAAGGTACATTGATTTCTAAGTTGTGCTTATTCTAGTTTAAAACTCATATAAATTGTTAGGTTATATTGATTTTTCACTATGAGGAAATGGTTATTGACTTGAATAAAACTCTTGAATCTTGAGTGTTACCTATTTGCAATGTAAAAGCTATAGTGCAAGTTTTTTCCTTTGAATAAAGAGGTAACTAGCATTTATTTTTGTTTTTACTGCATGAAAAGTGAACTAGGTCTTCACTATGATGAGGCCCTATGATAGGGCACTAAGGTAAGCAGATTATAAAACTGGAAGTGAAAAGACAAATTGAATTTCTCACTATTTCATGAGGAATCGGGCTTGAGTGATAGCACAGCGGTAGGGCATTTGCCTTGTGCACAGCCTGGCCTGGCCGAGCCAGGTTCGATTCCTCTGCCCCTCTCGGAGAGCCCGGCAAACTACTGAGAGTATCTCTCCCACATGGCAAAGCCTGGCAAGCTACCCGTGACATATTCGATGCCAAACACAGTAACAGCAAGTCTCACAATGGAGACGTTACTGGGCCCACTTGAGCAAATTGATGAACAATGGGAGGACAGTGCTACAGTACATGAGGAATCAGAAACTATAGATGAGAATTCCAGAAACTATAGATGAGAATTCTTTCATTATCTACAGTAAGAACTTGGTTAGCTATTTTAAAAAAATGTTTTTTAAATTGAATCATGAGATACATAATCACAAATTTATTCATGATTCGGTTTCAGTCATACAGTATTCCAACTTCCTTTCACCAATGTACATTGCCGCCATCTAGTATCCCCAGTTTCTCTCCCAACCTACATTTATTTTTCATCACAGCTCTTTTTCTCTATAGTGATCACACTAAAACCCTAAAATAAAGTTGCATATCTGCACAGGATAATTAAGAATGGGAAATTAGAGTAGATGATCCCCTTACATGTTCTTGCCACACCACAGAGACTTTAAGTGACAGAAAGTGGATGATTTACTCAGGCACTTTTACTAGGTAAATTTCATTTTGGCACACCTGGTGGTGCTTGAGGGCTACTCCAGCTCTCTGCCCAGGGCTGGTTCCCAGTGGTGCCTGACAAAACCACATGATGCTGGGGATAGAACCGAACCTCCTGGATGCATAAAGTTCTAAATCTTAAATTGAGTGGTCTCTATTGATTTTTAATTGTTTATGGCTTTTTTCACTTTTAACAACTTTAGACTTAGAGAAGTTGCAGTAGAGCTTATTTCCAAGATCATGTCAAGGTTATGTGCTATGTATTTGACATCATTATCTGTTTCAACAGTGACACTTCAAAAATCAACCATAATTGCTTACCAAAATGACCTTTTGGGTAGGGATGTCATTTTTCTCCCAGTATTTGTATGATCATTTTTCTTAAAATTAGATTTAGGTTTATATTTTTCATAGACATACTACATAAATGATGGGCTTGTTTCAGTGTCTCCTACTACAAATTGGTAATACAGAATATTCAGAAATATTATACTCTGAAGATACTTTAGAAATCACTTTTTTGGGGTTTGTTCCTGTTTGGGGACTTATAGCTGGCTATATTTAAGGCTTACTCCTAACAATTTTTGGAAGACATGCAGTTTCAAAGATCAAATGGGTCTGCTTCTAGCACCAAAACCCCTATACTATCTCTCTGACCTTTATTTTTTTTTAAATGAGGGTGTGAGGGCGGGGCTTGAAAGTACTCCTGGTTGTGCTGTTAGGGGTTTCTCCTAGCACTGTGTGTTGGAGTTGTTCCTGGTAGACTTAGGTGACCATTCTGTACTGGGGATTAAACCCAGGCCTCCTCTGTGCAAAGCATGTGCTTATCTTACTGACCTATCAGGTCCCTACAAAGATCCTCCTAGGATTACATTGGACCTAACCATGTAATCCAAAATAATCTCCCCACTGCTGTATCTTTTATCAAATCCAAAAAATCCCTTTTGGTGCATGTGGCAATATTCAAAGGTTCTGAAAATTATAATATTGGCAGCTTTGTGGGCAAATTATTCTGCCGTCACAGTCTCTGTCCCCATGGAATTCACACTTCTTAAAACCAAATTATAGAAAGTACTAAAAAGTTTTCTAAAAATGGATCTCAAAAGTACTCAATGGAAGCCTGAGTAGAAAGAGAATAAAGAACTAGTGAATTGTAATTTGCATCTTTAGTTATCCTGGTAAGACCAGTTTCAAGAGATTAAGTATTGAAGAGGGAATCCAGACTGAAGTATTATAAGAGTTTAAATCTAGTAGAGAAAGTAGAAATTCGTGATAATATGCAGCCCTTTTTGAAACATTTGGATGGGAAAAAGAGATAAAAGGTATTATTGTAAATATTCTTGGTGGTCTCTCAGTAAATGTTTCTACTAGAAGTAAGTTTTTGACAAACTCTTATCACAAGCAGATGCCTACATAGCAGATGCCTTATACTCATAGTCTTTGAATACTTTATAAATACTTTTTCAAAATTTTCTGATTATTTCTATTATAAATCATGTACTACAACTGGGCTCTTCCTCTATATGATTTTGCACGTATATATTTTCCATTTTGGAATGGTTTTTTCTTATTTTTTCCTTCTGCTTTTCCAGGAACCAAGTCTCATTATCTCAACTCATACGTCCTCTTCTTTCTTGGAATTTTAGCGGCACTTTTTATACTTTTTTTTTTTATACTTAGTTCCTTGCTTTCTGCATCAAAGAGATATGTTGTAACAATAAAAAGAAACAACTGATTTTTTTTGTTTGTTTGTTTTTTGGGTCACACCCGGGGATGCTCAGGGGTTACTCCTGGCTCATGCACTCAGGAATCACTCCTGGAGGTGCCTGGGGGACCATATGGGGTGCTGGGAATCGAACCTGTGTTGGCCTTGTTGGCTGCGTGCAAGGCAAACGCCCTACCCGCTGTGCTATCGCTCCAGCCCCACAACTGATTTTTTTAAAAGCTTACTGAATCATTTTGAATTACTAAGCTATTCATTTTGGGCATACAGTGTTCTGGCACCAATCCTTCACCAGTGTTCAGTTCTGTCTACCCCACTTCCTGCCTTGTGGAGTTGCTTTATCCCCCAACCCTCCTTTAGGCTCTGTGAGACAAACACCTGACTTTGAAGAAATTTTTTGCTTTTTTACTCTGAGAGACTTCAGATAGAGAAAATGCAAACTAGGTTGAACACCAAACTGGGTTTCCTTAGTAAAAAGCAATCCTTTTTCATTTTTCTAAAATTTTCCCTATTATTTTTTGCTATTTGGTATCTTTGGTCCTCCTTCCAAGGATGAACCGTGTTAACATCGCACCACTTGAAATGTAAAATTAAGGAGACTTCATAATTACCTTTGCTTGGAAATACAAAGAAATCTTGGTTAATTTTACCTTGAAATATCACTTGGTAATTTTTCAGAAACATAACTAAAATATAACTATAGAATTATTATTGTAAACTCATTACGATGAATTTTTTTCCCTTTGTAGGTACAAGGGATGTCTTTCATTGCAGCAGTACTCATTCTAAATTTAGAAGAGGCAGATGCCTTCATTGCATTTGCAAATCTCCTGAATAAGCCATGCCAGTTGGCCTTTTTTCGTGTGGATCACAGCATGGTATGGACATTTGGATTGTATCATGTTTTCCTTTGCTATTGGTCTCTGCAGTCTGATTGCCCTTTTAGAGTGGAAAGCAAAATTAGTCTAAACTAATCTGATGTAAAGTAAATTTGGGAGTGTATTATAGTTTTATGTTTGCTTGATTAAAAGACTCAGATAATGAAATAAAATTTTGTTAATTTATGATTTAATAGTTTAACTGTCTTAGTGTATACACTCTACTAATTTTGTTGTTTTTTCTGTCTTTAGATGTTGAAATACTTTGCAACATTTGAAATATTTTTTGAAGAAAACCTCTCCAAACTATTTCTTCATTTCAAATCTTACAGTCTTACACCAGATATATACCTAATAGATTGGTAAGTCATAACTTAGGTAAAATATATTAAAAGGAAGCAAAGTATAATTATGTTTTAGGACATCATAAAAGCTTGGCATTATACAAAAGGAAAACCTTCATTTCAAATAGAAAAATTTCTGCAGTGATGCATTTAAATGAATTTGGGATTGAAATCAGAATCCCTCAGTTTTTGCTTTAGGAGTTTTTGTTCTTAAGTAGGCTGGGTAGTGTACTGAACAGTGCTCAGGGGGGCCAGTGGCCATTCTTGGTGATACTGAACCATGGCTAGGGGCCGTGATACAGTGCTGCTTGAGTCCAGCTCTGCGTTCTTCCAGGTCACACCCAGAAGTCCTCAGGCTGCAATGTGGTACTGGAGGTTAAATTCCTTCCCTCCTACCCCCCCACCCCTGAACTATATCTCCCTAGTTCCTGTATTTTATTTTCTTTAAAATGTGGACTAGTAATATCTGTATCTTGAGCTGTAATGAGGGTGTCTTAATGTTTATCATCTCAATGTCTAGCGCATATTTTAGCTCTCATTTCTGAAAGATTCGCTTTTCCTTTTTTCTTCCGTGTGTGTGTGTGTGTGTGTGTGTGTGTATGTGTGTGTGTGTGTTGGAGTGTTTGGTGGTGGTGATTGGGCCACACCTAGTAGTACTCTGGATGATTTCTGCCTTGCTCAGGAGTCATTCCCTACAGTGCTCTGGGGACCACGTTGTTCTGGAATCTAACTGAGGTCAGTTGCATGAAAGGCAAGACCTTAACCCTGCACTATTTCGCCTGTTTCCCTTTGTTACTCTTAATTTATGATAGTTATGATAACTTCTTTACCAAGGACTTCCTGCATTCCCACCCCCCCAAGACTTAATCTAGTTTTCTGACAAAGGAATGATGCTTATTTGTTTTTGGTTTGGAGGCCACATATGACAGTGCCCAGGCTTATTCCTGACTCTCCTGGCAGTACTTGGAGGACTATATGAGGATCAAACCCAGGTTTACTGTGTGCAAGGAAAGTTCCCTGTCTGCTGTACTATCTCTTTGGCCCCAGGAATGATGCTTTTTTTTTTAATTTATTTTTGGTTTGGGGACACCACCTGGCAGTACTCAGAGCTTACTTCTGGCTCTGCACTCAGTTATCACTCCTGGAGGGCTTGGGGCCAGAACTATCCTATCACTCCAGCCCCAACGACACCTTAAGTGCTTATATATGAGTAATTGCTAGCTGGTTATAGATTGAGGGTATGTGAATTTTCCAGAGAGATGTTGCAGCTGAATTGTTAAGAATACATATGAATTATTTAAACCTGACATCCTGATCATTTAAAATCAGTGGGTTTCATGTAAATGATTTGAATTTCAATAAGGAAAAATAAATTATGACGGTCACAGAGCTAACAGAATGGGCAGGGGGCTTGCTTTGCACAGTTTACCAAGGTTCAATCCCTGGCACCCCATATGGGCCCTTGAGTACTCCAGGAGTAAACCCTGACTACTGTTAGGTATCGTTCAAACACCAAAAAAATTTAAAAATTAAAAAAATATGGCATTGGTCATATAGAAGATCTTTCTGGTTGTTTGGACTTTCTTCTTTAGACTTCTGACATAACATAACACAGTTATTTTAGAATTTATTTTCTTTATTTCCTCTAGGAACATTAAAGGCAAGACCACAGGGGAGAAGAAGGGTTTTGTATCATGAAACTCAGAGAATTAAAATCAAAACTAATTCTATAAAGAAGGGGCAGAAGTAAACTTCAGCTGTCAGTATTGATGAATGTAAACATTAGATAAATCAGGATCACAACTGACAGAGGTAGCAAGATGGAACTAATAATGAGAACAGTATTAGAAACTGCCAAAGTACATGGCTCATTTGGAGTGCTGAGTTAGTTTTCTCTGTATTATCCTCAGATTTCATCATCAAGCATAGTCTGTAGAAAAAGAACGTGTACTTTCTTTGCAAAGGTAACTTCAAGAGAAGTTTGCCAGCACAGTCACCTTACTTTCCTAGCCAGAATGTCACTGTATAGCTCTAGTAGGTAAAGAGTTACAGGGTCAGATATAATCAGAAAAACATTTGTCAGTCTTTTTTTTTTTAATGAAAAAAGTTGGAGTTAGGGCTTGTTTAGGGAACCTTACAGTGTCCTGGATCAAATCATGGTTGACCACATGCAAAGCAAGTACTTTTACCCCGGTACTATTTCTCTTGACCCTTTGTGATTCTTTTGGAGTATACATGTGCCGTTCACTAAACAGTAAAGTAGAAAAAAGGAGTACATGATTATGGAGAGAAAGTGTGAACCTAGACTTAAAGATTTGTATTTATGTTACCAACAAATGATGCTTAGATTCTTTATTATATTCTTTATTGAGCTTTCCATATACATCGGACACTATACAGCTTTGCATTTATTAACTTCATTTTCAAAGCTATCATAAGGGTTTGGTTATAGTTTTACCTTTCATTTACTAATAAAAGGCCACTGCAGTGATAAAGATCTTGTTTAATGTACAATTAAAATTTAATTTTTGCTCGATTTGCTCGAGCGGGCCCAGTAACGTCTCCATTGGAGACTTTGTTGTTACTGTGTTTGGCATATCGAATACTCTCGGTAGCTTGCCGGGCTCTCCGAGAGGGGCGGAGGAATCGAACTCGGGTCGGCCATGTTGGCCGCTTGTAAGGCGAATGCCCTACCGCTGTGCTAAAATTTAATGTAAATATAAAATTCAAACTCAGGTATTCAGGTTTCAGATCCTTAATTTTAGCCAGTATGTTAGTCTGCTACTGTAGTTTGTATTGGATCGTATCTCTAAGGAAGATGGTAGATTAACTTAATTTTTTTACTTAATACTTTTGTTTCCTATCAGTCAGTTTCTTTCAGGGAAGAAACCATATCTTTTTTAAAAATTTGTTTTGAGAGGGGCTGGAGCGATAGCACAGCGGGTAGGGCGTTTGCCTTGCATGCAGCCAACATAGCCGACCCAGGTTCGATTCCCAGCATCCCATATGGTCCCCTGAGCACCGCCAGGAGTGATTCCTGAGTGCATGAGCCAGGAGTAACCCCTGAGCATCGCCGGGTGTGACCCCCCCAAAAAAAATTTGTTTTGAGGCCACAGCTGGCAACACTCAGGCTTACATTACATTACTCCAGGCTTACATTCAGGAATCACTCCTAGTGGTGCATGGAAGACCATATGGATGCTGGGGATTAAACCCGGATCAGCTGTGTGTGTAAGGCAAACTACCCTACCCTTAGAACTATCACTCTGGCACCCAAAAGCCATACCTTACCTTGTCTTTTTATCTCTTGTTAAGCAGTGTTCCTTTTATATAAAAGTGCTTAATGAGTGAATACATTAATAAAAATTTTCAATACCCTTCCCCCTTGTCTTTTAGGATCTTTACACTCTATAGCAAATCACTACCATTGGATCTGGCCTGTCGTGTTTGGGATGTATTTTGCAGAGATGGGGAGGAATTTTTATTTAGGACTGGATTAGGAATCCTTCGGTTATATGAAGATATTCTCCTACAGATGGACTTTATTCATATAGCACAGTTTTTAACTAAATTGCCAGAAGATATTACATCAGAAAAGTTGTTCAACTGTATTGCAGCCATTCAGATGCAGAATAGCACCAAAAAATGGACTCAGGTATAATGACATCTTTATGCCTTTAATTTTAATTTGACTTAAAACATTTCCAAATGTTAATAACTAAATTAATTTTAATAATTAAATTTTCAAAACTTAATTCATTTTGACTTTGAAACAGCAATAGTTTCAAAGCCTATTACTTCTCTTTTACCTTTTGAAACCTTGAAGTCTAATAATTCTGAATTTAGTGAAGTATGGCCTACGATAGTCATAGATAGTTCGAGCAATTAAATAATTACTTCGGTGTTTTAAATGCAATTGTATTAATTACCTATGTTGTACTAGGATTTGCATGTATAAGCATAGCTTTTTATATGTTTACTCTTGATATGTTTACTCTTCTTCACTAAGCAAATACGTTAGCAGTGTAAGTGATACAGAAATAAAGCATTATCATTGGCTCCTTGAGTAATAGACAGTAAATAGTCTGGTATTAAATGCTTGTGGAAATGGATGTAAATATTGATCTAGAAAGTGTTCTCTTACCAAGTGGTAATGGCGTTTGTAATAAAATATTAGGCAAGTGATAAAAACTGAAATTTATCTATATGCTATAAATTTGAATTTAAATAAATAGAATTTGGGAATGGCATTTTCTAGAGTACAGTTAAAATACTAAAGATTTTCCATGCTGATAAGTGATAGATATTTAACTCTTTAATCTGCTTGTTATTCTTGAAGTATTAATTTGTACTTTATATTGACTTTCCAGGTCTTTGCATCTGTAATGAAGGATATTAAAGAAGGTGATAAGAATAATAGTCCTGCTCTGAAAAGCTAATCTTCACTTGAAATAGAAAAAAAAATACAATTTTTTTATTTCCTATGTGAAAAAGCATGGAAGAAAATGTTGGAGAAATCTAAAAGAATCAAGACATGGAAAACTGCTGAGTTTGAATTCCATGACCAAAGTAAATGAAATGAAAACCTATTGACAGTATTAAGAAAAATAGTATTTTGTGGGGAAGCCAATTTACCAAGTAAAAGGTTTAAATGGCTAGTTGATACTCCATAATTTGGAGTGAACTATTTAATGCAATAATTTTTTAAACAGCTTTGGAGACACTTAA
The DNA here is from genome assembly GCF_029834395.1 of Sorex fumeus. Taxonomy (NCBI): domain Eukaryota; kingdom Metazoa; phylum Chordata; class Mammalia; order Eulipotyphla; family Soricidae; genus Sorex; species Sorex fumeus. The sequence continues at coordinate 11,367,269 of NW_026606135.1, forward strand.
AATTTTTATAACATCTTTTCTTTTTTTAGTTACCACAAAAGCACTTTGGATGTCAGAACAGAATAGTTAAATTACCACTTTACTTCTGAAACATTTATTTGAAATAAACACTATAATACAGATTGTATCTCCATTTCCAACCTTTTGAAGGTTTATAGAATAATAATAGTGACTTTGATGGCAAATTAAGTCACTGAAGTTGTTTATCCTCATTCACAGATTGGGAATATTTGTGTTTTTTGGGAACTGGAAATACTGGTGATTTTTTAGCATTTGCTTAGGTTTTTTTCCTACAGTATCATGTCTATTTGTTTTTGAAGGAAAATTGTTTGTTTTTCATAATGATCCCTGTCACTCAAAGAAATTTAACATTTCTGTTTCTGGTCTAAGAAATTATTCATTTAGTAATTTAAGAAAACTAACTGGCAGAAGGGAAGTTCTTTGCACTTTAGTGAACTGAAGACTTGATTTTTGGGAGTTAAACCCATAAATACAAATGAGTTTTTTTCACTGGTAAAGAGTAATATGTAATACATTCTAAGAATTCAAATAGCATGCTACTTGGCAAGACTAAAATTTTTTGTTAAAATCCTGTCATTGTCTGTCTTTAGAAAAAAAATGTTAATTCCATTTTGAAATTTGAAATTTTAGTATGTAGTCAAGTCCATGACTTGTAAAACACTGTGTATAATTTTTTAATCAATGGAAATAAAGTAAAAGATTAAAACTAATTTTTTTTCTAATGAGCCTAACTTTGATGATATAGTGGATAAAGAAAAGTATTGGTAAATTGACATTGATATTATGTTTAATTTTTGAACCTTAAATCACTTAAGTATTATGAGTGATACCTGTTTAACATGTTATTTGGTAAAGAATTAAATTTACAGTGTGCTTTTATGTTGCAGTTTGGTTTGAAACACTTAAGCACACTATATTTGTTAGTGGTATGTAGTCTTCAAACTAACAAGCCTGATATCCTTGTTAGTGTAGTGACTGCCTTCAGGAATATGGGAGCCTATGATGCCCATATATTTTTACCCACAGGTCTTTTTAGGCTAGGGACTACTGGTTCCACAAGTAACTCCTTTCAGAGGAGTTTACTCTGTGGAAACTGGTAGTATAATAAAATATTGAAGGAGTGTCCAGGGTCTTTATAGGTTTTAGAACATGTTTTTAACTCTGGCAACGTGCTCCTTGGTACTGGTGGTCCTGATTTAGAGAGAATATGATCCTTGGCAGTAATCTCATTGAGGTTATGTTATCTGCCTAAAGTTAATCTTACTTTTGTTTATCTATTTCTTGGGTTGACCTAAATTACTATACTTCTTTTTCTCAATTTTATTATTGTACAGTTTCTTTACCTTTCAAGTATAAATGTGTATATAAAATGTAAATACAGAAATTCACTAAAAACCACTATTAACAAATATTGTGTAAATAAAACTTGTAAGCAGAGCAGTTACTTGAAAAGTGTTTTCGTTACTTTGGGGATATTTGGTTTACTTACTTATATTTGGTGAAAAAAAGGAATAAACTTTATGACATGTACCAGTACTGTCAGTGTCTTGAGACTAGTTAGCTGATAGGTTGGTATCTTTTCTTGAACCTCCTCTACAGTTATGGTCAACATAAAGTACACTTTCTATTTACAATAACTTTTCAGTACTAGAGAAATAGTACAGGGTAAGGCTGTTGCCCTATATAGCCAACCCCAGTTCTATCCTCTGCATTGTTGCGGAAATTCCCACTGAAGGACAAAGGAAAGTCAAGCATTACACATTGGAAAGTGGGAGAAGACTACTTTTTTTTTTTTGCCCACGGACCCAGTCGAGTTGCGCTCCGAAGACTCCCTGAATAAAGGTGAGAGCTTAGTTTTACAGAAAAATCTGGTGGGGCTAGGGCATTTGCAGGCAGCTGGAGAGAAGCACAGATGCAGAAATTCCCTAATGTAACTTGCAAAACTGAGTCAGCACCATTTCAAGGACACTTGCAGTCTATTCTGCATCACAAGGCAAAAGGATTTTCTCAAGGTGCATCTCATATAGTTGCAGCAACATGTTTCAGGCAGTTTTTCATTTCTGACGGTTCATGATGGGACAGGGTGGGGCTGGATTCAAGGGCCTATTTTCCTCATCCTCAGGGGAAAGAGATCTGTTTTCCTCATCAGCCTCACATATGGTACCTGAAGATTCCCAGGTGTGGCCCCTCAAAACAAAACCAAAAAAACCCTTTAAATTCTTAATGTGAAATTTAGTATGGTATCTCATGTGTCAACTAATACTAAAAGAATCCAGTAACTTGCATAGTATAAAGTAATTTTATTCTAATTCTTTTTCATTGATATCTTCAGTAATGTTCCTGGTTTTGGGAACGCTGATGCTGGGAAATGTACACAGGTGGAAGGTTGGGCGTTACAACACTGTATAACTGAAACCTAATCATGAACAGCTTTGTAAAGGTTTATCTCACAGTGATTCAGTAAAAAAAAATTCTTTTTAAAGTTCTTGGTATGGGTATACTTGATTTTATAACAGGCAATATTTGAGAAAGGATGAAAACATTAAAATTTTTAACTTATTTAGAATAATTTTTTTTTTCCTTTTGGGTTTTGGGCCACACCCAGCAGTGCTCAGGGCTTACAAGTTCTGTGCTCAGGAATCACTCCTGGCAGGGTTTGGGGGAACATATGGGTTGCCAAGGATCAAACTGGGGTCAAGCGCTGCAAGGCAAGCGTCCTACCCTCTGTACTGTCTCCAGCCCCCAAACAATTGTTTTCTAACACAGGAACTTCAGAGCATTTTACCTAAAATGGTCCCATTTTTTAGAATCCACACTCTGATTTTTTTTTTTGCTTTTTGGGTCACACCCAGCGATGCACAGGGGTTCCTCCTGGTTCATGCACTCAGGAATTACTCCTGGCCGTGCTTGGGGGACCATATGGGATGCTGGGAATGGAACCCAGGTCAGCTGTGTGCAAGGCAAACGCCCTACCTGCTGTGCTATCACTCCAGCCCCTCTGATGTTTTTTATAACATCAAAAAGTTTGATATTTTTAATTTCCTATTTTTTTGGATAAGAAATTGTATTTCAGGAAGATACTGATACAAAGATACTAATATAAAAGAGGCAAAAATGTGAGGTAGCAATTGAAAAATTACACTTTAATTTGCCATGATTGGTTGACATAGACTGTCAGGGGGAAAAGTCTAAAAAAAATTAAGGTACTTGTCAGACAAAGGGTGAATTTTGTATTCAGTGCATATTTCACTTTTCAACTCAGTGTCAAAACCGGAATTCTCAAATGTAATAAAACTTTGTTTCATTATGTATTTTTAAAATAAAGGTTTTAAAACAAATTACAGGGAAACTTTAGAGAAGCGTTGTCCTTCAAAAATATCTGCTACCATAATTGTATTATCAGTGAGCTACTTGCTACCCTGAATGCAATATTCTTTGTTACTCCCTTGTCAGGCTATATAGTTACAGTTCGAAGGGCTGAGGGACTTTATTTCCTTTGTGGAGCTTATACATATCAGGAAGGAAACTGAACTTCAAAAATCACTGAATTATGGGAGAAGCATGCTGAAAGTAGACTATAGATCACACATGATTGCTACTCAATGCCTCTTTTGCAAACCACAACACCCAAAAGGAGAGAGAGAACAAAAGGGAATGCCCTGCCACAGAGGCAGGGTGGGATGGAGGGATGGGGAGTGGGAGGGATACTGGGACCTGTGGTAATGGAAAATGGGCACTGGTGGAGGGATGGGTATTTGATCACTGTATAATCAAAACCCAAGCACAAAATTTTCTACAACTATACCTAATGGTGTTTCACTAATAAAAATTTAAAAAAAAATACTGAATTGCATGGCAAGGGGAGGAGCAGTCTGGGGGTGGAGCGCTTGCCTGGACTGTGAGAGACCCTGAATTAGATTTATAGCAGGGCCAGAAGTAAAATAAAACCTGACCCCAAGGTAACTGACAAGTTTAGACAAACTACATGGCAAAGAATATTAATCTGTGGAACATTTAAATGAACAAGTCGTCCACAATTTTTAAAAATTGAGTTACCATATGTTAGTTTTTCTGATTGGGTTTCAGGTTTACAATGTTCGGATACCAATCCCTTCACCAGTGTCCACTTCCCTCCACATGACCCCGGTTTCCCTCCCCCCTCCCGCCCCGCGTCTCTATAACAGGCACTACCAGCTCCCCTTCATTTTTAGACTCTGGTTGACACGATAATTACTGATGGGGTTTCTTGCAGAACGCTTTACCACCTTCCAGAGTGACCACTTCCTTCGGTTCTAACCTAACGTTCTCTTCCCGGTCTTACACCCGCCGCCGCACACGGTTCTGCTCACTACTTTAACTGGGCATTGATTGTTCCCTTACCGTGCGTGTGTGTGTGTGTGTGTGTACCTACACACACACACACACACGTCCCGTCTGAGATCATTCTTTCTGTCCCTTTCCCTCCAACCACCTTCACTCTGCAAGGCACGTCCACGATTTTATTTAAGGTGAAATCACTTATTGCCGGCGCCCAGCGTCCATTTCCACACTCCCTTAGCCGAAAACAAAAACGCATCTTCTCCCTGTTTCCGTCTCGCTTCTCACCCTTACAAAACAAGCCCTTTGGGGCTGAGGCTAGGGGATTTTCCCACGCCGGCGCGGGGCGCGGCGGCGAGCCTGCCGTTTCCCTCCCTCAGCCAGGGGCAGCCCTTCCGGAGAGCCTTGGGCTGAGGCGAAGGGCAGCGCTTCGGCCGCGAGAGTCAGAACGTGAAAGTCGGCCTCGCCACGAAGATTATTGCGTAACCGGGGCCGCCGTTCCAACCGGTGAGGAGAGCGGCCCCTTCACAGAGGGCCGAGCACCCCCGGAACACACTCACGTGGACGGCTGTGACTCACCCTCAGACAGGTGCAACGCCGCCGCCGCAGGCAGCGCCAGCCCAGACTAAACAGCGCCAAAATCTCGCGCGGACCGGCTTGGGGGCGGGGCGCGGGGCACGAAGTATCGCGAGACGACAGGTTTTCCCGCGAAGGAAAAGAGCGCCTTTTTCCCCGTGGCCCGCGGCCTCAGCGAGAAGTTTGGGAGAGGCCGCGGCCGTGCGTTGTCTCCGACGCTGAGGGAACGGGGCCTGTTACGGAGCGCGTCTAGCCATGCCGGCCGAGCAGCCCGGGAGCAGCGGCGGTGAGCGGGGGCAGCCGGGAGGCTTTCGGCAGCGGGCGGCGGCGGCGGCGCCCGGGGCTCGGTGAGGGTGGGGGCGGCGAGACCTGGGGACGCAGCCGGGCTGTGGAGAAAAGCCGACCTCGGGCGGAGAGGGGGGCGAAGCGGGATGAGGAGGTCGTGGGGAAGCCCCGAGGTGCCCCCTCCTGACGCTGTCGACTCGGGCGAGCGGCGTTTTGGCGCGCCGCGTGCATTTGTTCGCGGGGTTGGGGGCGGGGGCGCTGCGGGCTGCTTGTCGCCGCTGAAGGACGAGGTTTCCTGAGGTGAAGTCTCCGGCGGGGCTTCCTTGGCGGTTTCGCCTCGGCCCCTTGGCGGAGCTGAGCGGCGGAGGGGGGCTCGCCACCGCCGTTTCAAAGCCGCGTCAAGGTCTCCCCTCGCAGGCTCCCCGGCCCCAGAGACGGTGGCGGCGGCCGAGAGCGGGGTGATCACGGCCGCGATGCTGCAGGAGGAAGAGCAGCTCGAGGCGGCCGGACTGGAGCGGGAGCGCAAAATGCTGGAGAAGGTAAGCAGGGGAGGGGTCGGCGGGGCCGAGGACTCTGTGGCCGAGCCCGGGCGCCGCACGCCTGGGTGCGTGAGTGTTGACGGCTCGCGTCCGGGAGAAACTGCACGTGCCGCGGAGTCGGCTTCTCAGGGGAGAATCGCCTCGGTCTAGCGCCGTGCTTGGGAGGCGGCTTTTCGGTGCCGATGCTCCTCAGCGCGCTCCCTTGCTCGCTCAGTCTCTCTGTCTCTGTCTCCCTCTCTCTTTCTCTCCCCCCACACCTCTCTCACTCTCACTCCCTCACTTCCTCTCCCTCTCCCTCTCGCTCTCACTCCCTCTCATTCCTCTCCCCAGGTTTTTAGTGCTGATGCTCCTCAGCACTTCATTCCCTCCCTCCCTCCCCTCCTCCCTCCCTCCCTTCCCTCCTCCCCTCCCTCCCTCTTGGTCTGTTTCCTCCCTCAAACTGCTTAGGTGAAAGCGGGGTACCTCTTCAGTGCTGCTCTTGCACTGCTTGTCTTTCTTGTACGGTTTTGTTGGCTACGAACCTAAAAGCAACTTGTAGCCTTTGGACAATCAGATTTGTTTGATTGCCGTAGAAAGGCTCACATCCTGCTGCATATTTTTTGCCATATGCCGGAAAAGGAGTGATGTCGCAGTGACTTAGCCGTCCCTTCCAATATAATAATGTTGATGTGGGATTTTTTTGTTACATCCAATTACTTATGAAGTAAGCGGCGAGGGCGGGGATCACACGCTGCTTAGCCCGGTTCTAGTTTTCAAACGTCTTAGAAAATGCACTTTGATACTGACTGAGCACCACGTAATTACAGAACTGTTTGGATACCAATGCACTACAAAGACATGTAATGTGTCTGTTACGGTCCCATGCTTTGTATCAAGGATATTTCGGTTAGCATTAACATCTCATGAGCATCCAGCACTGTTCTGAGTGCTGAAAACATTTGTGTATTGGACCCTTCACTCTAAGGTAGATACTGTTGCTAAATTAGTAATCAGAATTACTAATTTAATTATTAGTATGACTAATTCTTGAGATTTTATATGTTCACTTCATTTTATAGATGAAGACACTGATTAAGAGGTTGGAGGTTGACCTCGAACCACCTTGATCCTAAGTTCTCATACGACTTTGCTTTTCCCTACAGTATTATCAAATAGTTGATTCTTTTATAGTGTCTTTTTTTTTTTTGAGAAGCTGGAGGCAAGCCTACCAGTGCTCAAGGGTTACTTCTGGCTCTGCTTCAGGAATCATTCCTGACATAGCTCCAGGGACTGAATGGGTGCCAAAGATGGACCGGGGTGGCCTGGGCAAGACAGCGCTCTCTTTCTGCCTTCTATACTGTTTCTTTATTCATCATTTACAGTTCTGTTTTTGTTGACTATCCTAGAAAACTATAGTAGTAAATGTATTGAATTAAATATGGAAAAAGGTATTTTAATATGTTGCGCAACTTAAGATTCTAAAAATAAAGTCAGTTGCAACGGATGAATTCTGAGACCGTGTCTGGAGAAGAGTCGACTTCAGAGATTGTATGATGAAAGACAGTATTATAAAGCCATCATTTTGATAGTGAGTTTTTAGGTGTTTTCACTCATCTAGATTGTTGAATTGAGTAATAGAATTCTAGGAAAAATTTGTATGAAAATACATTTCCCTGAATGCCTTAGTTAAGGGAGGAAACATTTTTACATTTGAAAGCACCAAATCCTAACCACTTAGACCACCAGGGAGCACCGTTTTTCCATTTGAAAAAGTCGATCAGAATTTCTAGTACTTATGTATTTGCTGTGGAAAGTAGGAGTCAAAACTAAGATTTTGCAATCAGTCCTAAATTCTTGGGATTACTCTTGGAGGGATTATAATTAAAACTAAATTTTTAGGAGTTATTATGTCCTAGAATCTAAAATAGCAATTTTAAATCTTTTTAATCTTCCACTTGAAAAACTTAGCTCTTTTCAGTGCTATCAATACAAAGCTAAAATAAATGAAACATAGTGGTACTGTGGTCCACTGTTATTACATTACATTAGGTTTTCTATGTACAGAGTAAACGAATTTGATTTTTTTTTTTTCCTTTTTGGGTCACACCCGGCGATACTAAGGGGTTACTTCTGGCTTTGCGCTCAGGAATCACTCCTGGCAGTGCTGGGGGACCATATGGGATGCTGGAAATCAAACCCGGGTCTGCCACGTGCAAAATAAATGGCCTACCTGCTGTACTGTTGCTCCTGCCCCCCCCCCGCCTCCCCCCACGAATTTGATTTTTTTTTAATTGATAAAGATTCCTGCGATTTGAGAAGATTCTAAGAATGAGACTTTTCTATTTGAGATTTTTTTTTAAAAACAGCCTTGTCTTTAGAAGCTGAAAGCTTCACTAAACAGAAGTAAAGGTTTCTTTCCTTTTGGAAGAGTACTTATTTATTAACATTAATTAGAACTACGTAGAGAGGAAGACCAAGTTTTAAGTTTCTTAATGAGAAGCGTTTTACTTGACTTTAAATTTTAAGGTTCCTGTAAAGCTGGAGAATGATTCTGAAATTCATTTGCCTGTTATTTTCTTTTACTTCTCACCTCTATTTCCTTTTGAAAAAAGTCATTGTTAGTCAAAATTTATAAGTAGCATCACCTTTTACATAAGTAGTGGAAGGGGAAAGGTAGGAGTTGTGAGATTTCTTGGTGAATTAAAAAAAAATAAAGTTCAATAGTATTTATATGTAGATGCATTTATATAAGGTACTATCACAATATGTTACTAGTAAAAGATAGACTGCTTTAGTAGATTTGTTATGTCATATGTTTGGGTATCAGGATTATGGGTGATAAAGATTTTCTTTAAATCTAATAAATATTTTCTTTAAATCTTGGATGTCACTCAGTAGATAGTGTGCTTGCCTTGCATATATGATGCCCTGGATTTAATCCCTAGCCTGCTCCCTCCCCCCTCAGAATTCTGTAATAGATGTGTAGTACTTTTATAATTACCGATTTATTTTTCTGTATCTTACTGTCATCTTTTTTTTTGCAACAAAATTTTGAGAGAAAAACTAGAGGCTGCAGAGATTGTATAGCTTATCTTTTGTCTTGCACATGGCTTACCCAGGTTTTATCCCAAGCCCTCAATATGGTTCTGGAGCCCCACCAGTAGTGATCCCTGATTTCAAAGCCAGGAGTAAACCCAGGTGTAGACAACCAAAGGAAAAAAAGAAAAACACTAGAGATTGCATCATTTAGGAAATAAAAGTCAGTATAGAATGGTGTAAATTGTTTATTATGTTATCCACTCCTTATCTTTACCTCCCTCCCCCCTGCCCCACTCACCTCCCTCCCAAATGAAACTCCTGGATGGTAATGGTAAGTTGTATGATTTTGCCTTATAGAGAATTTAGGCAGTGCTCAGGGCTTACTGCTGGCTTTATGCTTAGGGATCACTCCTGGCAGGGCTCCAGGGACCCTATGTGGAGCTAGGATTCAAATCTAGGAGAGTTGTGAGCAAGGCAAGTGCTTCAGCCTCTGCAGTATCTCTTTAGCCCTCCATTTATTTGTTCCTTGAATTTAAGTTATGCTCTTTTGGCAAATTATAATCTAGATTTTACTGACCTTATTTATGTAAATAATGTTATTAAAGAATAACCATCCCTGTATTTTTATGTATAGTCTATGACTGTTCTTACTCAGAAAAGTAGAATTGAATCTTTGCAGTATAGATCTTTGGGTACTTAAATATTTGTATCTTTTCTTTGCCCTGAGAGTAGAGTGTATAGACGACTGAATAATTCTATTTGTTTCTTTATGTTTTCTTTCGTTTCTCTGCTATTCTTTTAATGTAATTCTATCACAGTGGATTGAGAAATCCTCCTCAACCACTAAATTTATTATAGACTCTTAAAAGTCATTCTGTAAATCGATGGCATATAAACATAAAACGGAAAGCAGAGATTTGTAATTGGAAGATGTTTAGAATGAAACATAAGCTAAGAGTATGTTAAAGAAGGCTCTTAAACACACAATGAAAGAGACACAGGCTATCAGTTTTAGCATATGAGTTATTTTTTAGTGTCAGACTCAGACCTTTGAAGCACAAGTCTTGTACTAAACCATATCCTGGCCCTAGCATATGAAATATTTTGATGGTAGTTTTGAATTCTAAAAATGGTGTTCTAGTTCCTAACCTGTGAGACAAAACTTATTAAAAACTTTAAAAGTTGAACTGGAGGATAACTTAAAAAGCTGGAGTGCATATTTTGTATGTGGGCAGGCCAGGATTTCATCCCCAGTACCATATTGGTCCACCAATTGTGCAGGAAGACTTAAGACGTGAATCAGGAGTGGTTCCCGAGCTGCCTCTAAGTGTTACTTTCCTTCCACGCTCCCATCAAACATAGTTTTAGAGGTCATTGCCACTGGCCTCCCATTGTTCATCAATTCGCTCAATTGCTCGAGCGGGCCCAGTAACATTGTGAGACTTGTTGTTACTGTGTTTGGCATATCGAATACGTCACTGGTAGCTTACCAGGCTTTGCCATGTTAGAGAGATACTCTGGGTATCTGAGAGGACCGGAATAATCGAACTCAGATCCACCAGGCTGGCTGCGTGCAAGGCAAACACCCTACCTGCTTGCTATCGTCAAGCATTAATTTTTTTTTAATAGAACCTGAATTCAAGTACTTTTAAGTGAATTTCTTGTAAAGCTTTTTCCCATTTCCGGAAATAAATTTAATGTAAACCATTTGTTTCGCTATTTTCAATACAGCTTATGGAAAACATCATTATGTTAGAAAACTTGTCAGTAATTATGGGAATCTTCTCTGGATAGGCTCGCTTATCATGGGATAGAGAGTCCACGGATATTAGATACCGCAGACTTCAACATTTGCTTGAAAAAAGCAACATTTACTCCAAATTTTTGTTGACTAAGATGGAACAGCAGCAGTTAGAGGTATGTATGTTTAACTGTTTGACTATAGCTGATACATTAATTAAAAATAAAAAGTTTTGAGGTTTAAATTCCATGCAATAAAAGTACATATTCTAAGTTTTCAGTTTGATGAGATAGAGATCAGCATAATCAAGAAGACATTTCCATTACCTCCCAAACGACTGGTCTTTTAACTCAGTTATCCCTATACCTGCTAATCTGCTTTTTGTCTGTACTATGTTTTAGTAATTGAGTATTGTGTAAATGAGGTCTAATTCACTATATATGTATTTTAATTGAATCACCACCAGATACAGTTGGTTACAAAGCTGTTCATGATCAGGTTTCAGTCATACAATGTTCTGGCAACCATCCTTCCACCAATGTACATTATCTATTAACTGATTTTTATCCTGTTTAGTGGTTTTCTTTTTAAAAAGTGTTTTTTGTTGTTGTTGTTGCTCAGTCCTGTTATTTAATAAGATATGATTGTAAAACTGACATAGAAAACTGCACATTTTAAAGTATATAATTTTTATGAGTTTGACATCCCCCTGAAGCCAACATTGAACTGCCAGCCTGGTGGGCAGACTGTTGCCATGAATGGCCCCTGGGCTCACTAAGGACCTGTAAAAAGAGTCCAAGCATTCTGACTAATTCTATTCTTTTTCTACTTTCAGACCTGGCCTGTGCACTGACTTGTGATGCCGTCTTCTCACGCATTTCTGGCTTCATTATCTCTAACCTTGGCTTAAATATTTTCTTAGTTAGGGCTGCTCTGCCCATTTAAAGTAAATTTACTGCTTTACATCATTGACCCTCACCTTCATCTTTCCCTTTATTTTGTAGTCTTGTAGTACTTAATTATCATATGATAAAATTAGTATGTCGACTAGAATATATGTAAAATTTTAAACTTGTACAATTCAAAGCAAAATTTTCTCCATTCATATTTAACAATTACTAATCAAGATTTTTTAATATTTGCTAAATTCTTTTCCTTTACTCAAGCCCTTTTTATTTTTGGTTTTGGGGCTACACCCAGCTGTATTCAGTGCTTATCCTGACTCAGCACGCAGAGATCACTTCTGTTGGGCTCAGGGGACCATATAGAGTGCTGGGAATCAAACCTCGGTCAGCCACTTTGAGGGCAAGAACCCTATCCACTAAGCTGTGGCTCCAGCTTCAGCTTCAGTTTAAGGCAATTACATTTTTAACTAATCTTGAAAATTTTTCATTACCTCTTGAAAATGGTTTGAATCCTTTGTGTCTTATCCTTTAAAGCTTTGTTAGGTTGCATATAGAACAACTTTTAATCTAGGAATAATTTGACTCCTCTTTTGAGGATTGTCCTTGATGCTCTGAATGTTGAGAGGCTTTTTCACTTTGGTTGACAGGAAATATGAGTTATTCCTGAACCCTTGTGAGTATAGAGAATTGTTCTACCCACTTTTTTCCAATGGCTGTTTCCCTTGCTTTGACCTTGACTTTGTTACACTCACACAACAAAGACTGTCAGAGCAGACTTCCTTCCAAATCTTTCAAGACTTCTTGTGCAATTTTTTTCCTTTCTGCTACTTGAGGTTTGACTATACTGTTTTGAAATCTCAATTCAAGTGACACAGCTGAGTTCTTTTGGTTATTTGCTGTATTATTTGTACTAGGAAATTGCCTTCAAACGGTTAACTGGGTGATCAGAACATTCCCTTCATTTTTTTTTTTTTATCCTCTGTCAACTTCACTATTTGCTGCATCTGATCTGAAAGTTATTAATAGATTTTGTCTGGATTTTAGTTGCTTAATGCAAGAGGGATCTCTTAAGGCTTAATTTTCAAGTTTCCCCTTGTTTTATAATTTTTAATGTGTTTCTATTTTGGTGGGGGAGTGTAGTATTCGTGAGGATTTTTTCTGTTTGGTGTTTCTTCCCTTTTTTATTCCTTTATTTTTTCGAGCCATGTCTCACAGCAGTCTAGTACTCAGGTCTACTCCTTGCTTAGCGTTTGATTGCTCTTTTGTGATACTGGAAAATGAAGTTATGGGGATTGAACCCAGGCCTCTGGCATGCAAAATATGCACACTAGCTCTTTAAGCTATCACCCTAGCCTGTTTTCTTATTTTTATGCTTTTTCCATTTTTGAACGTAAGTAATTTGAAAAGTGCATTTTTCTATGACAGTAAGAAAAAATTATTATCTTACAGGAACAGAAGAAAAAAGAGAAATTGGAGAAAAAGAAGGAATTGTTAAAAGTTACTAAGGTATAACCTGGGATAGTTTGTAAACTTTAATTTTGGGGGGAGTTTGTGCCACACCCTGGGGTGCTCAGAACTTCTGGCCTGTCTGTGCCCAGGGATTACTCCTGGTGGTGATCAGGGACCATGTGGATTACCGAGGATCAAATCTGGGTCGGCTATGTCCAGAATAAGTGCCTTACTCACTGTACTATTCCTCTTTAGGTTTTATTGATCACCTATGTAAGTTAACCTTTGTTCTGTACCCTTGTTTTTGTCTTCTTGTTTGTTTTGTTTTTGTAGGGGCTACAACCAGTATTGGTGGCTTGTGTAGCTTAATGTTAAATAATTGAACTCAGGGCTTCATGCATGCTAGGGCATGTGCTCTGCCATTTTAAGAATATCCCTGGCACTGATAACCTATCTTTATAAGACATGTTAAATGGAAACATGGAAATGTTTTCTCATCATTTTATATATGGACAGATAACAGAGAAGCTTTAAATACCGTTGTCCTAGAGGAAGTGACTCATTGTTCACTAATTCAGTGATTTATGGAACATAATTTTGTGAATCAAAATTAAGGCAATGTGAAAAAAAAATAAGGCAATGTATTCCTACTAAAATATCAGTATTTGAACTCGGTTCATTTCAGGGTCCATTTGTAAACTTATTCTGCATTTTTCCTTGAGGAATTAGGGATTTTACCTTGATCTCAAGCATGCAGGACCACTGAGTACATACCCAGCCCTGCCTACTCCAACCAGTCTCTTTGGGGATTTTCTCTTTTAGTCCTCTGGGGTTTTTTGCTTCATTTAAAAATTTACCATATTATTTGATATAATGATTTCTCATTTGTGTTTCTGCCTCTTTTCCAAATCTGAGTTTATTACTCTTTTGGAACCTCTTGTTCCCCTTGCTCCCCTCACTGTTTTTTAAAACTAGTATTTGTTTTCTACTTTTATTTGTATCTAATATTAAATTTTACAGAAAATTGAATTTGTCTCCCATATATACTGAATATCATGAGATTAAAGGTGATATATGATAATTTAAAAATAAATTCTAAATCCTTATTTTGTAGGATAAAAATTCCAATGATAGAAGTGAAGAGAATCCAGGTAAAACATTCTTGTTCTGTTTTTGAAAAATATGTGTGTACATATTGTTACCTTATTATAAAATGTGATTTTTTTTTTTTGTAGTTGTGAGAAAGAAAAGAGGAAGGGAAGAAGAGTCATACAGTATTTCAGATGTCATGTCAAAAGAGGTAAAAATAGTGGGGTTGTCACATAAGATTTTATCTTGAGTTAAAATTGAATTTAGTGGGTTTCCTGGGATGACCAAGAATGTAAACTGTGTTACAGCTAGAGCAATTCAAAGTAGTTGGCTACATGATATTTTCAGTGTGCTTGATATTTTAGAGAAAATAACAGCTTTATAGCCTGAACTTAGTGTAATTAGAAATTATTGTGCCTCTTTATTTTTTTGTACGTCTTTCTTACCTCAAAGCCTTATCTTGAGAACTTTGTTTCTTGTTGACTATGTAGGGGACAGTATCCTTTTATTTCCTTCTCATTTGCTACATCAAAATAGGAATAAAGAATTAAGGGCCGTTTTTTTAAGACATACCCTAGGCATTATTTAGCTGTTTTTATTTTATCTAAAATTCAAACTCCTTAGATCCTCAAAATATAAAGTAAAAAAAATCTCAGGGCTGGGGAAATATCTCAGAGTTCTGGAGTGTATGCTTTGCATGCTCAAGTCACGTGGATCAAATCCAAGTATTTCTGGAAACTAGCCTTGAGTACCTAGCTCAGAGTGGTCCCCGAAAACTAGATATGACTAAAAGGTAGGGAGAAAAATCACATGATACTTGTTTTTAATCTAGGCACTCTGATATTTTTCTTTCTTATTTTCTTTAAAAAAAAATCAGATCCTTGGACTAGAGAGATAGTACAGTGGCTAGGGCCTTGCATGCAGCTGACTTGGGGTCAATACTGGGTACCTGATAAAATCCCTGAACACCAGGAGTGATTCCTGAAAGCAAAACCTGGTGTGGCCCACAAATCAATAATAATAATAATAATAATGATAGAACCATCTTAATTGTGGAATGCACTTAGCCTGTTATTTAACAACAGTATCAATATGTTTTTTTGAGGTCTAGCTAGTCACCCTACCCTGCCCTGTCTGCTTCCACCAACCACCCAGGGATCGGATTTCACACAGAAAACCCACCCTACCCAGATAAATACCCCACTGGCAGACTTCCACTATCGACACTACCTCCACTACCCAGCCGCCGCCACACTCCAGGACGCTTTCCGGATAAGACACTAAATACCCATCTTCCGGAATTGTCGTACCATATTTGATAGGGTTCAAATATGGTAACACCTACAGGGGCGATTAGAGGTCGCTCCAAAAGCCTCTATCCCTCTTGGAAAGACTGGCAAGCTACCGAGAGTATTCCGCCTGCATGGAAGAGCCTAGGCAAGCTATCCGTTGTGTATTCGATATGCCAAAACCAGTAACTACAACTGGTCTCATTCACCTGACCCTGAAGGCTTCACTGACATGGCAGCACTGAGAAGGATGAGAAAGGAGAGGCCGATAAAATCTCAAGGCCAAACTAGGCTGCCACAACGAAGGAAGACAAAAATGATCATCTGTACTTTCAATGCACGTACGCTAGCATCAGATGCATCCATCGAGGACCTGATGATACAAGCGCGAATGATCAAGTACGACATCATTGGTCTCACGAGACAAGAAGGCACGAATCTCAACATGCCGTTTTCGACACTGGAGAAGAATTGTTCCTTGGAACATGCGATAAAAGAGGTGTCGGAGGCATCGGTGTCCTTGTCAACACAAACTTGGCCAAGAGCATTGATTCATTCGAATGCCTAACAACCCGAATCGGACGTTTACATTTGAATATGTGGCTCACTGCCCGCAGTTTCTATCTTCATTGTCTACGCACCAACAACTCATTATGATGAAAGAGAAATCGAGAAGTTCTACATGGAGCTGGAGAAGTTCTATAAAGAAGACCACACCTTCTACAAAATCATTGTGGGTGATTTTAATGCCGAGATGGGACCGAGAAGATCAGCTGAAGAACTTCACATCGGGACCCATGGCCTAGAATGGAACGAAGAGGGTGAGAGGCTGTCTGAGTTCATCATGTCGACCAAGACCATCCATGGTAACTCACAGTTCCAGAAGGCAGAATCTAAACGTTGGACATGGGAGTCTCCTGGTGGACGATTCCACAACGAAATAGATCACATCATATTCAATCGACGATTTTGCCTGACCGATGTTGCTGTTGTCCCAAAATTTCGAATGGGATCAGACCACCGTCTCCTTCGTGCAAAATTCTACTTCACAGAGCGGGGAGAAAGGGCTGCAAAGTTCAAAAAGAGAACTCCCAGAATGACCACCAACTGGGAACTCTTTGGCACTATTGTGGCAACATGGGAAGATGCCATTGTTGACAACATTGACGAGGAATACGATCGACTGGTTCAGCACCTCCATGAATGTGCGAGGAACGCCAAGAGAGAGATAGCCACAAAAAATCGCCTATCTTCGAAAACTCTTGAGCTAATTCGCCAGCGTGGTTTGGCGCATGCCTCAGGCAACCGCAAGCTAACGTCCGAGCTCACAAAGCAGTGCAGAGATGCGATCAAGGAAGACCTCAAAGAGAGAAGAGCAGAAGTACTGGTAGATGCGGCAGAAGCCGGGAAAAGTATTCGTAACGCCCGCCTGTCCTTCGCCAACTACAAGACCAAGATGACTGCCCTCCGACGTCCTGATGGATCCATCACATCCTCCAGAACAACAATGGAGAAGATTATCCATGACTTCTACTCAAATCTCTTCGATAGCCATGTCCACTTGCCAACATACCAAATTCCACAGCATGGGTATGTCGTTCCCAACATTCTCCCTTTGAAATCCGACACGCCATTTCGTTGGTAAAGAAACAAAGAGCACCCGGCCCAGACAAGGTCAGACCTGAACACCTGAAGAACCTGCCGTCAGTACTCATCAATACACTGGCTCGGCTCTTCACTCGCTACCTGTCTGAATGCAAGGTTCCGTCCCAATGGAAAACCAGCAGGATCGTACTACTGTTCAAGAAGGGAGACATCCATGACATTGGCAACTATCGCCCGATCTGCCTATTGTCTGTCATCTACAAGTTGAGTCATCCTAAATAGGATTGGCAGAACACTAGATGAAGGACAACCATGCGAGCAAGCCGGGTTCCGCAAAGGATTCAGCACTATCGACCATATCCACACGATAACCAAGCTCATTGAGGTATCTCGGGAGTTCAAGATGCCGCTCTGTTTAATGTTCATTGATTTAAAGAAGGCCTTTGATTCTGTTGAGACGGAAGCGGTCATTGAAGCCCTAGCCAATCAGGGCATTCAAGCCCAATACATCAGGATCCTCCGTGAGCTGTATTGCGGATTCACTACCAGGATCTCATCATTCTACAAAGAAGTGATCGTTGATGTCAAGAGAGGGGTGCGGCAGGGTGATACCATTTCACCGAAACTCTTCAGTGCCACCCTCGAGAACATCATGCGACGACTGGAATGGGAAGGAATGGGAGTGAAGATAGATGGTCGGCAACTACACCACCTCCGCTTTGCTAATGACATTGTTTTAATAACACCAAACATCAGCCAAGCGGCACAAATGCTGGCCGACTTTGACCGTGTGTGTGGAATGGTAGGACTACAGCTGAATCTTACGAAGACAATGTTTATGAGAAACAGCCTCGTTCCTTATGCCCCATTCGTTCTCAACGGAACGACCATCTCCTAATGCAACAGCTATGTGTACCTAGGTCGAGAGGTCAACATGACAAATGACCTGGCACCCGAGCTGCGCAGGAGGAAGAGAGCGGCTTGGAATGCCTTCAAGAACGTGGAAGAAATAGCTAAGGGGACGAAGAACCTCCGGCTCCGGGCACATCTCTTTGATTCCACTGTTCTTCCTGCATTAACAAATGCCTCAGAGACCTGGGCCCTATGCAAACAAGATGAGAACGCTATTCAGGTCTCCCAAAGAAGAATAGAAAGAGCTATGCTTGGAATATCACGTTTCACTCAAATGAGAGAAAGAATCCGGAGTTCTGACATCCGTCGGCGATCAAGAATCGGGGACGCTGTCTCATTTGCCAAGGTGTCGAAAATCAGATGGGCTGGTCACGTAATGAGATTTAAAGACGACCGCTGGACTAGAGCTGTTACTGACTGGATTCCACGGGATGGCAAAAGACCGCGTGGCTGCCCACCTACCAGATGGTCAGACTTCTTCATCAAGATCATGAATGATCGCTTTGAGGCTCTTCATGTTCCCAGAGCAAACAGATGGGCTACACTAGCACACGACAGGGACAAATGGAGACGTTACTGGCGCCTGCTCAAGCAAATCGACAACTAACGGGAAGTTAAGTGATTAAGTGAAGTGAAGCTAGTCATTTATCAAATATTTGTGGAGAATTTCTGGAGTATTTGCTCTGGTCAGTCTTTGTACTAGTTGGGTGAGTTAGTAAAGAAAAGTAAGCTTATCTTTTTTTTAGCTTACATCCAGTGAGAAATATATAGAAGTGAGTATTCAGTTGCATTGGAATATTGGATGCAATTGAGAGCATGTAGAGCACCTCTTAACCTGAGGCTTAAAGTTCATAAAGTTTTCATCTAAGAATTGGTATCTAAGTTAATACCTGAGGGATAAATGTTAAATCCTTTAAAGATAGGGCAAAGAGTTTTGTAATGATAAAAAAGCAAGACAAGGAAGAAGGAAGATATTGAGAAATTGTTCCAGAAGAGATAATGGAACTTTGACAGTCACCTGAAGACGAGACATCCCTGATAATTTGGCAAATTAAAAAAGACTTTATACTTGGTTCTAGTTTGTGTGTACACAGAAGAATGGCAAAGGATGAAGCTGAGGAGGTGAGCAGGATCAGGAATTTGTGAAATTTGGAAAAAAATTTTTCCTAAACTTTTTGTTGTTTGAGTCTTGAACCCAGGGTGTTATATATTGCAAAAATGTGTTTATAATGAGCTGTGTCCACAACGTCTATTTTGATCTTTTTCTTATCTGGCAGTGCTCACGGTTATTCCTGGTTCTGCACTCAGGAATTGCTCCTAGCAGTGCTCTGAGAACAATAATGGGATACTGGGGATTGAACCTGGGTCATCCATGCCCTGCTAGTGGTTTTGCCCCCCTGATTTTTTTTTTAAGGAAGAAATCACAAAATGTTTTTATTGAGTCACAGATTATTGTCCAGAATGGTTCAGAGTTCCGTGTATAAATTTCTTTCAACTTTAGAATATGTATAGCTATATTTACATGATTCATCAAGAACACATGGCAGATAATATGTTAACCTCTCACTAACATGTTCGATCATTTTTCTCTCAAATTTGAGATGTTTCTTGAATATATCATACTCCTTCACTCCATTTGTTACCTGAATATTGCTCACTGTTTAAATATGCCTGAGTTTAATTATACCCCGATCACTAAGACATCGCGTAATGCTCTCCCTAAGACTGTTATTATTTTTCTTCATTACCTTTCAAAATCAGAACTGTAAACATTCCCAACTACTTCAGACTTAATTTGGCTTGTAAACAAAAAAGCATACCTTTTTCTTATTAGTAAAATCTTACGTTAACTAGCAAAAGCATATTGCTGGCTAGAGTAGGCTTGCAGGCTGGAGTTTCCCAGCCCTTGTACTAGAGGATTACTGCCATTTATGAATTTGATATACTGATTTTCTTTTTCTTAATTGGAAAATTCATGGTGCCCAGAAGATGGCTCAGCTGAGCAAGCAATGGACTGAGTTCAAGCCCCACGTACTGAAGTCTTCATGACAGTTCTGCTGTTTATGATTCTCTCTGAAGAGAAGAGGGCTTAGGGGAAGCATGGGGTTAATTCCTGATGGCACCCTGACAATCCTGTGTCTGAGATCCCTGGCAAAGGGGGAAGAAGGAAAATTAGGAAGTAAATATTTGTTGTTTTCGGGATGGCCTTCCCCTTTTCCCCCAGCCCCCTCACGGTTTTGGGGGTCATACCCAGTTGTTCTCAGGGCTTACTGCTGGCTCTGTGCTTGGGGATCAGTCCTGGTGAGCTCAGTGAAGTCATGAGTACCATGGATCAAACCCTGGTCAGCTGTTTGCATGGAAGCGATCTACTCACTATGCTATCTCTTTAGACAATTTTTATATTGTGTCCAGTAATGTAGACATTTATGAGGCTCTACAGGTTTATTTGCCTAAGGACCACCAGCTTGAGTTGTCTAGTATCATAAACTATGTATCTTGACCCTAGAATCAGAACAGAATAATTGTTAAATGAATGGAAAAAAAAGATGAATCTTAACATTATTTTGATTTTGTATTTTCAATGTTCTAGGAAATCTTGTCTGTTGCTAAAAAAAACAAAAACGAGAATGAGGTAAGAGACTTACAATAATTAGATTTTCTTTCGTGACCGCTAGTTCTTATCTTAATAGCCAATGTACATTTTATTTGTTCTGTGAGAAAAGACTTAACTCAAACTGACCTCCATTTTGTGTAAAGAGTTTACCTTATTGAATATTCACCACACAAGATCCGTTTACCTAGGGAACAAAATCAGTTATAAAATGAAATGTTCATGGTGGGATATGAAGTAATTACCTGTCCAGGGTTAATTGGCCTTTAGAAAAAATTGATGATATAATCATAAAAAGATAGAAAATACTGTCTGGGTACAACCATAAAATACAGTTTTGTTCTTGGCTCAGTTTAGGATTGTTTTTGGGTTATAATTTATTATTTATTTTTTTTGGGGGGACCACACCTGGTGATGCTCAAGGCTTACCCCTGGCTCTCTGCTCAGGGGTCACTCCTGGCAGTGCTTAAGGGACCATATGTGGTGTTAAGGGATCAAAACTGGGTCAGCCACATGCAGGGCAAATGCTCTAGTTCTTTACTATCTCTCTCGCCCAACTGGTTGTAATTTTAATCCAACCATGCTAACTAGAAATAAAAATAAGCATTTTAAATGTTTGGTTGCCCTTTTTCTTTGTTTTGTTTGTTTTAGAGCCACACCTAGAGGTGCTCAGGGCTTACGCTAGCATTGCACTCAGGGTTTATGCAAGACTAGCAACCTACTCCCAGTGTATTCACTCCAACCTTTTTAAATAAAAAGTAGCATTTTTAAGTAAAAAGTCTCAGTCTAATCTACCATAATTTACTGTAGAAAATTTGGTCTCATATGATCAATAAATATCATGGTGTTGTATTTGTTTTTGGTGGATTTGACAGATGTATCCTCCAAATCAAGATATTACCATTTTTTTAATGTGCAAAGAGTTCTTTGTATTAGTTGCCAGTGATTTCCCATTCCTAAAGCTAAATTAATTTTTTTTATTACAAACGTGTGTAGCCTGAATTTTTAAAAACTTGTCACAGCTAATTACATGTAAATGAGGTGTAAATTTAAAACTGTCCTGCCAACTTTAATTCAGCATAACTGATAGCTGTTTATGTTGAGTTAACTGTTATGTTGAACAATATACCATTAAAAATGTTATAAATCATGTAACCTCTTATAATGGTTGTATTTCATTGCAGTTGTTTCCATTATACAACTATTATATGTATGACTAATACAATTTATGTGTAATTCTTTGGTGTGAACCATGTTTTGCTATTAGGAATGAAGTTTGTTGGGTTTTATGGTAATGCGTGTCTTAACTTTTTTAACAAAGTGCAATTTTGTGGCCAGAGAGATAGTATAGCAGGTAGGGTGCTTACCTTGCGTACCACAGTCCTGGGTCCAATCCCCAGCATCCCATATGGTCTCCTGAGCACTGCTGGATGTAGCCCAAAACCAAACAGAAGAGTACAGGTCTAAGATGCAGGAAACTATGGAACAAGTGTGTGGCCGCAGTCTTGTGCCTTAATGATAAAGAGAAGAGGGGAAAGTAGGTTTTTGCACCTCCCCCCAAGATGAACACACTATGTTACTCTTAACAGAATAAAAATTTTCCATTTCATATTATTGCCAAAACTGTATATTGTCAATCTTTGATAGGAGTTCTGAGTTTGAGGTACCTTGTGTAGTTTTATTTAGTATTCTTTAGTATTTTCATGATCTTGATAGCTAGCTGTTTAGGGGCTGGAGTGATAGACGAGCAATGAGGACATTTATTTGCTTTGCGTGTGGCTTACTAGGGTTCGATCCCCAGCATCCCATATGGTCCCCTGAGTACCCCCAGGAGTAACCTTTGAGCATCATCGGTGTGACCCTCCCCCCCCCCACACACCCCCAAATAGCTGCTAATATTTTCTCTTGTTGTGTTTCTGTTCGTATATTTTTTCTTTTTTTTTTTTTCAATTTAGAGAAATACTAGAGTAAGAATGAAAGTGCACATTGCAGACTAGTGTAGGGAGCAGAGAATATACTCTGTTTTCTTAATAGTATCTTTCAGTAATCAGACTATAATTTTGTAATAGCTCAGTTTATAATTTTTTATTATCCTTTGATTCGTACTTTTTTGTTTCCTGAGATAAGTCTTTGCCTCTCACAAGGTTGTCACGGTAATTGTCATTTCTTCTGAAAGCTTTGTGGCTAGGGATTTGAATCTTAATATTTGATTTTATCATCAGTATTAAGAATACAGTAGTAAAACTGAAGGTTTATATTTTTCAAGTTGAGTATCTAGTTGTGCTAGATTTATTACTTTCCTCTTTTAATTAGTTTACACTCATTTTTTAATGATTTGTTCTGCTTTTGCAATACAGATGACACTGCTAATCAGTAAAATCTGTCATTGATGCAGTGTCACAAAACAGATGTCTTTATTTTTATTAGTGAAAATAAAACTGTACCATGAGGTACAGTTGTAGACTTACAAACTTTCATGCATGGATTTCAGTGATCGAGGACCCCATCCCTCCACCAGTGCCCATTCTCCACCAATGATCCTAGTAGCCCTCCCACCCCCACATCTCACCACGCCTCTGTGGCAGGGCTTTCCCTTTTGTTCACTCTTTCCTTCAGGGTCTTGTAGTTTGCAATAGAGGTGCTGAGTGGCCATCGTGTTTCGTCTATAGTCTACTTTCAGCAGGCGAGATGTGAGTGAGTCTCCACCAAACATTCTTTACTTGGTGTTCCTTTCTCTATCTGAGCTGCCCCCTCCCCCAGCATGTGCTACCGGCTTCCAAGCCCTGGAGCAGACCTCCTGGTACTTATCTCAACTATTCTTGGGTGGTCAACTCCCATTCTACAAACTTAAACTTTTGAAGTGCTTTTAAATTTTTATTTATTTGAACTCTTTCCCTGCAGTAGAGTGAATTCTTAGACAGACATACTGTTTTTATGTTTCTTGAAAGGAATTAATTTTTTTCTTTCAGACATTTTAGCAGTGGGTGACAGATCCTAAGAAAAAAGTGTCCTAAATATTTTGACAGCATATCCTTGAGGTTTCTAAGACGGGTTACAGTTTATGTCATCTAAAAAAATGTTGTAGGGGCATTGGTGGACAGAAGTGGGGTAGGTGTTGAAACATTGAAACCCAATCATGACCAACTTTGTAATTTCTAAAAATTTAGAAATTAAAAAAATTCCTAAATTTAAAAAAAAAAATGTATTCTGTTCATAAGCGGTCTTTTCAGAAGTGTTTCCCCAGTGATTTTTGATTTGTGGGGTAATAAAGGTAACTGTGTCAAAGGTTTTCTTTAACATGTTTTGTTTCTCTTTGCTCTAAGACTTTGTTGTCTGACTTCTTACAAAAATTTTGTCTTTAGGATCAGAGTTCTTCTAATCTCTGTGTAGAAGATCTTCAGAAGAACAACGATTCAAATAGTATGATTAAAGATAGATTGTCTCAAACTATGAGACAGAATACTAAATTCTTTTTTGATCCAGTCCGGAAATGTAATGGACAACCAGTACCTTTTCAGCAACCAAAACACTTCACGGGAGGCGTGATGCGATGGTACCAGGTGGAAGGCATGGAATGGCTGAGGGTAATGAATTAACATTTTCAATATAAGATGAATGGCTTATTTACATGTAAGCCTTTCACATAATTCAATGTGAGATATCATAACTGTGTAAATACTAAAAATATCCACCTTAAATATTTGAAAGTAAAATAATTTTTCTAAAAGACTGCCAACACGATAATGACTTTCTGTAAATGAAATTCTACCTACCAATGTCTTGTCTCATATTTGCTGTCTATGTAAAATGATCAAATTATGCCTCATTCAAAAGATACTTATATCCTAATACAAATATAGTGCATATTATTTTTGCCAGATGCTTTGGGAAAACGGAATTAATGGCATTTTAGCAGATGAAATGGGACTTGGGAAGACAGTTCAGTGCATTGCTACAATTTCATTGATGATTCAGAGAGGAGTACCTGGACCTTTTCTTGTGTGTGGCCCATTGTCTACACTTCCTAACTGGATGGCTGAATTCCAAAGATTTACACCAGAAGTAAGATGTACTTGCATTTTTAAAAATTGTTTTGATATGTTGCCTGAATTAAATGGAAGGTCTGTTAATATATATTGGTTTTAGGTAAAAATGCTTTATTTGACTTGCCTTTCACTCTGAGTTATACCTACTTTTAACTTTATACAGTGGGTGTTATCTCAAATGTCTTACTATAAAATGTAAACTGTTCTGGATGAATTTGATTAAACTGTGACAGACTTAGGTCGATGGTTTTATTCTTAGTGTTTTTCTTCCGTAAAAGTCTTGTCTCAGTCACTGTTTACCTTATGAGAAAAATATATTCCAGACTTAGCTGTATCATCTCCCTCATTTTCATTTTAGACTTGATATGTTCTTGTGACATTTTTAAAAAATGGCATCATCTAGCAATGTTGATAGGGCCTGAGTCCACTTTGACTCTGTTTGGTTCAACAGTGGGGGACTAACATTGGTCCTGGGAAGGCGATATGTGTGAACATCAGGCACATATTCTGCCACTTAAACTATCTTTCTGACCTGTTTGTGACTTTTTAAAATTCTTCCAGTATAGATCAGGTTATTAGAATTTATTAATTTTCTCACAAGAAAGTACAATTAAGGTTAAATTAAATGACTTTTTCTTTGGGGTGCTTTTATATTTTCTAAATTGATGGTGTTTCTATTTTAAAATTTATCTTAAACCTTTCAGATTCCTACTATGTTGTATCATGGAACCCAGCAGGAACGACAAAAATTGGTAAAAAATATTCACAAACGAATAGGAACATTGCAGATTCATCCTGTGGTAATCACTTCATTTGAAATAGCCATGAGAGACCGAAATGCATTGCAGGTACAAATAGTTCTCATTGAATTCTTTATAATCTGCCTGTCATAACTTTTATAATTCATAATATTTTATCCATGCAGTAGCACTTAAATTATTCATTTAGAAACTAGTGGTTTATATTATCAGTAAAATTTAAGTGATATCTGTATTCTGTAACAAAATTTAAAAACAAAGGTGTACAGATATATTTGAAGATCTTTTGCTCTGTATACCTAGCTCATACAGAAATAATTGTCCTTGTCGATTTCATTTGCTTGTGGCTACTAGAATTTTTATTTTTCCCTCTGAAATTATTCAAGATTCCTGACTTCAGTAATTGAAAGGAATGAAATATGCTGCAATGTGAATGGATCTTTAAAAACATATTGGCATAAGAGTCACAAATGATCATATGTTGTATCAGTACATTCATATGAAATGTCCAGACTGGCAAAACTCTGAAGATAGAAAGTAAATAGTTGTCTGGGGCTACAGTCAGGAAAGGAGGGAGAAATGAATAATGATACTGATATGACATTTATTTTGATTGTGGGAAAAATTTTCTGAAATTCTGTGATGAAGATTGCTAAAATTGTCATGTTAAAAGGGTAAAAGTTATTGTATGTAAATTGTGTCTTAAGCTAAAAACTGAACAGCTACTGAATTAGAATAGTTAATATTAGATATAGGTTTTAAGGGAAATTCTAATGCTATTCAATATTTCATAGGATAAGGAATAAGTAAGGATTTTATTCTTTAAAAATCTGGTATAAATTGTCATATTTTATTTTCTAAAGAATGTGTTTGGAGACATTATAAGTATTAATAGCAGGTTGACTTTAATTTTTAATTCTGACCTGGTGAGATCTCTATTTAAAACATAAGTATTTTGTCAGTTTTAGGAAGTAAATTTACCCCATTAGTAGATCAAGGGAAAACATCATCCTTACGCAGAAATAGCATTTAATAAAATTAAATATGTCTTAATAAAGAGAATTTTTATTTTCAGAAATTTTTTGGGGGGGAGCTATACAATCATGTTAATTTTTTTTTCTCAATTTATTTTCTAGCATTGCTACTGGAAATACTTAATAGTAGATGAAGGACACAGGATTAAGAATATGAAGTGCCGTCTAATCAGGGAACTAAAACGGTTTAATGCAGACAACAAACTACTTTTGACTGGTACTCCCTTGCAAAACAATTTATCAGAGCTTTGGTCACTGCTTAACTTTTTATTACCAGATGTTTTTGATGACTTGAAAAGGTAGGTAAACCAACCAGTTTTTAGAACAATTTTCTTTATTTTTTTCTTGTTTTTCTGGCTTTTGGCCCACACTCAGCTGTGCTGTGCTCGAGACTTAAACCTGATGTTAAGGGATCACTCCTCACAGGGCTTGGGGAACCACCTACGGTGCTGAGGAGCAAACCCTATTCAATTGCATTAAAGGCAAGCCATTTTTCCTGCTACACTATCTCCCTGGCCCCAGTAAAACTAATTTAAATAGGGAAATTAGCTTTTCTTAATTTTATTTTTATAACATTTCCAAATTCTTCCCCAAGGCCAGAATTCGGTCATTTTTTTCTCTCTAGGAAACATTATCACTGTATCACTGTCCTCCCATTGTTCATCGATTTGCTCGAGCGGGCCCAGTAACGTCTCCATTGGAGACTTTGTTGTTACTGTGTTTGGCGTATCGAATACATCACGGGTAGCTTCCCAGGCTCTGCCATGCGGGCGAGATACTCTCGGTAGCTTGCTGTACTCTCCGAGAGGGGCAGAGGAATGGAACTCAGGTCAGCCATGTTGGCTGCGTGCAAGGCAAACGCCCTACTGCTGTGCTATCGCTCCAGCCCAGGAAACATTAGTAGACAGGAAGTTTTATATTCATTGTGGACCTAGTAAGGTAGAACATTGAGGATAACACTCATCTGAATTTATTTACAAATAGGCTTAGTTATCTTTTTTCCAAATTGAATGTATTAATATAGTGTTACTTAGTGTAGTCATGATTATGGTTAATTTTTTACTTTCAAGTTTTTATTACACGTTGGAAAGAAACAAAATTGTAGTAATCATTACAAAATATTTGTGTTGACATTGTATTATGGCCTTGATTTTCAAGAATCGGTTTCCTTTCTGTAGCTTAATAAAAATGTTTCACAGATTAAGCTTTTTTTTTCTTTTTGGGTGATACCCGGCGATGCACAGGTGTTATTCCTGGCTCTGCTCTGCACTCAGGAGTTACTCCTGGCGGTGCTCAGGACCATATGGAATGCTGGGAATCAAAACCGGGTCAGCCGCATGCAAGGCAAACGCCTTACCCTCTATGCTATCTCCCCGGCCCGCACAGATAAGCTTTTAATGTTATTTTGTTTTTTTATAATCTTCCTGTACTGTGGCACTGCCCTCCCGTTGTTCATCAGTTTGTTCGAGTGGGCACCAGTAACGTCTCACAACAAATTGTGAGACTTGTTGTTACTGTTTTTGGCATATCGAATATGTCACGGGTAGTTTGCCAGACTTTGCCATGCTACTCTTGGTAGCTTGCTGAGCTCTCCAAGAGAGGCAGAGTAATCGAACTCGGATCTGCCATGTGCAAGGCAAAATGCCTTACCCGCTGTGCTATCACTCCATCCCATAATCTTACTGTAAAACTAAATTTATAAATCAAGAAATTCTTTTATTTATTTATTAGTGAGACACCATGAGGTACAGTGGTAGATTTACATATTTTTGTGCTTGGGTTTCGATCATACAATGATCAAATTCCCATCCTTCCACCAGTGCCCATTTCCCACCACCATGGATCCCAGTATCCCTCCCACCCCCATCCCCCCCATCCCACCTTGCCTCTGTGGCAGGGCATTCCCTTTTGTTCTCTCTCTCCTAAATCAAGAAATCCTTAAGGTACTGTCTATACTTCATGTTACACAGGTCAATGATATGTAAAATTAAAAATATGTTTGCCTGATTTATGTGATAGGTTATTTGTAATCAATTTTCTCTTTCAGTTTTGAATCTTGGTTTGATATCACGAGTTTATCTGAAACTGCCGAAGATATTATTGCAAAAGAAAGAGAACAAAATGTACTACATATGTTGCACCAGGTTTTGACTTTTTTCATTTGCTTTATTATATAAAAAGGACCTTAGAGATAACCCATTCGATTCTTTCTAGTTGATGTTGAAGAATTATCTAGTCCTCTCTCTCTTCCACTCCCCCACCATTTTATCTTTCTTTTCCCTATTTGCAGAGGTTGCATGGCTTTTTGCAGAAATCAAGTGCTTTTTAAACTTTTTTTCTCTTTTTATTTTTTTGGTTGAGATTCTGTAGTTTACAATACCATTAACAACACTTTCTCATCAAATAATGCTAACACCTGGAAGTTTTGTCCACTCTGGCCCATTGGTATATTTTTTAAATATACTTTTTGCGTCTGATGGTTACTTACGGCTTTGGTAGTTCCCCCCAAGTGAAGAACTTTTTTATAGGTTGTTTTATTTTTTTTCCCCATTTTGTGGTACTTGGTATTGAAACCAGAATTTCACAGTACTTAACATAGGATGAAAAGAGTAAGAAGAAATGAATAAAAGTAAGTGGGAAAATGTTCCCTATAACAGAACGTTTTAATCTTTATTAATGTTTGATTTTAGATTCTAACACCTTTCTTACTGAGAAGACTAAAATCTGATGTTGCTCTTGAAGTTCCTCCTAAACGAGAAGTAGTTGTTTACGCACCTCTCTCAAAGAAACAAGAAATCTTTTATACTGCCATTGTAAACCGTACAATTGCAAACATGTTTGGATCCAGTGAGGTAGGTTGTGGATTTGTAATTACACTGTAAATTATAGTTTGCAATTCATGATTGATTTTAGTCTTCTGACTCATCTGGTTTTAGGATTGAGTCACTGAACTTTTTTTTTTTGAGTCACTGAATTTTTAAAAGCTTGTTTTCTCATTGTTGTAACTGCAGAGATGAGTGTTGTACCATTGATTATGAGATTGATGTTCTTTGGATCTCTGGTAGTGTTGAGAATCTAACTGACCTTGTGCTTTAAGGTTCTTTACCATTGATCCACAAACCTTAGGTCCATGGTAGATGCATAAGGTTAGTAGCAGAATTTTAGTAGTTTGATGGTGAGTCAAAACTTAAATGACAGGTGATACATTATTTGTATAGTTATCTGGAAGCTTACTGTAACTTTTGATTCCTATTTCCTATTATCTTTTAGTTGTGTTTTTTGTGGTTGAATTTGGAAATAGCATTTGGACAAATGTTTCAATAGTGGTTTGGTGTGGGTTTTGTGGGTTTGTTTGTTTTTGTTTCGTTTTTGTGGTTCCAGAAAATCAATCTGGAAATCAATAGTTGTGAGAGTTGTGCTCTGTCAACTAGCAATCTACCAATTCACTATAATACTCACACACTGTACTATTAGAGGTGGAAGTAGAATATAATGATCATATATCCAGCAATTAGGAGACCCTTAGATTTTTTTTTGAATTTTCAGATATTTAATTTGGTGCCTTCACCCTAACTTTTTCTTTATAAGTGCCCATGATACATTTCTTTTTTTGTGCAACTATTAGGCTCTGTTCTCTCATTTTTGTTACAATTGAAAGGAGGATCTGGTGACGAGGAGACAACTCAAAGGACTGGAATGTGGGCTCCAGTGAGGCCCTACGTTTGATCCCCAAACACCAGAGTGTAGCCCTGATGGCCCCCAGCACTGATTGTATGGAGCTTCCTTTTTATAAAAGAGATTCTTGGCATTTGTAGCTCTTGAGAAATTAAAATAATTGTGTATTACGTCATTGTAAAGAAATAGTTCCTGCAATACAGATTTGTGGAGCCCTATTTTGACTCTTCAGCTATTAAGATATGTAATAAAACATTTTTGCCCATCCTTAGATTTTTCTTTGAGATAGGAAGGCATTTTACTCAGAAGAAAATACTACCAATATTATGCTCATAAAAATACACCTCTGTGTGTGTGTGTGTGTGTGTGTGTGTGTGTGTGTGTGTTGGAATTTAAGGGTATAAATTAAGATTATTCCTTTAATTTGCTCTGTTTTAGGTAGAAAGAGTTGAGCTAAGTTCCACTGGACGACCAAAACGACGAACTAGGAAGTCAGTAGATTATAGCAAAATAGGTGATTTTCCGAGTGAATTGGAAAAATTGATAAATCAGATACAGCCAGAGGTGGAACGAGAAAGGTGTGAGTTTAAAAATAAATTTAAATATCCTTTTAATTAGTGGGATTTTTATATATTTATTTATATCGTGAATTGTGTTCATGATAGGACTGTTGTGGAAGGAAATACCCCTCTAGAATCTGAAGTTAATCTGAAGCTGCAAAATATAATGATGCTGTTACGTAAATGCTGTAATCATCCCTACTTGATTGAGTACCCTATAGACCCTGTAACACAAGAGTTTAAGGTAAATACTATATTTTAATTTCTGTAACTTTTTTTAGTTGGTAGCGCAGTGTTATTGTTTTTCATTATTCAAAATACTATGCAGTTTGTCATATGAAAATTTTATTCCATCTAGTAAGTAAAAGTTTTCTCCAGAAATTCTGAACTTTTAATATTAGAATGAATTTTATGTTCTATTTGTGACCTAATCTTTTTTATATTTATTCTTTATGTGATCAGAATCTTAAATTTAGGGGTGCAGTGGGGATTTTTTAGTAATGGTTGATTCTCATCTTTTTTCATTTTAGAGATACATATAAACTTTTCAATATTACTTTTAATTGTTAGTGAAGTAGTCATCTTATCAAATCAGTTTGGCTGCTCATTAATTCTCAACAAATAGCCCCAAAAAACAACCCAAAAAGTTGTTATTGAGTTGTGGATTTAAAGAATAGAATTGATTTCTTGGGTAGTTGGAAGGAAAATAGTATAATTTTAAAAGAAATTATTTTTGACCAAGTCCGTGTCATAATAGTGTTTAGCAGGTAGTTTTTGTTTTAGTTTTAGTCTTTGTTAATATTCAGGCCATAATATTTTTGTCCCAAAATGCCTTTTTTTTTTTTTTAAGAAGGTGCTTTCCTGTCTTCTCTAAGTCTGTCCACCAAAAGCCAATACTGTATTATTTATTCCACTTGTGACAACTGTATTATCTCTAGAGACTACCAGGTTTACTTTGGGGATGGAGGACAGAGTTGTTGCAATTAGAACCACTGCTTTACCAATTTATTGAGTAAGAAAGTGTATAATCTGTGAGATGAAAGGTAAAAACATTCTTTATCTTTAGTACTTAGTTTGATTATTAGATTCTTTGTTTTCTTTAATTTCTATTGATAATTCTGGCAGGAATAAATAAGCTTCATATGTAAAAAGCTTGAAGGGGGAAACTCTTTGGGAAAAAGATTGAGGTAGAAAGGAATAATTGGTTAAGGGTATATAGTCAGACTTTGTTTTTATAAAATGATTGGTTTTAAATTTAGGGTATGTCTTCTTAAAATCTAATCTTTAATAAAAAAGATAAGATCACTTAAGTTTTGTGGTGTCTTCATTAAAAATTGTTCACATGGTTTTTATTATAATAGAAATTGAACTATTAATAACCACCATGACTATTTTATGTTCTTTTCTTCATTCCCGCTTTTAAGATTGATGAAGAATTGGTGACTAATTCTGGAAAGTTCTTAATTTTGGATCGAATGCTGCCAGAACTAAAAAAAAGAGGCCACAAGGTGATAGTTTTAATTGTTTTTAGTTACTTAGTTATTTTTTAGCAGTATAAATACTGAGATATATTTAAATTTTAGGTGCTGCTTTTTTCACAAATGACAAGAATGTTGGATATTTTGATGGATTACTGCTACTTTAGGAATTTCAACTTTAGTAGACTTGATGGATCCATGTCTTATTCAGAGCGAGAAAAAAATGTAAGACTTATTTATACCTACTTGTTTTTTGTAATCCCTGTGTTGATTTTGGGGGGTTCAAAGTAGAGCCACAAATTTATGTAAAAGATATTAAAGACCAAAATTCCTACAATAAAATTAAAGCATAAGACTTTATTTGGTGTAAATAAATTTTAATGTATAGAAAACATGTTTTGCCAGAAACTTGTATTAAAATGTGTTGATCTATTATTATTATAAGAATATTGAGGTAGTAGAATGGTTTTCCCCGATACTTTTCTCTTTCACTGCACCCCAGTATTCTAATATGATGATTTTTTTTTCTTTTTTTGGGGGGGGTCACACCTGGCGATGCACAAGGGTCACTCCTGGCTCTGTACTCAGGAGTTACTCCTGGCGGTGCTCAGGGGACCATATGGGATGCTGGGAATCGAACCTGGGTCGGCTGCGTGCAAGGCAAACACCCTACCTGCTGTGCTATCTCTCCAGCCCCCTCTAATATGATAATTTTTAAAAATTATGTAGCAATCACCTATAAATCCACCCAGAACCAGTCATCAGGTGTTTCCTATTTCTCTTTTGTCACATACCTGTGAAATAGCATTTGTACTTTACTGTATCTAATTTAGTGTGACATTTTGTTGCTTTTCACAATAAATAACAGATTTAATTCAGTGTCCTGCTGGGAGATAGTAGTCAAGGATGCATGCTTTTTTGAGCAGGAGCCCTTAACACTTATGATCTGATCAGTGCTGAATCGTTGATATTAAACTGTCTATTAAACTGTCTAGCCTGGTTGTCAAATATAATTAGGCTGAACCTCCACTAATAAGTACATGTAAATAAAGTTTAATTCGGTGTATTGTCTTTGTGTGTTTACATGGTTTGAAGGGAATCAATCTACATTTGCTTAGTATTCATAAATGTATATGTAAGTGTGACTCTAAATTCTTTTAAGAAATTTTACCATTAGTCCAGAAAGCTCTCTTATGCTTATACTAATCAACTAATCTTTTCTGCCTACCCTAATTCTGAGCAACCATTTGATTTTTGTTTCTTGAATGTATATCGCCTCAGTTTTTCTACTTTAATATTATTATTTTTTTCTTAATCTTACTTTGTGATGAATTGTTTTGTTTTTGAACTCTGAATTTAGATTACCTTAAATAAAATTGCTGAAGTTAATATATGCAGTAGTTGATTTAAGTGTTTTATAGAACTGAATGCTTCATTTGGCCCTTCCCCTCTGTTTCTTTAGTTTTTTTCTCCTCAATCTTTTCCCATTTCTTTTCTTCTTTTGACTTTTGTTTTGTGTTTACAGGGTTCTCACGTGCTTGGTTTTTTGCTTGCTGGGTTTTCACTTATTCTCACCAGGATTTGCCCTCTTAGGGGATTGCATATCTTAAGTTGCATTGCTTATTCATATGTCAGCAACAGCTCAACATTCATATGGGCTCATGACTTTAGCAGGAACTTTTAGCCACTGAGCCATTAACTATAAGCCTATTGTTTGCTTTTTCCCTTTCTGTGGATTAATCCTGAGGAGGCATGTGCTCTACTGCTGAGCTCCATCCACAGCCTACTTTGTTTCTCAAGTTTTTGTGTTTGTATCTTTTTTTTGCTTTTAGATGCACAACTTCAACACAGATCCAGATGTTTTTATCTTCTTAGTGAGTACACGAGCTGGTGGCCTGGGCATTAATTTGACTGCAGCTGATACAGTTATCATTTATGATAGTGATTGGGTAAGTTGAAAGTATTAGCATTGTGTTGATAATATTTCTGTTCTGAAATTTTATGCTTGTATACTTGATAATTAAGTTGTACTGTTTTGAGAAGGTACTTCCAAGTAAGAATGGTTTCTTTATTTCTTGTTCTGCATGTAAATAATGGACTTTAAGCCATTCTAGAATTCTCCATTGGTTTAAGGCACTATTTAAAAGTTTTTAATTGGGTCATGCATGCTAATTTTGCCTGCATAATAAGAAAAAAAAGTTATTTTAATTACATCATTTTGAATGTGGTTTGCTTTTTTTCTTTTAAACTTTAAGAATCCCCAGTCTGATCTTCAGGCCCAGGATAGATGTCATCGAATTGGTCAGACAAAGCCTGTTGTTGTATATCGTCTTGTCACAGCAAATACTATTGATCAGAAAATTGTGGAAAGAGCAGCTGCTAAAAGAAAACTGGAAAAATTGATTATTCATAAAAGTAAATAACACTTTAATATAGTACTTTTTTTTCCTCATTTGTTTATTGAGTTGTGAATTTTGTTGCTTTTTGCAGAAAAGAAATCACTGCAGCTTGGTTAGTGCAAAATTTCAGTATGTTAGGGGAAATCTGGAACTGTACTGATATAAGTTAAATTGGTTTCCATAGGCAGAATAAATATTAATAATTACCTTGTGAAACAGAAGGGCAGAGGATCAAAGAGTTTTAAGGTGCCATAAAGTAAACCTTGTCATAGGGATTCAATATGTTAATGCCAGTTCTCGAGATCTTTCTGCCCAAAAGCTCTAAGAAAATCTTCAAAGGCTGTAGAGACAACTCAGTTGTTTGAGCACATGCTTTGAATGCTTGTTCTCTGTTCCTGCAACCTAGTCTATGCCCTGTTGTGTGTGTCGCCAAAAAAGGGAAACAGAATGTCAAGGGTATATTGAAATACACTATAAAAATCTTTACTGAGCCCACTTTTTCCAAAGTACATGAATGGTGCTTTGTAGTATTTATCATAGTGTGCAAGTAAAATATATTTCTATTTAGAAAAACGTGAGGGGTAAAAAGTAGATGAATTGTTTTCATTGTGTTTCCAAAGATTTCTTGGGGTTGTTTTACCCTTATTCAGCATAAACTTGTAATTGAATGCTGGCTGTTTCTTAAGAAAGTTCAGTCATCTGTGTTACATAAATTGTTATATGCCTAGAGAAATGAGGGCATTATGCTAATTTAGGCTTATTTCATGCTACTTGTATGTTTGATATTTTCTCTGGGGTATTTGACTTTGAGGAAAATATGGATTAGGTTTTAGACACCATTAACACAACTTTATGTAACATTCAGATTGGAATTGAATGGAAGGAAAAGGTCTCTAGTGAAATGGTTTTGGAAATTAAATTTTTTTTACCCACTTTTTGCCTTAGGAATTAGCATCATGAAATAAATTGTGTTTATTCAATATAGTTTAAATTTACCTAAGTTTATAATTTATGTCAGTGAGGATTTTTTAAATTATTTTGAGAAAATAATTTCAAAAAACAATTTGAAAGGAAAATAAAGATACAGTTTTCATGAAGTATAGTACAAGCTTAATATAGCCCCAGATTTTAAGTGTACTGGTTAATGAATTTTGAGAAATGCTAACCCAATAAAAGTTTCATTTTGGGGATTTTTTATTTTGTACTCTTTGTAGTCATTTACCATGTTTCCTTGCCCCTCACTAGAAATCAAACATTGTTTGCCCAATATTTTTTCATTTTTCTGTTGATGAATATTGGTGTTGTTTATAGATTTTTGTATGCTGCATTTCTCAATTGTTTGTGGGCATGAGCAGTTCTTCTTTTTTGTTTTGTTTCACCTTGTTTTGTTTTGGTTTTTGTGCCACAGCTAACATTGCTCAGGGCTTACTCCCTGCTCTGTGTTTAGAGATCGTTCCTGGCAGGTTCATGGGACTATATGGAGTGCAGGGGATTGAACCTGGGTTGGCCGCATGCCAGGCAAGCACCCAACCTACTATTCTCTTGCTGACTCCATGAGCATTTGTTCTTGATCTTAGGAGAAACTCAAATTGTTCTTCCAGAGCACATACCTTTTTTTTTTTTTTTTTTTTTTTTTTTGTTTTGCTTTTTGGGCCACACCCAGCGATGCTCAGGGGTTACTCCTGGCTCATGCACTCAGGAATTGCTCGTGGCGGTGCTCGGGGGACCATATGGGATGCTGGGAATCGAACCTGTGTTGGCCATGTTGTCTGCGTGCAAGGCAAACGCCCTACCCGCTGTGCTATTGCTCCAGCCCCAAGCACATAACTTTTTAGATTACTTACCACAGTAAATTTTCTGGACATAACCATTTACTTTTATCTTGATCTTAGGGGGAATGTCTGTGTACATGTAGGAAACCACTGAATGTTTTCTCCAGAGCACATAAGGGTTTTACTTTCCCACAGTAGTGTATGAGAGCTTTCTTTCCATTAATTAGTCCTATTCCATATATTCCCTATTATGATTGATTTTATAAATACTGTCGTTTGGTTTTAAAAGTAATTTTTATCTTTTTTAACTGCTTTTTTTTTAAATGTTTTCCAGATCATTTCAAAGGTGGTCAGTCTGGATTAAACCAATCTAAGAAATTCCTAGACCCTAAAGAATTAATGGAATTACTAAAATCTAGAGATTATGAAAGGTAAGATTTTTCAATTTTGAGAAACATAGAGTTCATAGTTTTGATTTATCATACAAATTTGCATGTTTTATATTCTTTAGAGAAGTCAAAGGATCACGAGAGAAGGTCATTAGTGATGAAGATTTAGAATTGTTACTGGATCGTAGTGATCTCTTAGGTAAGTAGCACATATATTTTAAAGTTTTTCACAATAATTTATTACATTCAGCCTTCCAACACCAATCCCGACACTATTACACCATTTCACCATCATTATTTCGAATTTTCCCACCACCACCCAAACCTGCCCGAAAAGCATGCATGTATTCTGAATGAGTTATTTTGTATTGCTTGTTATGTGAATAATCTGCAAAAAAGTTTCCTTAGAGGAAAGTGTGTGAAGACTGTTGTATCTAACCATCCAGCCATTAAGCCTTTGTATAAGAGATTACTAACATGTTGTTACAGGTTGAGCTTTGTTTGCTAGTATATATACTTTTTTAGTAGAGATCAGTTGCCTTCTACTTTACACCCCAGCATATGTGGTGTGCTAGTCTTGATACATCACTGGGGCAGAATATTAGATGTCATTCCAGGAGTTCTAAAATACTGGAAAGGGTGATACAGCTAGAGTTAAATTGTTTGTTGGTTGGTTGGTTTTGTTTTTGTTTTTACTTTATAGGTTACACCTGGCAATGCTCTGGGCTACTCCTGGCTCCACACTCAGGAATAATTCCTGGCAGTGCTCGGGGGACCATGTGGGATGCTGGGGATCAAACCTGGGTTGGCACATGTACTAATGCTCTCACTACTAGAGTTAAATTTTTAACTGAATGGTGACTTTGGAGTGTAGAGGCATCTCTGCAGCCTGTTGCTTTTCTTTCTCTTCCGAGAATTATTTGTGAGTGTCAGGATCATGTCAGTTAATGAGGTCATATGGCTCCACAAGCAGTTCGTGGGCATGACCACCAGTCTTCAGGAAGCACAGGGAGATGGGAGGAAGTTGCTCGTCCTGACTCCATGAGAGCCTGGAGACTTTGGTCGCAAAGCCCGCATGCTTGAGGTTTTTCAGCAGATTCATTTTCATGAATGAGGTCAGTCGCAGTTCCGTAGAGAATGGCTATGAACATGGCGGCGATTGAGTTCTGGAAGTTTTCGGCTACCAGGGCTCTGTTGGGGCAGGTGGAGGGACTCACCTGCCCCCATACAGGGTGCCCTATTTTCCTGCGTTTTATATTGCTTTTTTTGAGTTTTTTGTTTTGTTTTTGCTTTTTGGGTCACACCCAGAGATGCACAGGGGTTACTTCTGTCTTTGCACTTAGGAATTAGTCCTGCGGTGCTTGGGGGAACCAGCTGGGGTGCCTGGAATCGAACCTGGGTCACCCACTTGCAAGGCAAACACCCTACCTGTTGTACTATTGCTCCAGCCCTATTTTCCTATTTTGATAAATTCTCAAATTATGACACTTTGGTTTTGTTGCGCTGCTTTTATTGAGAACATGCTTTTACTAAGTAGTATTATGTTTTTCAAACTTTGGACTAAATGCCATAATATCTAATACACAGCTTAGAGCCACATTTTAAAATAGTTCTTAAAAATTTGGACAGAACGCTCACTTCCCATAACCTATTAGATATTGTATAAGTTTTTTGTGTGTGTTTTCATACATAAAAAATAAATACAGTCTCAGTGTCTCAATGGTCTTTTGTTTTTTTCTCTCTTAGATAAAATGAATTCATCAGACCATGTTAAAGAGAAGATGGGGATTTTCAGGATAGTAGAAAATTCTGAAGATTCCAGTTCTGAATGTCTGTTTTAAGTTGGAGCTAAAGAATATCTTGAAAAATTACTTGTTTGCATCTAGTATTTTACCTTTATTGGTGTCAAAGTCCAGATTGTCCACTATTTTGATTATATTGGTTTGCATACAAGTAACATACCATTGTATAATAAATAGATGGTAATTTTCTGAGCCTTGGTAAGAGCAAAGAAGTATTTCATATAAAGTTTAGATTTTTGACTGAATGTATACTTGACCACTGCCAGAATTATACAATCTTCCTGTGGAAGTTGAATAAACGCTTTTTATTCCCTTTTAGTAGTACACTTATGGGTTTTCTTGGTACTTCGTTTATGGAGTAAAATTTTGATGGAGCAGTTTGAGAATCTATTTTCTGTTTAAATACAAAATTATCTGATTTTTAAGGTCTATTTCTACACATAATTAACCTTATGTTCTACAGTGATCTTATTATCAACTAACTTTTTCTGAAAATTACTGATGTGTAAAATTGTAGCAAAAGTTTAGATTGTGATTCAACATTACGCTGACTTGGTTTCATTTACTAGTATTATATACAGACGTTGTGTAATGAATTCAGCTAGTCATTGAATTAATTTCTTCAGTTAGAACTTGCTCTGTCTATTTTGAGCACAAAAATTTTTTTATTTGCTTTTTTCAGTCAACCAATCCAGGTTTGCCACTCTAGTAGTTTTTCATGTTTCAGTAAATGGCGGTTGTTTTTCAGTTATTTGGGGCAGAAATCTTGGTGTCATTTTTGACTCTCTTCACTTACCCTTTCTTCAACTTTTGTATTTCATTCTATAATAAATCCTCATATGTATACATATATATAGTATGTATGTCCAAAATCCTTCCATATCTTAGTACTGTATTTCATTGCCACTCTTAGACTGGAATATACTCAGATGTTT
Organism: Sorex fumeus; assembly: GCF_029834395.1. Taxonomy (NCBI): domain Eukaryota; kingdom Metazoa; phylum Chordata; class Mammalia; order Eulipotyphla; family Soricidae; genus Sorex; species Sorex fumeus. The sequence continues at coordinate 11,406,474 of NW_026606135.1, forward strand.
TTGCTTTCTGCATTTACTTTTTTTTAGTCAAGCAGAATTGACTTTCAATGCAACCAGATTCTCAATGCAAAGTTGAAGGCAACTGAAATAGTCTTTCTTTAGACTTAGTGAAGGTAAAGGTAAAGGTAAAGGCCCTCCCGTTGATCGTCGATTTGCTCAAGTGGGCCCAGTATACACAGTAATTTTTTGTTGAGTCAGTCATTATTAGTTTGGGTTTGGTTTGGGGGCCACACCTGGCAATGCTCAGGACTTAAGTCCTCGTCCTGCACTAAGGTATCTCTCCTGGCAGGGTTCAGGACCGTATGGAGTGCAGGGGATTGAACCCAGGCCAGCTGTGTGAAAGGCAAGTGTCCCTGTCTGCTGTACTGTCTCTCCAGCCCCAGTCATTAAGGAAATTATGACTCTAAATACTGCCTATATAAAATTAGTTACGCAGACTTATTTTCATTCTTGTGTAAGGTGCCTGACCAGTTTGATAGTTCTCCAGTTATTTAAGTTCTCTAGAATTGTAAATCTCAGCATGCTTTGGGTTTTTGTTTTTTTAACCACAACTGGCGATGTTTTGGAGTTAGTTATTCCTGCCTCTGCACTCCTGGTAGGCTTCGGGGACCGTAGGGGATACTGGGTCTTGAACCCAGGTCAGCCATGTGCAAGGCAAGCATGCTACTTCCTGCACTGTCTCTCCAGCCCTCAACTATATTTGTTTATTCAACTATAGCTTACTTTCCATCCTCTTTACCCCTGGAGCAATTATTGAATTTGTTTCTTCTGCAGTCTTATTACTGGAGATTCTTGTTTTGGCGTCACTGCTTAGAAGATATCAGGTCTTTCTCTTGATTTAGTCCCTCATTTGGATGCAGTATGTCTTTTGGTATCTTCTGAGAAGGATTAAGGAAGTGGAAAAAAATTTTTTTTTGATACTTTATGTCTGTCCAAAAATGTTTACATTGGTGAATTGTTAGGGGTTTTAGATTACGAAAGCAAATTTTAGTGTTGTAGAGGGTGTTAATGTCATTTTGATTTAGCCCTTTGAGTTGAGAAGACAAATGTCAAATATGTCTGTCTCAGAAGAGTTATGGAATACGATATATATCTTGCTTTGTGTTTATGTTCTGTTTACCCAGTTACAAAAGCTTCAGTTTTAAAAATCTTTCAATTCTTGGGGAAGGTTTTGGGAATTTCGTCTTCTGATTTTTCGGTCTTTTATTTCAAGAACATTTTCTTTACTCTTAATTTAGTTTTAAAAAAATCACTTTTTTAAAAAAAAATCACTTTTAGTTAACACGTGGTTAGAGCCCAACTTAATAGTTTTTTTCCCCTCTTTAGAATAATTTCTTTAAAATTCTCCTTGTTTGAATTCTTTCTTTTTTTTTTCTTTTTTTATTTTTTGGGTTTTGGGACCAAGCCTGGCAATACACAGAGCTTACTTACTCCTGACTCTACTCAGAGATCACTCCTTAGAGTGCATGGGGCCCTAAGGTGTTCCATGGATCAAAACTGGGTCAGCCATGTGCAAGGCAAGCATTCTACATGCTGTTCTATCGCTCTAGACCCTACTTGATATGCTTCTAATACCTATTTCCTTTGGAATGAATTCTACTGCATTATGATTCGACTAGGCCACTTATTTGTGATTTCCTTGGTTGTCTGTTTCTATAGATCTTTTCCAGAGAGAAATAAGCCATCGTCTTGTTCTGTGGATATAGACTTAGTTTTCTTTATAGTTGCGAAAACGTAAGTAGAATAAAAGATCTTGCTCTTCAGTAAGTAGGCCTCCCCAGTTTTGAGTGGGAAGCTACAAGATAAATACATAGATATTTCCCAGACCAAGATAATCTGTGATATGTCCTTTTCATGGTGTTTTCTCCAAGAATGGAGAAGTGGTGCTCTTTTACAAGCAGATGGGACCTTGGCATTTAACTGCTTTTTCAACCAATTCTGATTTGGTTGGGGGGTGGGGGGTGGGGGTGGTGGTTGTTGTTTGTTTTTCTATCTATATCCCAAACTGAAATTTAACAGTTGTCCAGAGTGTTAAAAGACAGTTAACAATCTGAACATTTGCCTTTCAGTTTCCAAAAAGCTTTTGTTGTCATTTCCTTTTGGGGGGTTTAATGCCCCTTTTATCCTCTCAATGCTACTTTCTTTCCCTGTTCTGTGCCAGTCCATGATTCCATGTTTCATTCCATGATACTGAAGAAAATGCCCTTTGTCTTGTAGAAGGTTGTTCTTGTCAATGCTGCTTTTTTATAACCTGATTAAGTTATAATTAAAAATACTGTATTGGCTTTTACTTGCCAATTTATCATTCTTCCTTATTCTTAAACGGTTCCTGAATGTTCAGAGGCATAGTGAGACTGTTACTTGAACATTTCTAATAAAGCCTATTTTGTGCAGTGTTTTACTGTTGTCTTAGTATTTTATACTGTATGAGACACCTGAAGAGCCCTAAGTTTATATTCAAAATATTAAATGTTTCTGATGGTTTTAGATATCATACCTTTTTCCTTTATTTCTGTCTGTGTGGGGGTTGGGGCACACCTGTGATGCTCAGGGGTTGCAACTGGCTTTGCACTAAGAATTGCTTCTCACTAGTGGTCAGGGGACCATATGGGATGCCACTGCTTTGTAGTGTGCAAGTTATATGCCCTACCTACTGTGCTATCTTTCCTGCCCCTTTTTACCTTTTTTTTTTTTCAAAGAATTTGGTTTTGAGCTTTTAATTTTGTGATTCTATTTCATTAGCTAGTACATCTTTATAATTTATTTTTTGTTTCAGCATTATAGTCAGAAATTAAGCCTTTGGAATTGTAGTTAAGAGTCAGATTTACAAGATCTTTGGTATTCATTTCTTTACAGTTATTTTCATAATATAATTTACAATTGTTGACAGACTTAAAAGAAGTAACCTTTCAAAACCCCAGGGAAGCATTTCTTTTCATTACATACATTTGAAATCCATGTTAAACTTCTAAACAGGTTTGATTGAAAATTAAAAATGAGAGTCTAGAGAGTATAAAGATTACTAAAGATGCATGCAGCTGAGCCCTGTTGGATCCCTGACATCCCATGGTTCCTGATGAGTGCCAGCGTAGTCTAGAACTGCATCCTTGTGTCCTGGCACTGTATAGAACTTAGGTCCTAGCCTAGTTACATAAAATAGAATTACATTCTTGAGTCCTCATGTTGAACTACTAGCCTAGTTGGCTGAAGCCCCTTTGACCTAAGCATACCGATTGACAGGCTCACCCACTCCCAAAAATAAAAAATGATTTTCAGAGTCGATAATTGGATACATGTTTTTTCTAGTCTGAAGTACTTTTTGCTTATAGTTTCTAAGCCAAGCTTAAAATACCACATGTGGTTCCATTTTACATGACTACACAGTGCCAGACAATACACGCACCAAGCCAGACAACAAAAAACACTTGGGTCTTAACACCGTACTGATTTCCCTTTCACAGTCTGTCTCCTCTAGTCAGATGAGTGTATAAGTTGAATCCTAAATTATGTGCTAGGCTTTTTGTTCTTTCTGAATTGTATTATCTTTTAGATTATTCTACATACTATGTCTTATGTAAAATTCAGCACCTGAAGAGTATTTTTATTAAAATGTCTTTTAAGTTATTTGGAATATCCTGGTTATTTTGGTTTTTGGGACCCTTAGAGGTCTTAAGGGCCTTTTGGATCTGAATTCCTGAACTCACCTTGTAAATTTTTAATTAATGATTTCTTCAGTGGTTCATTAAATTTTCTTCCTGTTCCTCAAAAAATCCAATTATTGTTCCCTTGTTTCTCGTGAACTTAGTTCATAGTGCTCTGGTGTGCTCTTCATTTCTTTTCAGAATTTTTTCTAGATCCCTTATATCTTCTGTCACTTCATTTCTGCTCTTTTACCTGTGTGCCATTATTTCTTTTAGCTCAGTCCTTGACATGGTGTCACTATAATCATTCTCTTGGAGTTTACAGAGCTGCTTGGTACTGATAGTCTTCTGTATTATTTTCAAACTCAGTGAGCTTGGTGGGCTTTCCCATTGTGTTTGTGCTAATGCACTGGGTGGGAAGTTTTGTAGTTAGCCCCACTGGGAGTCGCTCATGGATTAGAATGGGTATTACTCTTTATTTTCTTTGCTGGGCTTTTACCAGTTACGTGAGGTGTGTTTGCAGTGAGGTGTAATAAGTAGAGCTTTCCTGGGCGATTCAGATCACAAGGAGCAGCAGATGGAGGGAGTTATGGGCTGGAAAACAATTTTACAGGTAAACAATTGCCTTAGAAAGGTCGGGATGGCCATACTTAGACACCACAGACTTAATATTTTAAAAGGTTGAAAGTGAAAGGAATGGTCTAATTTTTTTTTCCACCAAAGGCATGTCTTGGCTTTATTAAAGAGCCTGCACTGCGATCAGTATAAAAACACAAAAATCCCATTTTAAATAACAACAGCAACAAATACCAAATGTGGGAAAGGGGGCAGAGAAAAGGCACCCTTGGTGGGAACCCCCTTGTAGTGGAGCAATCACTTCTGGGGTGTGCTCAGCTTCAGCATGCTCCAGATCTTGTCCAGTAAGCCAGAGGTAAAGGCCCTTGTAGGTTTGTAACAGCCAGCAAGAATGGTCTATGATGATGGTGTCTATACATTAAAGAGCTTACATATATGCACTGTCAAAATATGGACTATCACTATTTAAAAAGGCAACTAAAATATCTGAGGAAATATAAAGACAGGGACACAGTAATAGATTGTAACACTCATTGCTGGATAGATCAGCTAGGTAAAAAAAATGAGGAAATGATGACTTTAAAGGAAGAAACAAGTTGAGAATACATTCTTAATGGGAGACTCCACAATTGACCTCATGCTGAGACACAGAACATGGCCCCATAAAATCAAGAAGTTAGGAATAGTGTCAGCTATCTTGTTGAACCACTGCACTTTGAAAGTAAATTAATTGCAAACATATGGGGAGAAATTAAGCACTGGGAAACTAAAATGATTACTATTGATTGAGCAACTGGGAAAATAAAGTGATTACTACTGAGCAACTGATGGGCCAAGGAAGAAATAAGTGTTGCTGAAAGTAAATGAGAATGAAGACATAAATTAGCAGAACATGTGGAAGATGGCAAAAACTAAGGGAAGTTCATAGCAATGCAATTGTACGTTATGAAGAAAAGAAGCAAATAACTGCACAGCTTTATTTCCCTATTTTGCTTATCTGGGAATTATAAAAAATAAGAACAGAAATCAATAATATGGAAACCACCAAAGCGATTTAGAAGATTAACAAAACCCAAAGGTGATTTTTTAAAGAATAAGCAAAGTTGACAAACCATTAGCTATACTAAGAAAAATATGTAATAAATCAGAAATGAAAGGCAAGAGATTACAATAGACACCAAACAAATTCAAAGAATCACCAGAGATTATTACATAAAACTTCCACAAAGCTAGCATATAGAAAAATTTTGGAATTCCTGTATTCTTTAATGGCTGAATCGAGGAAGCAGCAGCTGAACAAATTACTGGCAAGAAAATTAATATGACAATAAAAAGTTCCCCCAAAACAAGAGCCCAGGCTCAGATGATTTTACCAAAAGTTCTTCCATGCTCCGTCAGAAAATTCATGAAGAGAATACCCCCAGTTTCTACAGGACACATTACTCTGATACCAAAAGCAGACAAAGACATCACTGCAAGAAAATATATATTATTTATATATATATATATATATATATATATATAATAAGAGCAAAAATCCATGGCAGGTACTATTGCCCTCCCACATTGCCCTAGTGTTCCCTTCCCTAACTTTGCCCCTCACCCCAGCCCCAGTGTTAAGCAAGATTTCTACAGACCAGTTCTGGTCTTTGTTTCTGTTGCCACTGGGCATTTGATGTTCCCCTCATCAGAGAGATTATTCTGAGTTTATTCCTTCCCTCCCTCTGACTCATTCAACATGTTATTTTCAGATGCACCCATATTGCAGCAAATTGGATGAATCGATCTTTTACATTTGCATAATATTCCTTTGTGTATATGTACTACAGTTTATTCAGTCGTCTGTTCATGGAGTTCCTAATTCTTACCCCCAGTGCCTAACCCTAACCCCTAAATCCAAACCCTTTAACCATAATATCCTAACAACAAAAATAATGGTATATTAAGTTTATCTTTGAAATAAATTATGATTCAAAGTAAATACTAGTTTAATGTGGAGATTTGAACTATTTTTAAGTTGTCTTTGTCACTCATTAAGTAAAAGTAATGACCAGTTAGGAACCTCAGGAAAGTAGAGGACAGATATTTTTCAGAAATAAAATAGTTACTCTAAGAAAGTGGCTAAGAGCAATAGTACAGTGGGGAGGGCATTTGCCTTGCATGTGGATGACCTGGATTCAATCCCTGCATCCCAAACAGTCCCCCAAGCCCACATGGAGTAATTCCTGAGTGCTGAGTCAGGAGTAACACCTGAACATGCCAGGTGTGTCCAAAAGCCAACAAAACCAAAAAAAATGACTGAATTGATCCCAAGTAAGCAGGTGGTTTCTTTTAGAGTTTATATAGAATAACAATGCTGCTCATTTTCCTTGTACACTGGGGCTGAGTATTGGTTTTAATTAAAAGATTACAAAATCAAACTATCCTGACCCCTGTTTTAATCAACCGTAATATAATCATTAGAAAATATAGAAAATATGTATCTGGAAATTGATAGCTCAGGATTAATCACAAAATGAATCATAGTTGAACTGCATGTTTGCTTGAGGGAAGCATGCAGAAGATGTGCATCTGTCATCTCTTCCTTGTGCAGTTAGTTTTTGTTGGGAACACATCTGACAGTTGGGGCTACAATTGACTCAGAGCTTGAGGGTCACTACTGATATGACCATGCAGCGCCCACATACCAAACATGTACTCAGCCTCTTGAGCTCTTTTTTTGATCCCTCTTCCACATTCTGATACCATGTACTTTGTCTAAGTATTCAACATTGAGTTCAAATTTCCTGGGTGGTAATTTTGCCTTTGGCAAGGTAAATAAAGTGAAAGGAGTTACAATGGGTATGAAAATTATTAATTATCAGAATACACATAAATGATTTGTTTGGGGGTGAGGGGGTTATACCCAGTGGTGCTTAGGGATAACTCATGGTGGTCTTTAGGAGGTGAAGTGGGGTACAAGGGATCTAATATAGGTCAACTGCATTCAAGACAAATACTCTACCCACTGTACTATTGTTCAGGCCCCAGAATCCACAGAAAAGAGCAATAAAACATATCGTAATGTCTTGACAAAGCAACTTTTATTTTGTAAATGAGTGTATGAATACCAACTATTTAATTTAGAACAAATTGGATGGTATTTTGTAACTAGATCACTCACTGATATAAAAACATATGTACATATAGGTATATATTCTATCTTGGGCCATATTGGGCAGTGCTCAGGGTTTAGTCCTGTCTTCATGCTTAGGAATCAAAACTGGTGATATGCTGAGGACAACATGCAGTACCAGGGATTAAACCCAGGTTGGCTGTGTGCAAGGCTAGCTCCTTACCAACAGTACTATGTATCTGGCCACCCAATGACATTATAGTATTGTGACCACTAAATGTCATCTGTTGATCAATATAAATGTGGTGATGGTTCTAAGCCATGGGTCTTTTTAGTGAAGTCCCTACCTCCCATGTTCCACTGAATGAATACTTTTTTTTTGCTAATTTCCCTTCATTACTGTGCATAATTCATTACACTATTGATGACAGCAGATTTGAAAAAGGCGCTAGAAGCAGTTATGTCTGGAGTAACGAAAGTGAGGGAAGCCAGTTTCTCAAACTCTGTCCCTGATGTTTTGAGATTGGGTTAAGAAAATTTCATCTCTTATGGGATGGAGAGGAGAAGGATATATATATATATATATTTTTTTTAAATTAGTGAAACACCATGAGGTACAGTTGTAGACTTAACAAATTTTTGTGCTTGGGTTTCGATTATACAATGATCAAATACTCATCCCTCCACCAGTGCCCATTTTCCACCACCATGGATCCCAATATCCCTCCCACCCCCATCCTCCCCATCCCACCCTGCCTCTGTGGCAGGGCATTCCCTTTTGTTCTCTCTCTCCTTTTGGGTGTTGTGGTCTGCAAAAGAGGCATTGAATGGCAAACATGTTCAGTCCATAGTCTACTTTTGACATGCATCTCCCCTCCTGGGAGGATCCTCCAAACACCCTTTATTTGGTGCTCCCTTCTCTATCTGAGCTGCCCTTTCCCCTAGCATGCCCAGCTGGCCTCTAAGCCATGGAGTAATCCTCCTGGTACTTATCTCGGCTATTCTTGGGTATTAATCTCCTATTTCGTTACTTTATGTCCCCCAGATGAATGCAATCTTTATATGTCTATCCTTCTCTTTCTGACTCATTTCACTTAGCATGATACTTTCCATGAGAAAGATATCTTAATTTTATTCTTTTCCTGAGAATCTATAGCATCTTTATCCTTGGAATCAAGCAAAAAACATCTGTATAAAAGGAAGCTGTCATTTTGTGAATAATCACAGGGTATATAATCATAATATCTTGTTTGGGGTTTTAGGTAGTCTGGGGGGAAAATTGTTCTCATGCAACTTTTCTCTGTTTAGGTAATAATTACAGCAAGTCCTGCACTTGTTGAGTTGAAATCTTACAAAGGTAAACTTCAGTGCTAGCAAGTTTAGATAAGTCACTCAGTAACCATTAACCAATTTAGATATTTGCAAAGTCACATCATAACAAATCATAAAACCTCAGTATTATTGTACACACAGTAAATATGGTGACTCTCATGAGTTCACACAGAGGTATCAATAATTTAAATGTTATTTTTATTACTATACTTACATTGATGTTTAGTTTGGGTTTTTTTTTTGCAGGGGAATGGACAGCAACCCTCAGTATTCAGGTACTGTTTCTAGCTTGGTGCTCAGGAGGGACCCTGGCAGTGAATAGAGGAACATACATGTGTAGGGACTCCAACTGGGTTGGCTTCATTGCAAAGCAAGTGCCTTAACCTCTGGACTCTCCCTCCAGCCTGCTGTTACTGTTTTTCTAAGAAGTTAAATTTTTGTTTTGTTTTTAGTTTGTTTGGGGACCACAAGTGGCAGTGTTCAGAATTTGCTCTTAGCTCTGCACTCAGAAATTACTCCTGGCAGTGCTCAGGGGATCATATGGAATGGTCAACTGAGAGATCAAACCTCAGTTGACCATGTGTAAGGCAAGTACCTTATCTGGAGTTATATTATCTCCAATCAAAAATTTTCATTTTTTTAAAAATGCTATTTGTGAAAAAATTTTCATTTTCAAGTGTATCTTATGTTAGATATAGCAATACCTTTATTTTTCATTGTAAACAAACACTGTTCAACAAACAAACACTGTCCTCCCGTTGTTCATTGATTTGCTCGAGCGGGCCCAGTAACATCTCCAGTTTTGAGACTTGTTGTTACTGTGTTTGGCATATTGAATACATCACAGGTAACTTGTCAGGCTTTGCCGTGCAGGCGAGATACTCTCTGTAGCTTGTGGGGCTCTCTAAGAGGGGCGGAGGAATTGAACCCGACTCTGCCGGGCTGGCTGCATGCAAGGCAAATGCCCTACCGCTGTGCTATCGCTCCACAAGTTTATTGTAAAAGGCACAGAAAACACTGATTACTCTAAAAACAATAAATTTCCAATTATTAGTTTGAATACAGAGATTTGAGTCATTTTTGCATCAAAAGATTTATATCAGTGTTTCTGAATCCTACATGCACTTTGGAGCACTTAAAAAAAATCAAAATACCTTTACCCTCCCTCCCCAGCACACTGATAAAGCACAATCATGACTGGTTTTTAGAAGGATAACAGACAACAGACTGTCTTTATTACTAGTGGACCAAAGTTCACTAAGAAAAACATATAAATAGAATATAATTGATTTGCCATACCCTGCAGTGCTCAGGAGTTACTCCTGGTTCTGCACTCAGGAATCATTTCTGGTGGACTCCAGGGAACATAGGATATACCAGGGGTTGAAACAAGGTCAGCTGCATGCAAGGCAAGCACTTTACCTGCTGTTCTCTTTCCAGCCTGAATTATCTCCTCTTAACATGGCCGACCCGAGTTCGAACTCCGCCCCTCTCGGAGAGCCCGGCAAGCTACCGAGAGTATTCGATATGCCAGACACAGTAACAACAAAGTCTCCAATGGAGACGTTACTGGGCCCGCTCGAGCAAATCGACGATCAACAGGAGGGCCTTTACCTTACCTTACCTTACCTAAACATTTATTTAGGTACTATGATTAACAACTTTGTGACCTTGAACTCTGAAATGGACGGGAGCCAGGAGCAGAGATCCTCTGCCTGCTTCCCCCAGTCTCAGGTGACTTAGGGATCACACCCATAAACCACAGCCTGCCTAGACCAGATAATCTCATCAGCCATCCTCCAGAACTCACAGCTGCTCCTCCCAGACGGGAGTATAAAAGGACGCCCCCATAACCATGCCACTGGACTCTGCGCTAGGCTGTTTTCACTCGAAGCACCCCAGAATGGAATGGGTGAGAGCCCTCCCCGCCCCAAGGGACCCAGCCCCAGCAACTGACCTCCACTACCCAACTGCCACCACGCTTCAGGCCGCTTTTCGGCCGCACGACACCTTATAAAACACTTTCTACCCATTTTCCATAATCACCACACCGTATTTGATGAGGTTCAGATAGGAGGCAACAAATAATAGAGAAAAATATGTAAACATATGCCTCTTGGAGAGCCCAAAAAGCTACCAAGAGTATCCCGCCCACACGGGCAGAGCCTGGCAAGCTACCCGTGGTGTATTTGATATGCCAAAACCAGGAATGACTATAGGTCTCATTCCCCTGACCCTGAAAGAGCCTCCAATCATTGGGAAAAGTAAGAAGAGGCTGCTAAAAATCTCAGGGCTGGGAGAAATAGAGATGATGTTGGCACCCGCTCCAGTAAATCGAGGAACAATGGGATGACAGTGATACAGTGATTAACAACACTATTAATTACAAAGTTTTAGGCAGACAGTGTTCCAGTGCCACACCCACTTCCAAGGTCTTAACATCCCTCTACTTCTATCACGTACCCTTTGCCCCACTGTCTTGGTAAACTCACTTGCCCCACTGAGTTGGTAAACTCACTTCTTTTGACCAGTCTCAGGGGTTGAAGCCACCGGTCATTTGTTATTCTCTTGTCATTTTTCTTTATGTTTCATACATGAGAGAGATCATTCTGTGTTTGTCCCTACTCCTCTGACTGACTTCACTAGTGTGATTCCCTCTAGTTTCACTCCATTAACTGGCAAATTTCATGATTTCACCTTTTCTTTTTTCTTTTTTGATTTTAGGCCACACCCTGAAATGCTCAGGGATTAATGGCTCCATGGTGAGATACAATAATCTTCACTCACTTTTTTCTAAGGAAACTTTATTGGATGTTTTTTAATGCATTATTCATAACAAGCAACACAAAATGAACTATTTAGGTCCTGCTTTCAGAGCAGGCTTTGTTTGGGGGGGGGCGGTGTTGGAAAAATTCGAAATAATGGTGGTGGAAAGGTGTAATGGTGGTGGGATTGGTGTTGGAATATTGAATGTAATAAATTCACTTATCACTTAATCACTTAAGTTCCTGTTAATCGTCGATTTGCTCGAGCGGGCGCCAGTAATGTCTCCATTTGTCCCTGTCGCGTGCTAGTGTAGCCCAATGGCATCTGTTCACTCCGGGAACATGAAGGGCCTCAAACCGATCGTTCATGATCTTGACGAAGAAGTCTGACCATCTGGTAGGTGGGCGGCCACGCGGTCTTTTGACATCCCGTGGAATCCAGTCGGTAACAGCTCTAGTCCAGCGGTCGTCTTTAAATCTCATTACGTGACCAGCCCATCTGATTTTCGACACCTTGGCAAATGAGACAGCGTCCCTGATTCTTGATCGCTGACGGATGTCAGAACTCCGGATTCTTTCTCTCATTTGAGTGAAACGTGATATTCCAAGCATAGCTCTTTCTATTCTTCTTTGGGAGACCTGAATAGCGTTCTCATCTTGTTTGCGTAGGGCCCAGGTCTCTGAGGCATATGTTAATGCAGGAAGAACAGTGGAATCAAAGAGATGTGCCCGGAGCCGGAGGTTCTTCGTCCTCTTAGCTATTTCTTCGACGTTCTTGAAGGCGTTCCAAGCCGCTCTCTTCCTCCTGCGCAGCTCGGGTGCCAGGTCATTTGTCATGTTGACCTCTCGACCTAGGTACACATAGCTGTTGCATTCGGAGATGGTCGTTCCGTTGAGAGCGAATGGGGCGTCAGGAATGAGGCTGTTTCTCATAAACATTGTCTTTGTAAGATTCAGCTGTAGTCCTACCTTTCCACACTCACGGTCAAAGTCGGCCAGCATTTGTGCCGCTTGGCTGATGTTTGGTGTTATTAAAACAATGTCATCAGCAAAGCCCAAAATAAAACAAACAGGAATTATCTATTAGCATAGGAAAAGAACATGAACTCAACTTTCAGGCAATGAAGAGCTCTATAGATCTATTATACCCATCTCTTCCTTTAAGGGTCCTACTTCCTTATTGATTCTCTTTCTAATTGATCTTTCCAATGATGAGAGTGTGGTAATAAAACATCTTACTCTACTGTATTGCTGTCAATAGTTTCTTTATGCCTGCTAGTAATTGCTTATGTATTCTGATGATCCTTTGTTTAATGCATATATGTTAGAGTTTTTTCTTAGTGTATACATTCTTTGGTTGATGTGTAATGTCCATCTCCTTTTATTACCTTTTTAGATGGAAGTCTGTTTAATCTGATATGACTATCCCTACCTTATCTTAGTCTTTTCTTGTCTGTATGATAGATAGTTAGTCAGTCTCTTTTAAGAAGTAGAAAGTTGGATTATGTTTTCTGATCCATTCAGTCATTCTGTTAGGGCTGTAGCATAACCCTTCAGGCAGGGTGAGGGCATTAGGTGATGCTAAAATTGTTACTTATGGGGGTCAGGGAAATAGATCAATGGGCTGGAGTACATGATTCACATATGATAACCCTGGGTTCAAACACTGTTTAGAGAGACCCCCTCAACACAAAGCTGAGAGTAGATTCTAAGTAGCATTGGGCAAATCTCCTCCCATCAAATAAATAAATAAACGTATTCCTATTGGTACAAAATCTGGCTCAGCCTCTATAGAAAGCAGTATGGAGACTTTCCATATAAGCAAGACTAGAACTTCCATATAACCCAGTGATTCCACTTTTTTTTGCATATATGCTTCAAATACAAAAGCATTAATTTGAAAAGATATTTCACACTGAAGTCCATTTTGGATCTTATTGCTATAGCCAAGACCTGGAAGCTACCCAAATGTACAATGAAAGATGAATGGAAGAAGTTGTGGCATATATATGTAATGGAATACTATGCAACTGTAAGAAAAAATGGAATCATACACTTTGCTGCAAGGTAGATATAACTGGAGTATATTATGTATAGTAAAATAAGCCATACATTGAATCATAAATATGAGATAATTTTACTCATCTGTGATATATACACAAATAGATGGTATTAAATGACAGCAAAACTTTGACTTTGGATTACAGAACTAAGAATACCAGATAAAGTGGGGAGGGGAACAATGAGGTATATTGATATAACGAGAAAATTTGTCTATGGTCTTGGACACTTCGGTGGTAGTGAGGTGAGGTAACTATGTACATCAAAACTATAAGCATTAATATTTATAAATATGTGAAGCAACCAATACCAAATTTTAAAATGAGTTTCCCAAGGGAATTGGTGATGGGAGGAGACACTGAGGCATTGGTGAAGGGATGCTGGCATTGGTGGTTGGCACAGAGTTGGAATATTGTATGCTTGGAGCTATTATTTATATTATTTACTATAAATCACAGTCTCTAAATTTTTTTAAAGAATAAAAACACTTTACCTTTGTCCTATTATGGACATCCTATTATGACATCTTATTATCTCATTCCTACTTTGGACAAACTGGCAGGCTACTGAATGTAGCCTGCCCACACGGCAGAGTCTGGCAAACTCCCCGTGGCGTACCCAATATGCCAAATACCAGTAACAATGATGGGTCTCATTCTCCTAAAGAGCCTTGAATATAATCTCAGGGCTAGGATGAAGGAGACGTTACTGGGGCCTGCTCGAGGCAATCGACGATTAACAGGATGATTTGTGATTGATTGTGACATTTGTCCTATTAAAAGTTATACCAAATCAAATTGTACTCACTCTAGTTTAAAGGTTACATGAAGAAACTTTTCTGACCCTGATTTTAATCAAATTATGTAATTATTAACTAGATACATTTGAAACAATCTCAACTTGTCTTGAAACACTGAATCATAGTGCAAATTTAGTTAAAATGGTGGTCTTTGTAACTATTTTTGTGGGAAGCAGAACTTAGTTTAATCCCTACTTCAGAAATATTAGGTATGGAGCTGGAGTGACAGCACAGGGGGTACACGTTTGCCTACCATGCAGCCGACTCGGGTTCGATTCCCAGCATCCCATATAGTCCCCTGAGCACCACCAGGGGTAATTCCTGAGTGCAAAGCCAGGAGTGACAAACAAACAAACAAAAGAGTTATACCAAATCAAATTACTCTAGTTAAAGGTTACGTGAAGAAACTTTTCTGACCCTGATTTTAATCAAATTACGTAATTATTAACTAGACACATTGGAAACAATCTCAACTTGTCTTGAAACACTGAATCATAGTGCAAGTCTAGTTAATTTGGTGATCTTTGTAACTGTATTTTAATGGAAAGCAGATCTTATATTAATTCCTAGGTAAGAAATATTAGATATTCAACAAGGACAGGAAAGGCGACTAATCCTTTCTGTTTTCCTCTTGTTTATTTAAAAAATACAAACTACAATCTCTTATTTTTCAGTCTTTTCAGGAGTATGTGTAAAGAAGGTAATAGTTCATGGAAAACTCATATAAATTTACTTAGGTAATTACTTTATATGTGTTTGCTCATTCAAGGTGTTTAGTTATGAAATATTTTATGTATAACTTTTAATGTTTTCACAGTATTTTAAAATATAAAAATCTCCATTTTACAGAAAAGCATTCTATTGTGTAAATAATTTACATAATAAAATATTTTTATACACTCATATTCAAAGTCATAATTTCCAAATCAACATGAATATAGAGATGAGACATTTCTGATATTAAATTATTTACTTCAGTGTAATATAAATTATGGCTACATATTGGAACAATTTTATTAAGAATTATGTAACCTCTTCCTCAGGCAGTCCAAGGAGACCAGAAACTCTAGTGAACTCATTGGCTTGAAGAAAATCTGGACTAAAGGACATTTTCATTTTATCAGTATTAGTAGATCAGAGTTCACACAGGAGAGAACATAAAGCAGATGTAATAAATTGGTTTCCTCATAGCTTGAGAGACGCAAGTTGAATTAGTGAGGAGTGTTCAGTTTTACTTTTACAGTTACCTAAGTAGAGAAAGCTTCCATGGATCCACTTGTGTTCCTGGTGCTCTGTATCTCCTGTTGCCTCCTCCTTTCATTCTGGAAACAGAGTTCTCAGAAAAGACATCTGCCTCCTGGCCCTACTCCTCTCCCAGTTATTGGAAATATCTTACAGTTAGATGTTAAGGATGTCAGCAAGTGCCTGAGCAATGTAAGTATGTTTTATGTTTCTCTAGTGACTTGTAATGGGTAAATAAACTAGCTTCAAATTTGAAAATGATATCTAGTCTTGGCACATTATTAAAATCAATAGCTGCAAATAAAAATACTCCCTGAAATGTTAATCATTTTCAATGTATTATCACAAACAGTATAATGAAATTGTGTGTTTGTAGGTAAAGAAAAATTTAGAGTTTCGTATGACAGAATCAATATACTACTATAGCAAAAATTTTGTTTCAGTCATTTGCTGTAATTTTTGGTTCAGGATAAGTGGAAAAGAAAGTGTTTTGTGAGTACATTGTATGCCATATTCTTATACTATAGAAAGTGTATTTTTCTAAGGATAACAATGAACATTGATTTACTCTGAAGTGACAAATTGGGACTGATTTCAATAAGTAGCTCTGGGAGTAGCTTCAATGAGTAAAAGAAGTCATCAGAAGGACTCAATGTTGGTAAAGGTAAAAGATAAAGGTAAAGGCCCTCCCGTTGATCGTTGATTTGCTCGAGCGGGCCCAGTAACGTCTCCATTGGAGACTTTGTTGTTACTGTGTCTGGCATATCGAATACGTCACGGGGAGCTTGCCAGGCTCTGCCATGCGGGCGAGATACTCTCAGTAGCTTGCCAGGCTCTCCGAGAGGGGCAGAGGAATCGAACTCGGGTCGGCCATGTTGGCTGCGTGCAAGGCAAACGCCCTACCCGCTGTGCTATGTGAATGCTAACAAGAACTTCTTTCTGTATCCTATGAAGACTCAGGCTGGAAAAATTGTGCTTCCATATGCTAAACTACCTCTGTGATACAATTATTCTCTATATTTGGAGGGGGCAGCTTATCAGCGTAGGCATTAGAACATCTTCAACCTTCTCATCTCTGCAAACCAGCACCCACCGATGGACTGGTAGTTGAAGCACACTGCATTAGAGCACCTGAATTTATTTATTTATTTATGAAATGTACGTTTTATTGAGTAGCATTGGATAAAGGAGGGGAAATCTTACTTTTAGGACAACATTGATTTTTTAAAAAATTTTTAATTTTATAAAGTGGTTCCAAATATTTGATTACATTTAACATTAGCACACTAATCCCAACACAATTATACCTTCCCACCACTATATTTCAGATGTTTCCATCCCAAATCCCAACACCTGCCCCAAAGCAGAACCAAAATAATTTGTTTTGTATTGTTTGTTATGAAAAACCACTGAAAATGCTCCAAAAAAGTTTCTTTAGAGGAAGAGTGTGAAGATTGTTGTATTTCACCGAGGGGCCATTAAGCTCTCCTATAAGAGATCACTGGCATGTTGCTGAAGGTTGAGCCTTGTGTGCATATATATATAATATATATGTATATACATATTTGTTAAAAAATATTTCCCTCTAAGATTGGTTGCCTCCTACTTTAAATCCCATCAAATGTGGTGTGGCACTCTTGGTATTAGTTGTCAAGCAGCCACAAATGCAACGACACGGTCCAGAAACACATTCATTTCTGGATGAGGCTCGGCTGGAGCGTGTGGAGGGTGGCCGAGACCGTGGTGGCGGTTGAGTTCTGGAGGTTTTCAGCTGTCAGGGCTGGGTCCTCTGGGGCAGGGAGGGGTCTCATTCACCACCCTCCCAGGACACCCCCAGTAAAACAGCCTGGCATGTGGTTTGGGGGGCATAGTTATGGTGTGTGTTGTATTATGCTCCCTTCTGGGAGAGAAGCACATGCAACTCTGGATTATGGCCTATGATGAAATTATCTGGAACTAGCCAGAGATGGCTTATGGGTGTGAATGCTGAGTTTCAAGATAGGATTTCTTTTTCTTTTTTCTTCTTGTAGCTGAGTGGTATTGCATTGTGGATGAATAACAAGTATTTTATATATGTATATGCAGATATATATATTTATCTTCCAACTTGAATTTTGTACTTAATACCGAAGAATGAAATTGCTGGATGATACAGCTCTGTTTCTCTTGTAGTTGAGGTAACATAGTTAGAATAGTGTTAACATTTATGCTTATGGTCTACAAAATTACTGTCCCTCTACCATCTCTGAAGTGCCCAAAACCCTCAATCTTACGTTACTTCTATTCCACTTTTTCCTGCCTCACTCTTCCTCTCATTGCCCGATAACCTCAGTTCTATAGTTTTATCATTGATAGTGTTCATATTTTAAATAGTGCTATAATGAATACAGATTTGGAGATATCTTTTGCATTTATGTTTTTGTGTTCTGTGGATGGAAACCAAGGAATGGAATCACTAAGTCATAAGGGAGCCCTACTTTTAATTTTTTGAGTCATCTCTGTACTTTTTTTCATAGAAGTTGACCCAGACAACAATTTCAACAAATAGTGAATAAGATCTCCTTTTCTACCATATTCCTGCTAACACTGTTTCCACTCTCTTTGATATGGACCATTCTCACTAGTATGAGGTGGTAACTTATTGTCAATTGATTTGAATTTTCTTATTAATAAGTAACAATGAATAATTTTTGGTTGTGGCACCACACCAGTGATGCACAGGGATTTCTCCTAGTTCTGTACTCAGAAATTACTCCTGGCTGTGCTTGAGGTACTCTATGGGATACCAGAGATTGAACCTTCCAACAACCATTGTTATAGTGGTCCCTTCTTTATCACAACTGTCCTCTCCCCCCAGCACTTGAGGCAGACTTCCAATAGTGGAACAATCCTCCCAGCTCTTATTTCTCCTCTCCTTGGGCTGGATACTCCTGCACCTCAAGTTTGAGGAAGACTGAGTAATGACAAGGGTCCACAATCACAAGAGACTGTGTTGGCTCCATACCAAGTTCAAGCTTCCTGGAATATGACATGAATACAAATTTCCCAGAATCCCTGAGAAGCAAAGATCAAGAGTTGAAACTTAAAAATTGACAGGGGAAGTTGTAATAGACCTAGTGTGGACGAAGGGGATTTGGGGTCAAGATTGTGAGTGCCCAGAGGCTCAAGAGCACCAAGATGAAGAGGCCTAAGTGACAACCAGGAGTTCAATATCTAATGTTGACAACCCTTAGTCTGTTCTGCTGCAGTCAAAAAGGCCTGTGTGGCTTGAGAACTTGTGGAGGAGAGTGCTTTAGGAGGAAGCTATGCTTCAGTCACAGAGTACAAGCTGGATGGAATACAGGAGACAATGGAGATGCTTTGCTAGCTGGCTGGGCTTTGGGAGTGCCACAGAGTGATTTCTGGCTATAGGCATGTTGCTAGCAGTCAGGGGTAGACTGGAGTGGACTAGTCATGTTTGGTTAGGCTTAGGCAACTAGGATCTCTCAGTTCCCAGTCAGCTCAACTACAATACTGGGATGGATAGAGTACACCCCGGGATCTGATACTAAGGAGAGAATTTTCTGAGTTGTTTCCTTATTTGTGGGGCAAATAAACCTTATTAGTTGAGGCAGATAAAACTGTTGCAGGTTTATTTGATAGTTAATTTATGTGATTATTAATTATAACCCATGTACTGTTACTTCAGCCATTGCTTGACATGTCCTCGGTCATCCATAATTGGCAGCTACTATAATAACTCATATTTATGTTTTAAATTCAGAAATTTTTTTCAGAGTATGTGGGAGCGTCTTCTTTTACAATCATATGTATCTTCTTTCCCAGCTTTCAAAAGTCTATGGCCCTGTGTTCACTGTGTATTTGGGCATGAAACCCACTGTGGTTCTGCACGGATATGAAGCAATAAAGGAAGCCCTGATTAATTTTGGAGAAGAATTTTCTGCAAGAGGCAGTTTCCCAGTAGCTGAAAGAGCTACTAATGGAAATGGTAGGTGTGAATGAGTTCATGTGTAGCATTACTAATGAGGATGAAAAAGATGAAAAGCAGCAAGGTATTAATAGTGTATGTCCGTTGAAGTAGCTGCAACCTCTCCATTTCTTCCTTCTTGCTTAGGACTTACACTTTTTATTTCTTCTTCTGGTAGGAATCATTTCCAGCAATGGAAAGAAATGGAAAGATATAAGGCGCTTCTCTCTCATGACCCTGAGGAATTTTGGGATGGGAAAGAGAAGCATTGAGGATCGTGTTCAAGAAGAAGCCCGCTGCCTTGTGGAGGAGTTGAGAAAAACCAATGGTATAGATACAATGCCCAACTGTTACCCTCTCTAATTGACTGTCCCTGAAATGGAAGCATGGACAGTCAATTTTCATTCAGGTAGTAGCTGTCAGCCATTATGCAGAGTAAGGAGGATTTGAGGCAGAGAACTAAGAGATTTTGTATGTCTGTTTGCTGTGTTTATGTACACCTCATGTTTGTACATTTAGTATGACTATAAAAGATTGCTTCATATGTTTCTCTCTTAAGTCTGTTAATTTTTTTAAATAAGAAATGGTGAAGAATAATACATGAATATTTTGACATTAATTCTTTAATATTTGAAACTACTTTGAGCACATTATTCATTATTGATTTGTCATATAGTCTATTTCTTCATGATCCAGTATTGTTAATTTTACACATCTAGGACTTCATTTCTTCCATGTTATTTTTCTTAGTATAATGAAAGAAATTTCCCTTTTTATTATTAGATAATGATTTTATTAATATTTCTCTGTGTTATGTATATTGTTTTATTGTTTTCTCTTTTATTTATTTTTATTTTTTGAGTAATTTTTCTTTTTATTTACTCTAGCTAGAGTCTGTCAATTTTTTTTAGTTTTCCGAAAACTTCTTTTTATTTTTTCCTTTTCTTTCCTCCTCCTCCTCTTCCTTTTTTTTTTAAATTGAATCACTGTGAGATAGAGTTATAAGCCTTTCATGTTTCTGATTCAGTCATACAATGATCCAACACCCATCCCTCCACCAGTGCACATTTTCCACCACCAATATTCCCAGTATCCCACTCTCCCTCATCCCAGTCCTCACCCTGCCTCTATGAGAGACAATTTCCCCAATACTCTCTACTTTGGGGAATTATTTTTTAGGCATTGTGCTTCTGTGATTCTAGATTATAAATGGTTGAGTTCCAGAGACATCTCTGTATGGCACAAATCCATTTTGAGGTCAATTGGGAGTCTCTTGACCAGGACTGTTGGTACATTAAGATGGTGCCCTAAGGGAAACAGAAAAGTCTTCTGAACAGTGCAGGGATCTGAGGAGGAACAGCCTGGGTCCCCTGCCACCATGTGGCATAGAGATTCAGTCTTGGCACCTGCACACCTGGACCTTGCTTGTGGAAGCTCTGGTTCCCGGGATTCCATCTGGAGTAGGCAGGGAGAGTGCACCTGCCCCATCTGGGGTGCCCTGGTGAAATTGGTTCAATATGGGTACCAGAAAGATTTACAGTGCTGTGGTAAGAGTCTTCTGAGACTCGATGCTGTGTCTCTAGGCCATCGCTGTTGGTGCACCTGTCAATATTTATTAAGTTTTTCAAACTAGCTCTAGTTTCATTTCTGTTTTCTATAGTTATTCTTTTTTTTTTCAGAAAATACAGTATTTTTTTTTTGTAAATTTTTATTAGAGAAACACCATGAGGTACAGTCTTAGACTTACAAATTTTTGTGCTTGGGTTTCAGTTATACAATGATAAAGTACCCATCACTCCACCAGTGCCCATTTTCCACTACCACGGGTCCCAGTATCTCTCCCACCCTCCATCCCCTCCACCCCCCATTCCCCCTACCTCACCCTGCCTCTGTGGCAGGGCATTTCCTTTTGTTCTCTCTCTCCTTTTGGGTGTTGTGGTTTGCAAAAGTGTTGAGTGTTGGTGTTGAGTGGCAATCATGTTCGGTCTATAGTCTGCTTTCAGCATGCTTCTTCCATCCTGGGAGGATCCTCCCAATACTCTTTATTTGGTGCTCCCATCTCTATCTGAGCTCTCTTTTCCCCTAGCATGTACGGCTGGCCTCCAAGCCATGGAGCAAAATTCCTGTTACTAATCTCGGCCACTCCTGGGTGTTAGTCTCCTATTTTGTTAATGTTCCCCAGATGAATGCAATCTTTCTATGTCTATCCCTCTCTCTCTGACTCATTTCACTTAGCATGATACTTTCCATGTAGTACCACTTGTATGTAAATTTCATGACTTCATCTTTTCTAACAGCTACATAGTACTCCATTGTGTAAATGTACCAAAGTTTCTTTAACCAGTTGTCTGTTCTCGGGCACTCAGATTTTTTTCCAGATTCTGGCTATTGTAAAAAGTGCTGCAATGAACAAACAAGTATACAGATGTCACTTCGACTATACTTTTTTTGCCTCTCTGGGATATATTCCCAGGAGTGGTATTGCTGGGTCAAATGGGAGGTCAAATGGGAACTCAATTTCTAATTTTTTGAGAATCATCCATACTGTTTTCCAAAAGTGCTGAACCATTCGGCATTCCCACCAGCAGTGAAGGAGGGTCCCTTTCTCACCACATCCGCGCCAGCCCTGGTTGCTTTTGTTCTTGTGGATGTGGGCCAGTCTCTGTGGTGTGAAATGATATCTCATTGTTGTTTTGATCTGCATCTCCCTGATGATTAATGATGTAGAGCATTTTCTCATGTGCCTTTTAACCATTTGGATTTCTTCTTTGAGAAAGTTTCTTTTCATTTCGTCACCCCATTTTTTGATGGGGTTGGATGTTTTCTTCTTGTGGAGTTCAACCAGTACTTTGTATATCCTTGATATCAACCCCTTGTCAGATGTGTATTCGGCAAATATCCTTTCCCATTCTGTAGACTCTCTTTGTATTTTGGTCACTGTTTCTTTTGAGGTGCAGAAGCTTCTTAGTTTAAGATAGTCCCATTTGTCTATCTCTGCTTTCACTTGCTTGGTCAGTGGCGTGACATCTTTGAAGATACCATTAGCTTCAATGTCATGGAGGGTTTTGCCAACTTTGTCTTCAATGAACCTTATGGATTCCGGTCTGATGTTGAGGTCTTTAATCCATTTTGATCTTACTTTTGTACATGGTGTTAGGCAGAGATCTGAGCCCATTTTTGCATGTAGCTGTCCAGTTTTGCCAGCACAATTTGTTAAAGAGGCGTTCCTTGCTCCACTTCACTTTTCTTGCCCCCTTATCGAAGATTAGATCATCATATGCTTGGGGGGAGATGTCAGTATATTCAACTCTGTTCCATTGGTCTACAGCTCTGTCTTTGTTCCAGTACCATGCTGTTTTAATTATTACTGCTTTGTAATAGAGTTTGACATTACGGAGGTTGATTCCTCGCGTTTTCTTTTTCCCAAGAATTGCTTTAGCTATTCATGGGGGCTTATTGTTCCATATGAATTTCAGGAGTGTTTGATCCATTCCTTTGAAGAATGTCATGAGTATCCTAATAGGGATTGCATTGAATTTGTACAGTGCTTTGGGAAGTATTGCCATTTTGACAATGTTAGTTCTCCCGATCCATGAACAGGGGATATTTTTCCATTTTCTCGTGTCCTCTTTTATTTCCTGAAGTAGCGTTTTGTAGTTTTCTTTGTACAGGTCCTTTACTTCCTTAGTTAAGCTGACTCCTAAGTACTTGATTTTCTGGGGCACAATTGTGAACGGGATTGTTTTCTTCATGTCACTTTCTTCTCTTTCACTATTTGCATATAGGAAAGCCATGGACTTTTGGGTATTGATTTTATAGCCTGCAACATTACTATACAAGCCTATTGTTTCTAGGAGTTTCTTGGTAGAGGTTTTAGGGTTCTCTAAGTATAGTATCATATCGTCTGCGAATAGGGAGAGCTTGATTTCTTCCTTTCCTACCTGGATTCCCTTAATATCTTTTTCTTGCCTAATCGCTATTGCAAGTACTTCCAGTACTATATTGAACAGCAGTGGAGAGAGTGGACATCCTTGTCTTGTCCCTGATCTTAGGGGGAAGGCTCCCAGTTTTTCCCCATTGAGGATGATGCTTGCTGTAGGCTTGTGGTAAATGGCTTTAACTATATTGAGGAAAGTCCCCTCTATCCCCATTTTGGCGAGGGTTTTCATCATAAACGGGTGCTGGATCTTGTCAAATGCTTTCTCTGCATCTATTGATATGATCATATGATTTTTATCTTTTTTTGTTGATATTTTGGATTATGTTGATTGATTACCGAGTGTTAAACCATCCTTGCATCCCCAGGATGAATCCCACTTGGTCATGGTGTATGATCTTTTTGATGAGTAGTTGAATTCTATTTGCTAGTATTTTGTTGAGAATCTTCACATCCGTGTTCATCAGGTATATCAGCCTGTAGTTTTCTTTTCTCGTGTTATCTTTGTTTCCTTTTGGTATTAGAGAGAAATGGGCTTCATAGAAACTGTTTGGGAGAGTTTCTGTTTTTTCAATTTCCTGGAAAAGCTTGATAAGTACTGGCAATAGGTCCTTTTTAAATGTTTGGAAAGATTCTCTAGTGAATTCATCTGGACCTAGGATTTTTTCACGTGTTTGATTTGGTTCTTCAGGTCTGTATGTATTCAGATCTATTCTCAGTGCATCATGGTCTGAAAAGATAGTTTATACTATTTCTATCTTCCTAATTCTATTGAGGTATGTTTTGTGGCCTAGAACATGATCTATTTTGGAAAATGTTTCATGCGCACTGGAGAAGAATGTGTATTCTTTCTTTTTGGAGTGTAAAGCCCTGTATAGGTCTATAAGCCCTTTGTCTTTTATTTCTCCTTTCAAAGCCAATGTTTCCTTGCTGAGTTTTGTTCTTGTTGATCTATCCAGGGGTGATAGGCGATGTTGAAGTCTCCAGCTATTATTGTGTTGCTAGCAATGTCCTCCTTAAAATCTGTTAGCAGTTGTTTTAAATATTTAGTTGTTCCCTCATTAAGTGCGTATACAGTTAAGAGTGTGATTTCTTCCTGTTATGCGTATCCCTTGATGAAGAGAAAATATCCTTCCCTGTCCCTTCTAATCTTTTTCAACCTAAAGTTAATGTTGTCAGATACTAGTATGGCCACCCCAGCTTTTTTGAAGGAGCTGTTTGCTTGCAGGATTGTTTTCCATCCTTTAACTTTGAGTCTGTGTTTGCTCTGACTGTTGAGATGAGTTTCTTGTAGGCAGCAGAATGTTGGATTCTGTCTCTGAATCCATTTTACCACTCTGTGTCTCTTAATTGGTGAATTGAGACCGTTGATGTTGAGAGATATTATTGTTATGGGGTTTTGTGTCATCTTTCTGTAAGGGTCTGTTGTGCTTGTAGGGTTTGTCTTGTCTTATAGTAGCCCCTTTAGTCCTTCTTTTAGGTTTGTTTTTGGTTATGAAGTTCCTGAGCTGCTCTTTATCTAGAAAATAGTGTACAATTCCTTCGAGTTTGAGTGAGAGTTTAGCTGGATAGAGTATTCTTGGTGAAACATTCATTTCAGTGAGTTTTTTCACTATATCCCGCCATTGCCTTCGGGCTTGAAGGGTTTCCTCTGATACGTCTGCTGTGAATCGACGGGGTGCTCCTTTGTATGTGATTTCCTTCTTTGACCTTGCTGCTTGCAGTATTGTATCTCTATTGGCAGCATCGATCATTCTAACTTGATATGTCTTGGAGTGTTTTTGTTAGGGTCTCTTTTAGCTGGCGTCCTTAAGGCTCCTTGAACCTGAATGGCTGCGTTGTGGAGCTCTGGGAATTTTTCAGCAATGATTTGTTTAACCGTGTTTTTTTCATTGGGATTGTTTCCCTGAGCTTCTGGTACTCCAGTGATTCTAATGTTGTTCCTCTTGGAATCATCTCCTAGGACTCTGATTCTCTCTTGAGCTATTTTGAGGTGCCTTGCCACTGTTTGTTGTTGCCTGTTGGCTTGGTGCAGCTTCTCTTCCAGCTCACCGATTCTCTCTTCAGCTGAGGTCATTCTACTGTTGAGGTCACAGACTGAGTTTTTATTTTATCTATGAAATCTTTTATTTGTGACATTTCTGCTCTCCTTTCTTCTCGTAATTTGTCGATTTTTTCTGTCACATTAATGTATATCTGTCTGACTGTTTCATTGAGTTGACCGAGCATCTTCATGACTTCATATCTGACTTCTTCATCAGAGTTCCCTTAGGTGAGCAGTATCTACAGAGGCTTCTGGATTGTTTTCCACGTCCTCCCCACGTGGTGGGGATTTGCGTTGTTTCTTCATGTTGGTGTGTAGGTATGAGGACTAGGTTCCTTGGTATGGCTAAACTATCTGCAGCCATGAGGGTTGGCCTGCTTAAAATTAGCCCACGCCCACTTCTACAGAAGCCACGCCCACTTCTGAAAAGGCCACGCCCCCAAGGTACCTGGTGTGTGTGAGGGGAGTAAAGACTGGGTAGGGGAGAAGACCAGCACAGCTAGGGGGACAAAGAGGAAGATGCAGAGGCTCAGGGCTGCTTTTCTCCCAGCGTCCAAGAGGACACCTGGGGGGCTTGCAGGGAGAAATCCAAGTCCCGGGTTCGAGTACTGGTGGATGAACTAACCTGGGTCTGGGAAAAGACCAGCACAGCTTGGGGGACCTCTATTGTTATTCTTATCTATTTTATTTATTTCTTGGAAACTAAAGTTACATTGTTTATTTGTTATCTTTATTTTTCCTTTTTTGAATATAGGAAGGTCCTCCAAAAATGGAGCTTGGAGGTGGGAGCACTTATAATGATTCTAAACCAACTATGTTGAATGATTCAGAGTGAGAACCTGAGGATATGGTGGTGTTCATACCCTTAGGTGCCAGGAACCATCAGGTCAACTCTGGAAGTGGTTTGGGGCTTCAGGGATATATCTGATGATGCCAGGGGATTGGAGATATACAGTGCCAGGAATTAGACCTACTGGACTAGGTCCCATGCCTACTATTTCTCTTGCCCCATCTTTCTTTTATTATTGATGTAGCTTCATTTTAATCACTTACAAATTTTACTCTAGGAATTGCTTTTGCTGCAAGCCATTACTGATTTCTTGGTTTATTATTATCTAATATTTTACTGTTAATGGAATTTGTATGTATATAAGATGTTGCTCTTAAGCTTCTAGCATTAATTTTTTCTTGCTACAACAAACATATCTGTGTATTTTCATTTTTTAATTTTCTTTAAAATACTTTTGTTGTTCTATAGCATCACCATGTGACCCAACTTTTATCCTGTGTTGTGCTCCCTGCAATGTGATCTGCTCCATTGTATTTCAGCATCGTTTTGATTATAGAGATCCACATTTTCTAAACATAATGGAAAAACTTAATGAAAATTTCAGTATTCTGAGTTCCCCATGGTTGCAAGTGAGTGTAAATTCATTTCCTTTTTTGTTTTGAGTTTTAATGGATTCCCATACTTTATAATACTGTTTATGATGCTTTGTTCATTTGAAGACATTGTTCTTATGTATACATTGTTCCAAAATATAAATACTTTTCCATGCACTGCATACTTTTGTCCATGCACACACTGTTCTAGTACCATACCTTTCATTAGAATGTCCTCTTCCCCTCCTCCCATCCCCAGACTCTCCCAGAGTACCCTTCTATCCACCCTTACTTCTCATCCCTTGGTGGGATCAGTTCTGTAGACCAACTTTCTGGTTCTGTTGCTTTTGATCATTTGCTATTCCCTTCTATGTTTTTATATAAACCACATGTGAAAAAAGAGAATTCTGTAGGGGTGTATGTGTGTGTGTGTGTGTGTGTGTGTGTGTGTGTGTGTATGTGTGTGAAGCAAGGTAGTTTTCATTGAAACTTATTTAGAGATATGTCAGGGGAGAGAGGGAGAACTACATGTTCAATAGAAAACATAGACTTTTCCAGAATGGGTATAAGCGAGCAAAGGAGTGTAGAGACAAGCAAGCAAGATACATATTCAAGGGATAACATAGGCTTGAATAGCTGAATATTTCTTCTATTTAATCATAACGTTTGTTGTTTTCTCCAAGTCCAAATGTCTAGTGAAAGCTATAAAGTAAATGTGTGAACCACAATTTCTACTCAGTGCTTAGATTCATAGAACGCACTTTAAAAATTGAGAGGAAATTCCTGTTCAGAATGTGGAACAGAAATTAAATCTTATTAGCCCTGTTAAGTGTTCCTTTTTTTCTACAAAACCCCAAAGTCCAGTTTTCATCAAGTAGTTTTATATTTTACTAAAAATGTGCACACCACTAAAGGACTTCCAGACTTCCTTTAACCACATATATCATAATATAACCAAAATTTATCAACACCATTATATTAGTTGCTAGAAATAAATTATAAAAAGAATATCTCATTCAAGAAGAGAGAATTTGGGGTTTCACAGATGATGTCAGGAAATGATGCTTTTTAAAATTTTCTGCTTTCGGATCACATCCAGTGATGCTCCAGGGTTACTCCTGATTCTACAGATTCAGGAATCACTTCTGGCAGTGTTCTGGGGACCATATGGGTTGGGTATCAAACCCAAGTCGGCCACACGCAAAGCAAATACCCTACCTGGTGTACTATTGCTCCAGCCCCATTTGATGCTCTTTTTTTATATCCTAATGATCAAGGCAATTATTTTATGGTGGCAAAGTTATTGAGTTTATGATTTCCCAACCACAAAGAGGTATCAAGTCTTACACTGACTAGATAAGGTGTTCTGCCTTCTGTTTAAGACATGTGACATGGCCACTGAGATTAATTTAACTACTCTACTCAGTTACTGTGAATATAAAGTTGAGATGTGCTGCATAGTATCTCAGAATTTTCCCACTTTTAAATTATTTATTCTGTTTGAGGCTATGAGACAGACTTAAGACAAGCAGTACTAAACTATAACTATATCAGGATGCTCAGCCTTCCTTCACCTCTATTACACACAAGATGGAAATCCTAGTGTTTGTGTCATCCAGTATCTTAATACTGTAGAGAACTGAAGTAAACAATAAAATAATTAATATAAGATGCATCATATTATAAACATGATGTATGAGTATAGAAAACAATTATAATCTGGATTTGCTGGTCAGAATTTTCTCCATCAAACACATCTATCACTTGATCACTTGATACCCCGTTAGTCATCGATTTGCTCAAGCGGGTGCCAGTAACATCTCTATTCATCCCTGTTGCGTGCTAAGATAGCCCAGTGGCATCTGTTCATTTGAGGAACATGAAGAGCCTCAAACCAGTCATTCAGGGTCTTGATGAAGAAGTCTGAACATCCCGTAGGTGGGCATCCACGCGATCTTTTGACATTCCAAGGAGTCCAGTCAGTAATGGATCTAGTCCAGCGGTCATCTCTAAATCTCATTACGTGTCCAGTCCATCTGATTTTCGATGCCTTGGCAAACGAGACCGCGTCCCTGATTCTTGAGCATTAACGGAGGTCGGAACTCCAGATTCTATCTCTCATCTGAGTGAAGCCTGATACTCCAAGCATAGCTCTTTTGATTCCTCTTTGAGAGACCTGAATAGCGTTCTCATCCTGTTTTTGTAGGGCCCGGGTCTCTGAGGTGTATGTTAATGCAGGAAGAACAGTGGAATTGAAGAGATGTGCTCGGAGCTGGAGGTTCTTTGTCCTCTTAGTTATTTCTTCGATGCTCTTGAAGGCATTCCAGCCGCTCTCTTCCTCCTGCGTAACTCAGGTGCCAGGTCAAGTTGACTTCTCGACCTAGGTATATATAACTGTTGCATTCGGAGATGGTTGTTCCATTGAGAGTGAATGGAACGTAAGGAACAAGACTGTTTCTCATGAACATTGTCTTTGTGAGATTCAGTTGTAATCCGACCTTTCCACATTTATGGTCGAAGTCAGTCAGCATTTGTGCTGCTTGGCTGATGTTTGGTGTTATTAGAATGATGACATCAGCAAAGTGGAGGTGGTGTAGTTGCCTACCATCTATCTTCACTCTCATTCCTTCCAATTCCAGTCATCACATGATGTTCTCGAGGGTGGCACTGAAGAGTTTCGGTGAAATAGTATCACCCTGCCGAACCCCTCTCTTGACATGGATGATCACTTCTTTGTAGAATGGTGAGATCCTGGTAGTGAATCCATAATAGAGCTCACGGAGGATCCTGATGTATTGAGTTTGTATGCCCTGATTGGCTAGAGCTTCAATGACCACTTCAGTCTCAACAGAATCAAAGGCCTTCTTTAAATCAATCAATGTTAGACAGAGCGGCATCTTGAACTCCTGAGAAACCTCAGTGAGCTTGGTTATCATGTGGATATGGTCGATGGTGCTGAATCCTTTTCGGAACCCGGCTTGCTCGCGTGGTTGTCCTTCATCTAGTTGCCAATCCTATTCATGGTGACTTGAGTGAACAGCTTGTAGATGACAGACAATAGGCAGATTGGGCGATAGTTGCCAATGTCGTAGATGTCTCCCTTCTTGTATAGTAGTACAGTCCTGCTGGTTTTCCACTGGGATGGAACCTTGCATTCAGACAGGTAGCATGTGAAGAGCCGAGCCAGTGTATTGATGAGTATTGATGGTAGGTTCTTTAGGTGTTCAGGTCTGACCTTGTCTGGGCCAGATGCTCTTTGTTTCTTTACCAACGTGTCGGATTTCAGAAGGGAGAACGTTGGGAACGACATATCCATCCTGCGGAATTTGGTATATGGGCAAGTGGATATGGCTATTAAAGAGATATGAGTAGAAGTCATGGATAATCTTCTCCATTGCCCTTCTGGAAGATGTGATAGATCCATCAGGACGTCGGAGAGCAGTCATCTTGGTCTTGTAGTTGGTGAAGGACAGGTGGGCATTACGAATGCTTTTCCAGGCTTCTGCTGCATCTACCAGCACTGCTGCTCTTCTGTCTTTGAGGTCATCCTTGATCGCTTCTCTGCACTGTTTTGCGAGCTTGGACATTCGTTTGTGGTTTCCTGAGGCATGTGCCAAGCCACATTGATGAATAAGTTCAAAAGTGTTCAAAGAAAGGCGTGTTTTTTTTTTTTTGTGTGGTTATCTCTCTCGGCATTCCTCGCACAATCATGGAGGTGCTGAACCATTCAATCGTATTCCTCGTCAATGTTGTCAATGACAGCATCTTCCCATGTTGCCGCAACAGAGCCAAAGAGCTCCCAGTTGGTGTTCGTTCTGGAAGTTCTCTTCTTAAACTTTGCATTCCTATCTCCCCACTCTGTGAAGTAGAATTTTGCATGAAGGAAACGGTCCGATCCCGTTTGGAATTTTGGGACAACAGCAACATCAGTCAGGCAAAACCATCGATTGAATATGATGTGTTCTATTTCATTGTGGAACCATCCACTGGGAGACTCCCATGTCCAACTTTTTAAAAAAAAAGTTACATCTATCAGTGTATAAATTATGAATGAGTGAAACAAAATTTTTCTTCAAGGCGGAGATCACATTTAAAATTTTTCTGGCCAAGGTTTGTCGTATGGTTTATGTCTTGATTATAATTTTAATTTTTATTGGAGTGGAAAGACAGCTCATGGATTAAAGCACTTGCTTTGCACACAACTGGCCCTATTTGATTCACAGTTTTGACAGGAGTGATTCCTGAGCATAGAACCTGGAATAAGCACTGATGAGCACCAGGGGAGTGCACCCTCCTGAGATACTAAAGTTTTAAAAATTTAATAAAACATTGTTTTCTCTTTTAGCTTTGTAATGCTTTCCCTTTTATCCTCGACTATTTTCCTGGAAGTCATAACAAATTATTCAAAAATATTGATTTCATTAAAAATTATGTTTTTGAGAAAACAAAAGAACATCAAGCATCTCTGGATATTAGTAATCCTCGGGACTTTATTGACTGTTTCCTGATCAAAATGGAGCAGGTAAAATGTCACTGGCAGTTTAGTTATTTGGTTTATAAGAGTTAAGTGTTCTGTATTTACCAGAGAGGATTGTCTGGTAAGACAAATAATGTTTACAAGGTTTTTTGCTACTTATTACATAAATTAATATAAATAAATATTATGGAAGGAGTAAAATTAAATTGTTAAGATAATTGGAATACACTGATCCTGTTCTTTAGGTACTTGTAGTGGGGGAGGTGTTGGGAGGGGAGAATTACACTTTAGATAAACTAGAATCAACTTGTTAGAAACAAGTTACAATGTGCAAAATACCATTCCAAAATTAAAGGTGGATTCTGATTATGGCATTTTATATTGAAGACTAGAACAAAAATTCAATTTTCTGACTTTGCTATATATCTGGTAGTTAGAAATAAAATTTAATATGTTGCTGGTGTGAACAGTTGAGGGAGTTTCAAATAACCAAATTGTATGGATGGAGAAATAGACGTGAGGCTTGGGAGTGAATAGGTGGATAAAAGAGAGAAACCCATACTGATATAAAATGGTATGAAATGGTATAGATGCAAAATTGGAGATTGATATCTTTAAGTATGAGCTTTGCATCTTCAACTGAAAAGGACAATTCTTCTAGCATGAAATTTCATTGCATCAGGTTAAAAATCAATTGACAGAAAATGTAGCCATAGTTACCTGTTTGTAGAAAGCTTTTAAATTGAGAAGCATGAGTATTCCAACTTTCTCATTTTTTTGGCTGCGGTAACAGGGTGGGCTTTGGCTATAACAGGCTGTGCTCAGGGCTTATCCTTGGCTCTGCACTCAGGAGTGCGTGGTGGGACTCAGGGAACCATGTGCAGTGTTGGGTCAGCTTCATAAAAGGCAAACGACCTACCTGTTGCTTTGACCCAGCTTTATTATTATAAAGTTTGTTTTGACTTTTTTGGGTCCCTTGACTTTCAATATAATTTTAGGATAACCGTTTCAATTTATGTAGAGAAGCCCTCAAAATTTTGATATGCTGACAACTTTATAACAAAATGAGTTATTTAGGATTTACTAGTTCTGGAAAAATTATAAATTAAATAATCATATATTATTCCTAGGAAAAGCACAATAAAGACTCGGATTTTACTTTTGAAAATCTGACTATCACAGCAGCAGATCTGTTTGGAGCTGGGACAGAGACAACAAGCACTACACTGAGATATGCTCTTCTCCTCCTGCTGAAGTACCCTGAGGTCATGGGTATGAGCTATATCATAGATACATGGATTGCAGAAATATCTTGCAAGATTTAGATGTGCATTATATCTTGCTTCTTAGGCATCAGTAAATAAATATCTGTATGATCAAATTAGGGCTAGAGCAATAGCACAGTCGATAGGGCATTTGCCTTGCACGCGGCCGACCTGGATTCTATTCCTTCGTCTCTCTTGGAGAGCCCAGCAAGCTAGCGAGAGTATTCTGCTCGCACAGCAGAGCCTGGCAAGCTCCTCATGATGTATTTGATATGACAAAAATAATAACAAGTCTCACAATGGAGACGTTACTGGCGTCCGCTCGAGCAAATTGATGAACAACAGGAGGATAGTGCTACAGTGTTATGATCAAATTAACGAAAGTATCATGATGGGAAATCTTTACATAATAGAAGAAGATGTAGTGCTAAGAAAGATGAAGATACTACTGACTACTGGCAATATCAAAAATGACAAAGCATGATTTGGATTTCAAGGGAGGTATTTGTGTCAGCCGCAACCAGCATCAATTAACTGGGGCGGCATACTAGATTTCTATGAAAAAGTCCCTTGAATAGAAGTAGTGTATTTACAGATCTAAAGATCTGTAAATAATATATACTATTCTGAAAGTATATTGTTCTGAGTCATAGTAGGAAAGTGGGTAGTTTTCTTATCAAAACTAAGTGGAAATTTTAGAAATCTAGTGTTGTTGGCGAAAAATGTACACAGTAAGGGATATGTTTTTAAAAGTTCAATCCAAGGACTAAAAGATAATCCAGCAGGTACGGAGCATAATTAGTATGTTCTAGACCTGGGTTTGCTGGGTTTGATTCCAGGAACTACATGGTACCCTTAGCATCATTGAGTGTAACTATGAAAGCCCCAGAGCACCACCAGATGTGGCACTAAATTTCCCCAGCACCACCTGGTGACTTTGCTTTCTATAGGATCTGAATAGTGTTGATGAAATTGCCCCTTGGCCTCCTGAACACAGTGTGGTGGAGGAAATTGAGCCCAGTTGGGGCCTGCTGACATCCTAACTGCTGTACTCTTGCCAAGCCACGCCACAACTCCTTTTATCAGATAATTGATTCCCTCAGATGATGAGAGAGGATTTCTCCCCAGGGGCAGAGTCTATATGGACCAACTCTCAGCCACACTCACAAAGAAAAGGAAAGCATTACTTACATAGCGGATAAGAATCAATCTCCCAAATTTAGAAAATCTTCTCTAAAATTGGAAATTTAGTTGTTTATCAATTAAAAGGGATGTATTTTCAAATAAATGTGTGTGCTTTATAATTTTTTTCTATTATCTCTTTCTCACTTGAAAGTTATAAATCACATCAGAGGAAGTCAGGGGATCAGAGAACTATTGAAGGGGAATTTAAGTGTCAGTAAGTCAGACTTAGAAAAGAACATATCAAAATTAGGGTATAAACTGAGGGAAGATGGTCGGAACAACAGAGACCTGAGAAATCACCTGAAATTTTTCTCATGTTAGGAAAATTATTGTTGTGGGTTTGAAACTTATAAGTTCCTATTTGTAAATGATTAAAAATGAGGTTGTATAAAATTATAATTGAATTGGGGAGAAATGGTTAGGTCAAGAAAGTACTCACAGCGATCATGGTTATATTGCTGGGGCACATTGTTAATGTAATCAGAATGACATTGAAATAAAGATTCTGATAGTACTTCTGGTGTAAACATAGTGGAGAAGTAGAATCTGGGAATATGAAGTGAGGATGGAGGTGACCTCCAGACAAGCCAATTGGTAGATAAGAGATATAGTCAGTAAAAGAAAAATAAAAACACAACACCTACAGATAGTTACATTATAATTTAATTTTCTACCATTTTTACTTTTGATTAAAACAATGTTTGATTTCTCTTTATGTGATTAAAGTCTTTCATTTTCTGATTGAATTTTCTAAATTTCTAGTTAAAAACATCCCAGTATTTCTCTTTATATTGTCTTGTGTGCTAACAATAGGTATAGACTATCTTGTTTGGCCTAAATGGAATTATATTTATCTATATAATGGAATTAACTATGTCGAAGTGCATTTCTTGACACAAAAATGATGTTGTGATGTCTTCACAAGCCTATTTCATGCATCCTTGAAGTGATATTCAAATGTGGCTTGAATTTTTCTTTTTCTCTGAGTATGACTTGTGTTTTACAGCTAAAGCCCAGGAAGAGATTGAGCATGTGATTGGTGGACACCGGAGCCCCTGCATGCAGGACAGGAGCAACATGCCCTACATGGATGCCTTGGTGCACGAGATCCAGAGATTCATTGACCTCATCCCTCTCAACCTGCCCCATGCCGTGACCCGGGATATTAAATTCAGAAATTACATCATCCCCAAGGTAAGATTTGTTTTTCTTATACTGACCTCTGCTTACCAATTTCCCTTTTCCCATTATATCTATCTAATTCTTTATGAACACAGAAAGAGAGATGTTCAAAACTAAAAAACATACCTGGTGTCTACCTGTATGTCTTCTTTAGAATGACATCTATTCAAATCTTCTGTTCATTTAAATTTCTACCTTTTTTAAGGTAGTTTTTATTGAATGAAACTTCTTACAAAGATGTAAGAGAGGAGAAAGAGGGAAGTGTGTTCTAGAGAGAACACAGGCGTCTCCAGAGTAGAAATAAACAAGCAAAGAAACATAGAGACAATCAAGAGAGAAATGTGTTCAGGGGGAAACACAGGCTTGAAGATCAAGTCTTGTACTCATTTTTTTTTAATAAAAATTTTTTTAATAGTGAGACATCATGAGGTACAGCAGACTTACACATTTTTGTGCTTGGGTTTCAATTATACAATGATCAAATACCCATCCCTCCACCGGTGCCCATTTCCCACCACATGGATCCCTGTATCCCTCCAACCCCCCATCCCTCCATCCCACCCTTCCTCTGTGGCAGGGCATTCCCTTTTGTTCTCTTTCTCTTATTGGGTGTTGTGGTTTGCAAAAGAGGCAATGGGTGACAATCATGTTTAGTCTATAGTCTACCTTCCGCATGCTTCTCCCATCCTGGGAGGATCCTCTCAACACCTTTATTTGGTGTTTCCTTCCTTTTAAATTGAGTTGTTTTTGGGATTTTGTTGTTATTTGTTTTGTTTTTTTTTTTGAGTCACATGTAGCTGTGCTCAGGGTTACTCTTGGTTCTGTGGTCAGGGATCACGCCTGAAAAGACTTGGGGATCCATTATGAAGTGTGGGGGAGGTCTAACCCAGGTGGGATGCATTCATGGCAAGAGCCTTCCCCACCGTACTATCTCTTTGGCCCCTGTTTGTGTTTTTTTGGTTGATGAGTTGTAAACTTTTCATATCTTTTGAATATTTTCCCCTTGTCCTATATATGGTGTTCAAATATCTTCTTCCAGTCAGTAAGCTGCCTTTTATTGTGTGTGTGTGGTTTCCTTGACTGTGCTAAGGGTTTCGGTTTAACTAATGTATTTTGTATTTTGTTTCTTATGTCATTGGAATTGAGTCCCAAAGACATCTCTGATGTGATGTGTACTGTCTCTCTGATCTTGGAGTGTATTGTTTATGCTGTCCTCAATATAATTTGTGGTTTTAAGTCTTACGACCAAGACTTCAATTCATATTGAGTTATTTTTTATACATTGCATACATATTTAGTTTCTTTTTTTCCCCCCTTTTTTTGTCACACCCAGCAATGCACAGGGGTTACTCCTGGCTCTTCACTCAGGAATTACTCCTGGCGGTGCTCAGGGGTCCATATGGGATGCTGGGAATCAAACCCTGATCAGCCGCTTGTGAGGCAAATGCCCTACCGAATGTGCTATTGCTTTAGGCCCTTAGTTTCATTTTTTATAAATAATTTTGATAAGAAAAAAGGGGTTATTGAATTTTTTGTTGTTGGTTTTCTGAATTCTTTATTTATCTTGGGTATCAGCTCTTTACCAGATGTATGGTGTGCAATTATATTCTCCCATTCATTAGGGTGCCTCATCATTTTAACATTGTTCCTTTCACTTAGGAAAAGGTTTGTAGTTTGATTTCATCACATTTCTTAGTTTTACTTTTGTTTTTCTGCCTTTTGTAATTGAGTAAACAAAGATACCTAAGGCCAATATTCCCACTCCTATTTTTCTTCTTTGTATTTTACTGTTTCTAGTCTTATATACAATACCACAATCTATTTTGAATTAATTTTTATTTATGGTGCTAGGCAGTGGGCTACTTTGATACTTTTGCATCTCAGAGTCCACTTTTCCTAAAATTTATGGAAGAGAAATTGCTTGCTGCTTAATATTATCTCGCACATTTCTTCCAGCTCCAAAAATGCTTTATGACTCAGATTAGATATGTTTTATTCCAGGGCACAACTATAATTACATCACTGACTTCTGTGTTGCATGATGAAAGAGAATTTCCTAAAGCAAAGGTGTTTGACCCAGGCCACTTTCTGGATGAGAATGGAAAATTTAAGAAAAGTGACTACTTCTTGGCTTTTTCAGCAGGTACTAAAATTTATTTCCTTGGCACAACAGCAGTAAAGTTACAATGGATTTGCTGACAGTACACAGTGCTACTTTAGGGCTAATTAAATATTTCATTGTTCATGATCAAGAACACAATCTTAGTGCCCAAGCATTTTTCTCTCTTTCTGACACACCTTCATTATTGGACCTGATCACTGATGTGATCTGGTGATTCTGGTGATATTTTGCAGAATTCATTCATTTCTTCCAAAATCAGAAAGAATTTTTTTAAAAAGATGAAATATAAGAAAATTGCAGTTCATAAAATGAAACAGTGTGAGATAAAACATTAAATTGCATGATATATTGGGGATTATTTAGCATGGGTATAATTAAAGTAGGGAAAAGAGTCAGAGAAATTGGACAGATCATCTAATATCAAACTAGAAACAGAAAGCACAACTAATGTATTTGTTTTAAGAAAAATATTAATGGAAGTAGAAGTTATAATATAGCACTGTCCTCCCGTTGTTCATTGATTTGCTCGAGCAGATACCAGTAACATCTCACAACAAATTGTGAGACTTGTTGTTACTGTTTTTGGCATATCAGTTATGTCACAGGTAGCTTGCCAGGCTTTGCCTTGTGTGCAAGATACTCTCAGTAGCTAGCTGGGCTCTCTGAGAGGGGCGGAGGAATCAAACCCAGGTCAGCTGTGTGCAAGGCAAACGCCCTATCTGTTGTGCTATCGCTCCAGCCCAGGAGTTATAATGTAAAACTGCATATTAAAGTTTTTTCCTTGTGTTCATCTCAATAACAGTTTAAAGGACACCTTTAAAAGAAGATGTTAAGCAAAGTGTGTGTGTGTATGTACACTTTTCATCCATTTGTCAAACCATCATGTTTTTTATTCACTCATTTAACCTTTCTTTAAAAAGTTATTGCATATTCTCCTTCTGACAGCCAGAAACAGAGTTCAAGGACTAGCTTTTCTTTGTATTTGTTTTTTTCAGGAAAACGCTCATGTGCAGGAGAAAGCCTGGCCCGCATGGAACTCTTCTTATTCCTGACCACCATTTTACAGAAATTTAACTTGAAATCTGTGGTTGATCCCAAGGATCTTGATACTACCCCTGTTGCGAACGGATTGACTTCTGTGCCCCCTTCTTACAAAATCTGCTTTGTTCCTGTGTGAGAAGAATTGATCTCCTACTCTGCTATGATTTTGCCTAAAAATCCCTCCATAAGGGGTTTTGTTTACCTCCTTCCCTCTTTATCCATTTCCTGAGATGCTATTTCTGATCTCTCCTCCCCTCATCTCCCCATTGTCTCCAGATCCAAAAACATCCAGTGTTCATTAAAGATGGATTTTCAGAGTTTCACTTCAAAACTATGTTATTTCTTCATAGTCTGTAACATTTATATGCTCATATTTTCTAAAATTGAATCATAGCATCAATATAATCATACTTTCTAAAATTGAAAGAATCACTATAAAATTGAGCAAGGGATTAGCATATGCCAATGCAGAGTCATTTTTCTTTATCATGTTCTAAATTTTAAAAACAAAATTTATGAGCCAGTTTTCAAACTTCCTTTCTTTTCTCGCAATGCAGGTAAGAAACACAGGAATAAATCCAAAGGGTTTGGGATTATGCTTGTTCTCATAGAGATCGTCACAGAGAAGGACAAAGAGGATTAGAATAGAAGAGCTCTCTTGACTACATGTCTCCTACAATTTCTGGTAGACAAGAGAACCAGTTTCCATAATATAGAACATCACTGGCCTCATACTAAGCCGACTCAAATTGTATCAGTAATTTATCTGACCCAGAAGCAATACTAAGGACGAGGCAGGGTCAGCAGATCCTTAACGTGAAAGACCAGAGCTACAAACTGACACCTTACCATGGACCTACTTGCTATTAATTTATGTGGGCAAGGTCTGCAGTGGAGAGCATCCTTAAACATCCCTGATATGTCTCCATCAAAACTTGCCAAAGAAAACAAATACCCTTTAAAGCAAGACCCTAAATTTTAAAACCTTTACATTAACTGGGGTCACTGTTGCTATGTGCCCTAAATCATACACTTGGTATAGAAATCTACTTAGCCCATCTGGGTGGGACACTGGTTCCTGAATAACAAGAAACTGGATGCATTAAGAGTTTCCCTTAGTCCATGGAACTCTTTAGTTTTTGTGACATGTAAGAAGACAGGGATATGGAGAATGTTTATTTAAAAGAGATGAATGCAGCAATTTAATAACCCCAGGGATATTTTTGCCCTGGGAACTGCCCCTTCCTTTCTCAGCCCACATCAGTTTCCTCCCTGCTACTCTTGAAGGATTGAATAATAAGTGGAGCAGGTCAATCTGTAGGATGACATTATTTTGCCCTTCCTTCCTGGCCACTGGGAGCTTGTGTTTGTTGATTGTTCCCCAACCTGTTAGTTACCTTTGTCTCTTGATTAGACTTTGACTCATAAATATTGTCTTTCTCTTCTCCTTAATGTCCTTTGTATGATTAGTTATTTCAGAACAATTGCTTTCTGAATGGATACAGGAAGACAGTTGCCTGTGGCTTTGACTCCAGATAATATTACCTCCTGGACATCAGTTCTCTTGACTTAAGCCTCAGTTGCTCTTACTTCTTGATCACCAAAAGCAGGGTCCTGATGAGGGACTTTATGGACTCAGAGCAAGCTGTGAGCTATGTATTACCCTGGTCTTGAAATGGGCCTGGTCAAAGTGCCATAATGCTTAACTTAAGAGCTAATGCTTAAGTTAAGAGCTTGGTTATGGACATATTCTGTCATGATCCAAAAAATAATAACTAGATTTGGACCCTGCTGGGGTTAGGAATGATTAATCGGCCTGAGCACTGTGGTCTCTTGTCCCCAGGAGAGTCACCCTACAAGCCTAAAAGTGTCTATTACTGTGTCCTTACAGAATAGTAAATATTAGGAAGTAGAATTAAAGATGTTAATTAAGTTTCTGATCTAAGGAGAGAAGAAACACACCTTAAGGGCTGTTTTGTCCCTGTGGGCTGCAGGTGGTCGGGAAGACTAGAAAAATTTTTTTGATTGTGCATCCCGTGAGGAAGCGTGTTTGGGGAGGTGTGAGAGAAGAGAAAACGGAGCTGCTCGGGAGAGAGAGGTGACAGTTACGGAGATAGACAGAGACAGAAGAAGAAGTAGCTTGTGTGAGACAGGGAGATTGAAGAAGATTGAGGAAGAGACAGAGATGGAGAGGAGAGACACAAAGATAGAGAACATTTTGACTTAGAAAGAAGGCTGAGAGCTGAGAGTAAGAGTGGCTGGGGAGATTGGAGAGGAGTCATGGAGAGAGTTAGAGAGCGAGTTAGAGAGAGGGTTGGAGAAAGCTGGTAGAAACGAGAGGTTGAATAAACGGCAACTAATCAGCAACCAGCTTGGGCCTTGTTCTTCCTTGTCAATCCAAGGCAACAGCCATCCCAGTGGAGTAGCGGCTGGAGAGCACTGAACCAAGCATACATGATATTGTGTTTAAACTGTACATCCTGTGTTTGACCTCTTTAAGTCGTTATAAAACTCTTCTTTATAATTAGCCCTAAAATCATTAGGCCCTAAAATGATTTAGGGCTTACAGTCAGGTCTCAAGAAATGTTAAACAGCCTCACATTTAGTCTTGGCCTACAGGTTTGTATTTGTGTTATTCATTATATAAATGATATCTTAATAGTCACCCAAACTGATGATCATCTTTAAACTGGTATTCCCGTATTAGAAGATCAATTGGCTTAGACAGGGCTTTGGCTAGTTCCCGATAAAATCCAGAAGGAATGTCCAATTCTATATCTTGGTCATTTAATAAATAGGAATATTATTGTGCCACAAACAGGTACAGCTTAGAATTGATAACTTAAACACCCTAAATGACTTTCAGAAATAGAGATATAAACTGGATCTGACCTATTTTAGGAATCCCCACTTACGGAACTAGAATTAATTTAATTAGAATTCAAGATAGAATTTATGAAACCAAATTAGAGCATATCTCTTTAGATGCAGAAATAAGCTTGTTAGTTTTCCTTTTAAAATTCCCCTACAAGAGGAATTTTATTTTTATTTATTTATTAATTTATTTTTTTATTAGTGAAATGCCATGAGGTACAGTTATAGACTTATAAATTTTTGTGCTTGGGTTTCAGTTATACAGTGATCAAGTACCCATCCCTCCACCAGTGCCCATCCTCTTCTCAGGGCCTGTCTTCTCAGGGCCCTCAGCTTCCACCGGCTCCTCCTAGGGAGAGAACATTTTTGTCCTTAGGGAGTGTCCCTGCATCCCCTGAGCCCCAGGTGGGACACTAGTGGACAGCAGCTGCCTGTGCAGTGTCCTGGACTCCCTCAGCAAGAGCTCAAGGCCAGTAGGGGGCGACTGAGCCCCCCCCCCCCCCCCCAATCCCACTGTACAGAGCTTGGTTTCGGCAGTGAGTGCTGAGACCTGGACACGGGGGGCCGTGACCAGGAACAAACTGAACGTCTGTGATTGAGATTGAGCTAGTGGGATGGACATGCCCTGCGTGCCTGAGTCTAGTCTGAGACCATGCACCAAGATCCACCCCCGCACCCAGAGTCACTCACTGTCCCCGGGACCAGCATCACTGGAGCGGAGCACCCGGACCTTGGCACCCAAGCAGGCCCAGTACCCTGCGGGGGGCGGGGGGTTCACAGAAAGTTTGGCAATGTGGACCCCAAGTCCACATATTCTGTTTCTGGCTCTCCCCGTCCCCAACACTTAAGGAACTGGAAACAGAACAAGAGCTCAGGTGAAAACCCTACGTCCCACTCCCTGCCCAGATCCTGGGCCCCCAGGCTGCTTCCACGGGGGTCCCAGCACACTGAGGGGCACTGCAGACAGAGCACAGAGGCCGCAGCCTTGGGTGCACCCACCAGGATAGTTCTGCAGAACCCAGCAGGACGCAGCCTCTCTGCATCTACCAAGTATGGCCAGGAGACACCACCAAGTCTTCTGAGCACGACGCGACTCCCCTCTAGGGTTCCTGGAAAAGCCAGAGACACAAGACGTGTCAGCGGAGCAGCCCCCACTACCGAGCAGAGAGATCTCAGTCCTGCACCAGCTCCCCACAGCGAGGAGCACGGGGAAGGAGCCTCATTCTTCCACTCGGCTTCTCCACTGTCCTCTAGTGACCACAACTGACATTACACAACAGGTCAGGAGAACTATTTCAAGAACCCAGATGCATTTTGACCCAGCAGGCAAGGAAGAGTTTCTGGGGAGGGGACTGGAGCAATAGCACAGCTAGTCGGCCAGCTGCCTTGCAAGCCCAGCCTCAGTTCCCACCACCAGTGTTGGTCTCCCAAGGTGTGGCCCAAAAGAATATCTTGGGAATTGAGAGTTGACTTGTGAGGCAATTCCTGGTGAAGATTGCAGGGTTGTGTGTGTGTGTGTGTGTGTGTGTGTGTGTGTGTGTCTGTGTCTGTCTCTGTGGTTTTAAGGTGTGCATATGTGTGGTGTGTGTTGCTCTTAGGTATGCACATACCTGGTATTTGTGTGTTGGTTGTGAGTACATATCTGTGTATGTGCATGTTTGTGTGTGTGTGACTGCATGGTATACATATACCTGGCAAGTGTTTGTGTTTAGCTGTTGAGATAAGCACATAGCTTGTCTGTGTTTGTGTGTGTGGCTGTGAGGTATGCACATACCTGTGTACCAGTTTGAGAGAGGTGGAGACAGTCTTTGTGAGGATGTGAGGCTGGCAAGCTATGGGGGTTCATGGCAGTGCCCCCGAGGGGGGAGACCAGTTCAGGACAGCTCAGGAGCTGGTCTCGGGGGAACTAAGCACAGGTCTGAGCATCCCCTCCTGCACAGCATCGACCTGAGAGCCACACACAAGGCAGCTCTGAGCTTGGCCCCGCTCCTTTCCCTCTGACCCTAAGGGGCTCGGTGTTGGCCTTGGGCAGCCTGCTCAGCCTCTCGAGGGAAGTGCCCTCTCAACACCCGCATGGGAGAGGCAAGGCTCCTGCTTCCTGAACAGAAGCCCCAGACCATTCTGGGTCCCAGCAGCTTTCTTTCTGTCTCCAGCTGCTGGGGCAGGAGCTGGGCAATTTGATGAAGGCAGGTTGAGTGGCAGGTGGGCTGTGTGTGTGTGTGTGTGTGTGTGTGTGTGTGTGTGTGTGTGTGTGCCTGTCAGCTGTGTGTGGAATGCACAAAGGTGATATGAGGCTGCATCACCCTCCTCTGACCTCACATTTGTCCCCACAGTTGTGTCCCAGCCAAGAGCACAGGGTACTAGCCCCACCTTGGACGGTGGCTGCCCTATTTCCTCTCCCGCCACTCTTCCGAGTCTAGAAGCTGGGTCTTCCTGGGCTCTGCTCTTCTCAAACAAGTCATTTTTTTTACTTATTTTTATTTATTTATTTAAATTTTTATTAGTGAAACACCATGAGATATAGTTATAAACTTACAAATTTTTGTGCTTGGGTTTCAGTTATACAATGATCGAGTACCCACCAATGATCCCAGTATCCCTCCCACCCCCCACTCCCCCATCCCACCCTTCCTCTGTGGCAGGGCATTCCCTTTTATTCTCTCTCTCCTTTTGGGTGCTGTGGTTTGCAAAAGAGTCTTTGAGTGGCAATCATGTTCTGTCTATAGTGTACTTTCAGCATGCATCTCCCATCCTGGGAGGATCCTCCCAACACCCTTTACTTGGTGGTCCCTTCTCTATCTGAGCTACCTTTTCCCCTAGCAAGTGCGCCTGGCCTCCAAGCCATGGAGTAAACCTCCTGATACTTATCTCAGCTATTTTTGGGTGTTAGTCTCCTATTTTGGAATTACTCCTGGCAGTGCTTGGGGGACCATATGGGATGCCGGGGATCAAACCCAGGTCTGCCGCGTGCAAGGCAAACGTCCTACCCGCTGTCTTATCGCTCTGGCCCCCAACTAGTCCTTTTTTTTGAAAAAAAAAAAAAATCAATCCTTCAGCCTCGCTGCCTGAGGATACCAGTAGGAGAGGCAGCGCTTCTTAGGAAGGTACAGCCAACCCCAACTTTTTCTGCCTCCCTTGGCTAGTGAAGCAAGGTGGGTGGCCACCCTGTACCAGCTTTCAACTTAGTAAATTTGCTACCAAAG
The DNA here is from genome assembly GCF_029834395.1 of Sorex fumeus. Lineage (NCBI taxonomy): Eukaryota > Metazoa > Chordata > Mammalia > Eulipotyphla > Soricidae > Sorex > Sorex fumeus. Next base: position 11,450,685 of record NW_026606135.1, read on the forward strand.
GGTCCCCACTCCATGCTGTGCCCGGGTTCAGGCGTGGCAGCTGCCAGGCCCACATGGGCAAGACTGGCCCTGCTTGCCCAGCAGAGGGCCCTCCAGGCACCAGACGTTCCCACCCTAAGCATCTCCCTTGATTCCCTTTCGAGAACCGTTGCACACAAACAGGGTTGAGCAAACACAGGCAGAGGCTCTGCAGAGGAGCAAGAAGTCCAAAGTTCCCGCTTTTGTCCCATATCTCACCACCAGAGGAGGGTGCTCTGCTGAATCCCCTGGACATAGCATCTTCAGGCTTGTCCCTGCCAGGAGACCGAGCAGGACCAGTGAAGGACCCAGGCCCACGCGCACTCCTGGTGCAGGCGGGTCGCTTCAGGGCGCCGCCACTGCAAGGCTGGTCCCCTTCCTGGCAGCTGCATGCGCTCCCTCGCCCCCAACTTCCCAATCTGCTGCCCCGTCCTGCCACGCAGCCGCCTTCAGAATTCTGCAAAGCTCTAAAAGTCCAGATCCAAGGAGCACCCCTCTGGCGGGGACCCCTGCACCTCCCGAGCTCCGCCCTCCCCCCCCCCCGCCTTCCTCCCCCCCCCCCCCGCCGGGCCCCCACCTCCCGCCGCCCTTGCCAGTCCCAGAAACTTCCCCAGTCACAGGCCCGGGCGTCCTTTCAGACCCGTGGCAAGGGGGTGTCCCTCAGGCTCTCCCGGGAGCAGCGGCCACCGCTGAGCCAGAGGGCTCCGGGGATGGGCCCCTGGCACGGGCCAGTGGTCATCCCGACTGCCCGCCACCGCCTCCCTCCCCCTCCCCTCCCCCAGGCTCGCTGATGTCCAGCAGGGCTCAAAGGCCGGGCAGGAGGCGGGGGCGAGCGGCCGGCCTCGGGGGCGCTCAGGGCCGGGCGGGGCAGGGCAGCGCGGCCAGGCTCGGGTTCGAGGTGGCCAGAGCAGGGGCCAGCGCTTGGCGGTCTGGTGGCTCCTGTACAGCTCCTGTTCCGCGCTTGGGTCTGGAGGGTGGGGTGCGGTGCCCCCCTGGATACCGGGTGTGGCCTTACTTTCCTGTTGCTTGGGATTGTGACCTTGGCCTATGTAATACCTAGGGGTGTGGCCCCAACTGAGCCCTGTCCTCTGAGGGTGTGGCCAAGCTTCCCTGTCTCCTGGTGTTGTGGCCTCCCTTGCCTGTGGCCTAGGGGTGTGGCCTTGCCTGTGTATCACCTGGGGTGTGGCCTCCCTTGCCTGTCCCCTGGAAGTGTGGCCTCACTTGTGTAACCCCTGGGGGTGTGGCCTTGCCTGTGTAACGCCTGGGGTGTGTCCTGGCTTGTTTGACCCCTGGGTGTGGCCTCCACTGTGTAACTCCTGGGAGGTGGACTGGCCTGTGTGATGCCTGGGGTGTCGCCTGACCTGTGGAACACCTGGGTATGTGGCCTCTCCTGTGGAACACCTGGGGGTGTGGCCTGGACTGTATATCACCTGGGGTCTGTATATCACTTCCAGCAGAGCCTGAGAATTTGGGTTGCTTCTGGGGTGTCCTCTTGGGGTCTAGCCTGGCTTGTCTCTCACCTGGGGGTGTGGCCTTGCCTGTGTAATGCCTGGGGTGTGGCCTCGCTTCCAGCAGAGCCTCACCCTGTGACCTGCTTCTGGGGCACTTTCATGCCTTTCCAGGGTGGGGGTTCCTCCCCCCCACCCCCCTCACAGGTGTGTGCCGGGGATGGGCATGGAGCGGCTGTGATGGGGGACTGCTGTCTTGGGCCTTCCTCCTCCTGGGGTTGGTCCTCCTGTTCTTGCTGGGAGGGCTCCAGACAGGTCAGCCCTGCCTGCTTCTCTTGGGGTCAGAGCAGCCCTTCCCCTCAGCCTCACAGGCCGAGGTCCCGCCCAGAGCCCACCCCACCCCACCGACTCCTCTGGAGTCTCCCATGCCACTGGCACCAAAGGCCTCCCCGGGACCCACTTTCCCTACAGTGAAGCCCCCAGAGCAATAGCCCTTCCCACACGTGGTTCCAGCCAGGCCCAGTGTGTAGTTGATGTCATGTAATCACATGGTTTTGGATTTCTGATATTTTACTATTTAAGTCTGGAGGGATTTCTGCCACAAGCCATTGTGGTCCGATATTGCTTTGTGTGCCTCTGGGATCATGGCCGTTCTGGAGCTGGAGAGCCGCTTGTGGGGGGCAACTCGTGTACTTGTTGGGGCTAAAAGGACAGGCTGGTTCCATCCCCACATCCCAAGAGGCTGCAGGTACACCATCAACACTGTCTTATTCCCGGCTGTCTAATAGTCTCTGAGGCAGTGGCCACCATGCCATGGAGGGGGAAAAAGGCGGAAGGGACAAACACCCTTTCCCACCTGGGGCAAGGGGTGGGAGCATGGCACCATAGCTTAATGCATAGTCCAGATACATTTCTGCCAAAAGCCGCTAAGTTCCCAGATTGATTTGTCTGCCTCTGGGATCCAGGCCATTCTGGAGCTAGAGAGCTGCTCTGGAGGGCAATACATGCTCTTGGTGGGGTGGGCCCTCGTGCCTCTTATTCCCGGAACCATATGTTGTTTGTTGGGTTCCTGAGCATTGCTGGGTGTGGCACCCAATGTCGCCTTTAACATTATTTTTGATGGGTGGTATCTCACCTGGTAATCGCAGGACTCGCTGATCAGTCCTAGTTATTCACGTGCCTGAGGAGATCAGTGGTTGGCTTGGTGCTCCATGTCATGCTCCTTAGGTCAGCTGGTATAGGGGCATACCCATCTGCTTTACTGAGGTGAGGTTTGATTTATACTCGTGGGTAAATTATATTCTGATGCTTGCACCAGGCAGATGTCATGTTGTGGTTCGTTTGCTTCCTGTCCAGGTCTTAATATTCAGAAAGAGCCTTTCCTTTCTTCTCATTTGGTGTTGATATGCAATGCACATAGGAGGGACTTGTCTTATACTCCCAATTATGATCACTGTCAGAGTTTTTTTTTATTTCTTTGTTTTTTTCTGGATTTGTTTTGAGTGACCTTTGGGGACATGGGGGCTGCTGCACGTGATGTTTGTCTGAATGGTTGGACAGTGTGGTGCTTGGTTGGGACAGTGGCCTGAATGCTGCTCAGGTCCTGTGATACTGGGAGACAGCGAGATTGCATCGGTTTGTGCTGGGAAGGGCACTGAACTGCAGGGACTGAATATAGATTTTGATATGTGTCAAATATCTGTTCCCATTCGAGTGCGGGACAGTGATGCTTGCCTAGCAGTGTTCAGATGCTTTCAGTGCCAGACACCCTTGTGTTCACCAGAAATGTGCCTTCCTTACTCTTTCTGTCACTAAGTTCTTTTGGGAGTGGTGGATGGGCACCAGAAGACATGATCAGAGCACCTGAGTTCTAATTAGAGGTACACCCCTACCCTGCTAAGACTACACCTAGGGAAGTAACGAATGTTATTATAAGGATATCATTACTGCCCTCTTTTAGGGAGTGTCTCAAGGGAGCAGTTCTGAAAGATCATGGAGTGTTCAGTGGAAACCTACTTCTAATACTGCTTTCATTTTGTAGTGTGAGTGAGCTAAGAATTCACTGTTGTTTACGTGCAGGGGAGGGCTATAAGCTGAACATGTGTGAGGCCCTGTGTGACAGCGTAGGGGGTTGTAGTTTTACAGGTTCGCTTCCCACTGTATAAATAATGACTAGTGCTCATCGTCAGATGAAGGGTGTGGTGTCCTCACGTATCTCTATGCCTCTGCACAGCGGTTGATGAAGTAGTATGAGCATAGAGACCTTAGAGCACTGGTGAAAACCACCCACAGAAAGATCGAAAGGAGAAATCCACTGAACTGGACTCTGCTGGGCAACATGCCAGTGACCATTTCCAGCCAACCCTCGAGCTCTTTAACTCATGTCATGTCCCTGACCATGTCCGTGGGGTTTTGGTAACCATAACAGGCACTATATTATTGTTTTCTAGGTTTTTCTGTCAACCTCCAGAAGCCTGACAAGCACGCCTGGTTTGGTGCTCACCATGGTCCCAAGGAGAACACCGAGGTTGCTCCTACTCCTGCCACAACATGGTTCATTTCCAGCTGAGATGTTGGGGCCTGAGATGGAGGTGCTGTGCAGAGGTGAGTCATGGCTGATCACACAACGGAGCCTAGGGAGGGGAGTATATGCTGTTTGTACTTAGGAGGAAGTGTGCATATACATTGGGATTCAGAAGTGTGTCATGTCATATTCACTTTTATTCGCAATGTGGGGAAAAGTTTTCCTAGCATTCAACTGTGTTTAATCTTTTCAGTTGCTACAAAGGGTAACTGCATGATTCATAAATTAAGTCACAGATTTTATATGATGGAACACATATAACATACTAGATTCAGAAGCCCATTTGTTCTTCAAGGACCCCTTAGTTGTGGTGCAGGATGCTTTGGGGGGGGGGTAGGAGTGGGATGGGAGTATGTGGTGTTAGTAGTTAGTAGGAATTGTGCATGTGCATTGGTATTCAGCTGGGACTTTTTGGTTCCTGCTCTAGAAAGGTCTGCACATCTTTAATCATTCCCTGCAGATTTCTTTGTATCTCCTAACTGGCCAGGTGCTACACTCACTTCACTTGCTTGAAATTAGAAGCCACTTAAACAATGCCCATGTTTTTAGAATCTGTTTTGTAGTCCCACTTAGTGTCACACACCTCACTTGAATTAGCATGATCTGACCTTGCCCTTGGCCATTTTCATTAATTTGCACACCTGTTGCTTTATGTATCCTTTTGGTTTTTTTTTTGCCTGCCAGGTTTCTCTACAGAGTCCAGCGCAATATTAATTTCATTTACTATTACTTCTGTAAATAGTAATATTTGATCAAGGCCTGGAGCAAGGTTATAGCAGCTAATAAAGACACTTTCCTTTCACAAGTCCATAATAAGTTTCATCCCTGGCTCTCCATATGGTCGCATAAGCCATTCAATAGTGGTTCCTTGAACCCTGAGCCAGGAGAAATCCCTGAGTACTGCCTGGTGTGTCACAAATAAATGAAACAAAACAGTCCCTGTTACCAATATTTTTCATTAATTGACTTATTTTGAAATTGTATGATGGTCAAGTAGAGGTAGAGATAAGATTAAGGTAAGGTTAGGGTTAGGGTTGGGTTGGGTTAAGGTGAGGGATTAGAGTCAGGGTGAAGGTCAGGGTCAGGGTAAGGTGGTAGGGTAAGAGAATGGCGTAGGGCTCAGTGTCAGGGTCAAGAGCAGGGTGAAGGTTAGAGTTGCTACTCACAAAGAAAGGGAGACAGATAACCCTAATAAACCGAATGAGAAATGAAAAGGGGGACATCACAGCAGAAATGACAGAAATTCAAAGGATCCTCAGAGAGTACTTTGAGAAGCTTTATGCCAGGAAACACAAAAACCTTGAGGAAATGAATAAATTCCTGGATTCCTATAGCCTCCCAAGGCTGAACCAAGAAGCCATGGAGGACCTGAACAGACCTATCACCATCAAGGAAATGGAAACGTTAAGAAAGTCTCCCCAAGCACAGAAGTCCTGGCCCAGATGGATTCATTAGTGAATTCTTTCAAATCTTGAAAGAGGACTTACTCCCAATCCTCTTTAAGTTTTTCCAGGAAATTGAAGATCAAACACACTTCTGAACAGTTTCTAAGAAGCAAATATCACCCTGATAACAAAAGCAGACAGATACCACAACGAAAGAGAATTATAGGCCAATATCCCTGAGGAACACAGACACAAAGATAGTCAACAAACTCTTAGAAAATAGAATCCAACAACTCATCAAAAAGGTCCTACACCATGACCAAGTAGGATCCACCCCAGGGATTAATGGATGGGTTAACATTTGGAACTTTCCCCAGTATCATCAAAGCCATCGACCACAATCCCATGGCAAGTATCAATCTCAATGGGGAAAAACGAAAAGCCTTCCCAGTAAGATTGGGCACAATACAAGGTTGCACACTTTCACCACTCGTATTCAATATAGTACTGGAATTCCTGGCCATTGTAGTTAGACAAGAGAAAGATATCAAGGGCAGGAGAGATGAAGACATGAAATTTGCTTATAAATGAATAGACATGGAGAGAATCATGCTAAGTGAAAAGAGAGGGACAGACATAGAAGCATTGCACTCATTTGTGGAGCACAAAGGAACATAACATGAGGCTGACACTTAAGGATAGTAGATACAGGGGACAGATATATTGCTCCATAGCTGGAAGCCCGCCTTATGAGAGAAGGGGAGAAGGCAGCTGAAATAGAGAAGGGATCACTAAGAAAATGATGAATTGAGGAACCGCTCGGGATGGGGGAAGTGTGCTGAAAGTAGAAAAAGGACCAAACATGATAACCTCTCAGGGTCTATATTGTAAACCGTAACATCAAAATGGAGAGAGAGAGAGAGAGAGAGAGAGAGAGAGAGAGAGAGAAAGAGAGAGAGAGAGAGAGAGAGAGAGAGAAAGAGAGAGAGAGAGAGTGAGTTTGGGGAATATTGTCTGCCATGGAGGCAGGGGGAGGTTTGGAAAGGGGGCGTAAGATGGTATACTGGGGATATTGGTGGTGGGGAATGTGTACTGGTGGAGGGACAGGTGTTTGATAATTGTGTGATTGTAACCCAAACAAACAAAGAAACAAACAAACAAAACCCAAACCATCTCACGGTGATTCAATAAAAAATTTAAAAAAGGTGAGAGTTGGTTAGGGTTAGGGTTAGTGCTTAGGGTTAGGCTTAGTTTAGGGCTGGGGCTAGGGTTGTTCAGGGTTAGGATAAGAGTTGGGCTGTGGTTGGGTTGTGTTATGGTTGATTAGGATTAGATTTCGTTTAGTTTAAGGTGATAGAGTTAGGGGAACAGAAGGCATAGGGGTAGGGCTAGGATTGGCTGGGGTTAGAATTAGTTTGTGGTGGTTAGGGTTGGTTCAGGCGTATTAGTAGGGATGTAGTCAGTGTCAGAGTAGGGGTAGGGCTTAGTATAAGGTTAGGCCTAAGGGAGAAGAGGAGGGTTACAATTAGGTGTACGTTTAGGGCTAGGTTTAGGTTTCAGTTTAAGGTTAGGGTTGGGTTAGAGTTGGGCTTGGTTAGGGTTATGGCTTGGTTAGGTTAGGGTTGTAAATGCGATTAGGGTTAGGGGTTAAGGTTAGGATAGTTGTTGTGGTTTTGGTTAGAGTTTGGGGTTAGTGTTGAGGTTGGGGTTGGAGTTAGGTTAGGGTTAGGGCATTAGGGATAAGTTGAGGAATTGCATTCTGGTAGGGATAGTCTAGGTTTAGGTTTTGGGTAGGGTTCAGATAGGATTATACATAGGGTAAGGTAGGGGAGGGGGTGTGACTAGTGTTTTAGTTAGATAGGTAGATAGTCTCTTTATGAGCTGACAGATATGACTTTGTATGTACCTCAGCTTCACATTGACTTGGGCACTAGCCAATGGTTACTTCCAGATCATGACTCTTGTCACATTCGTCATTACAATGGCTCCCATTTTGTATTTATTTAGCAAGCGAGATTCGGGGTCTCCCATTGGGCACCCAACCCTCAACCATGACTCCACAGCAGCTTCCCAGCAGGCAGCCTCATGGGGTCTGCTCTGTTTGCTCAGGGAGTCTCAGCCTAAGAAGAAGCTCCTGATAAAGCAAGATGCAGGGATGGAGGGTGCTTGAGGGTAGGAGAGGTTGGTGTCCCTGAAGGAGGCAATGGTCGAGTCATATCCCAATAGTGGACATCCAGACCTCAGATTCCACCCTCTGTGGGCACATCTGGAGACCATTGTGCCTGTAGCCCATCTGGGAATACAATTCCCCAAGTGATTCCCAGCCATAGTTACAAATTGGGCCTAGTTCCTCGGGTATCATGGTCTTATTTTGGGGGAAGGGCAGTTCTCATGTACTATGGAAATTAGTGAAATACATCTAGAGCAGAATGAGGAGAGATGAGGAGGACACTGGGGTCCTGTACACTGATGCACAGTTGCCTCCTCTGCAGGCTGAAGAGACGGAGGAAGTCTTGACCTGACAGGAGGCTGAGGTTTGGGGGCTATGGGGGATACCAGTAGCCCTTGGTTCATGCACAGACTCTGCCTCCCTGAGACTGACATCCGGTCCCAAAACTCAGTAACATTTGCTTTTACAGAGGAGAGGGAGCCAGAGAGGGGAGCGGTTTCCCAGGCCTGTGGGCGGGAAGACGCTTCTCTGGACTTAGGGCCCTGGGGTCTGTTCGGCCCAGACAGGGGAGACATAGAAAGTCTAGTTCAATTGAATCCTCAGAGTTGGGATCCACGTTCTGTTTCCAGATAGTCAGGAAAAGCTCTTAACTCCCTGGTTCAGACAGTGGTTGTCATAACAGGGGAGGACATTTGGTTGGATGGAAGGAATTCATGAGCTCATAGAACCCTGAAAAATGACCTCACTTCCCTAGTGACCATCCCCAGTTGCCTTAGAACCCTGGTTCCCTGTTGGGTTCATTCTTGAGAAAGTGACCGTCTACTTCACTTGAACTGAGAAGCAATAGACATGTTTTCACGTCGTCTACCTGTATTCAGGGGCGCTGGGCTGAGGCGAGCCGAGAGTGAGGGTCATCGCTGTCCCTGCAGATTGTGGAGGAGGACTCCTTCCCACCCACAATCCCTCTCCCAGGTAAGGAGAAGCTCAAGGGTAATCCTGGGCAAACAGGTTCAATAGTTCACAGTTGTGATGCATCTCAGTGGACTCACACCCATGTTTCTATGTGTGTGTGTGTGTGTGTGTGCACGTGTGTGTGTGTGTACATCTGTCTATGTGCATATATTTTACTTGAGTTAAATGTAATTGTGTGAGTATTTGGACTGTGGGCTATGGGTCAAGGGAGTCTGAGAAGAGTGAAGTGGTGTTCTTATGGGAAGGAGCAGCTGCCTCATGATGGAAGACTAGTTTGTGTCATGAACTCTTCTTAAGAGAACAGTTTTTATAGTATGGAATCCCGGTGATATACTCAGTTTCAAAGTTGTTCTTGATTGACTTTCAGTCATGCACATTCCACACCTGTTCCTTCACCAGTGTATGTTTCCCACAACCAATGTTCTTAACTTCCTAGCCACCCTCACCTTTATGGCACACAATATTATTCTCGCTTTCTCTCTCTCTGTCTCTCTGTCTCTCTGTCTCTGTCTCTCTCTCTCTCTCTGCCCTCTGTCTGTCTCTGTCTATCTGTTTGTCTGTCTCCCTTTCTCTGTCCTATCTCCTGTCTCCTTTCGACTATTATAGTTTGCAATACAGTTTATCATGTTAATTCTGTTCCCTACTTTCTTATTCACAGTTCTTATTCACAATCATCATTTCCAAATACTTTGTCATAGTGGTCCTTTATCGATCCTAATTGCCCTCACCTTCTACCACCAATCTTGTGAACCAATCATCCTGGTCCATGTTTCTACTGCACTTGGAAACTAATTTCATATTATTTATATATATATTTATATATGTATATGCCAAAATGAGTGCAGTCATTGAATGCCAGTCCCTCTGCCGCTAACAAAATTCATTTAGTGTCATACTCTTCATGTTCATCTATGTCTGAGCAGATTTCATGACCTTTTTCTCTGGATGCTGTGTAGTGTTCTGTTGTATAGATGTACCGTAATGTTCTTATTCAGTCCTCTGTTCTCAACACTCAGACTGTTTCCAGATTAAGGCTATTATGAATAGTGCTGCAATGCACATAGAAGTGTCGTTGATATTTCAGCTGTGTGGTTTGAAGTCTGGGGTTATTTCCCCAAAGTGACATTGATGGGTCACATGGAAACTCAATTTCTAGTTTTGGGGGGAATGGCCATATTGTTTTCCAAAAAGGCTGGGCCCAACAATGACTGAGAGCCCCTTTCTCCTGCATCTGTGCCAGCACTGGTTGATCTTATTCATTTTGAGGTGTGCAGTCTCTGTGGTGAGAGATGATATTTCACTGTTAGACCAAACAGAAACTTCAAGGGGCCCCTCATGTGATATCCCTCCCTGGGGCGACAGCAACTGTGTTGCAGAGCTCAGCTCAGGACATCCCTGTGTAGCCACAGGTGGGAAGCAGCTGTTCTACCTCCCAGGCCACGGGTCCTGGGTCAAGCACCTGCAATGACACCCAGTGCTTGGAACAGGTGAGCAGGCGACAGTTGCTCCCACACTCAGGTTCTGAGATGGGGAGGTGGGTGCAGAGCCGAGATCCTAAACCAAGACACCTGTGACTCTTCCATGGTGTCCACTTGGGGTGTCCCACGAGGTGTCCACGGCCCATCTCAGAGTGATCCAATCCCCAATGCTCTCCAGCACAGGGTCAGCTAATGTCCATCAGCCTGATTCCTTGCAGATGTGGGGACTCCTGTTTCAGCCCTGAGAAGCTGGTTTCTCACAGTTCTGGGTTCCAGCCCCTCAGCATCTGGCCCCTTGGGAAGTCACTGACCTTCTTGCTCACCCTGCCCACCCAGCAGGAGAAGCCTGTATGCCCACAGTCTCTGGATGAGGCCTGCACTATGCTAACCCTCAGTGCGGCAACTTTGGACCTTCTGGTCTCCCAGGTGCCAGCATCCTGAGTAGAAGTTCTCCACTGTCACCACCGTCCTTCCTACCGGCCTGGAGTTCCCCATTCCACCACGGATCCTGCAGCAGATGCTGTGCTGGTGAGAGCCGCCCCGCCAGTCCTGGGCCATGTCTACCTCCAGCCTGGGAGCTAGGAAGGAGCCAGGCTGCTCTGAGAGTAGCTGGTTCTGAACACAGGTGGTGGAGGGAGAATCACGCGAGGTCCTGGAGGGGGACATGGGGTGGGCCAGGACAGGTGCTGGGCTGCTGCCTGGTCTCCTGACCATGAGCTTCTTGTTCATTCTTGTTCCCACCCCTCTGAAATTAGCAGCTCAGCACTAAAAGCCTGTGGCTTGGGACCCCGAAAGTACATGGATAGGAGCCCCACCCTTCACTCCAAAGCATATTTGTTCCTCCATGCCCTGGTCTTCCTGTCGGTGTTGCTGTGGGCGATTAGACGTTCCTAGGGGACACATGTGTCCCAGCACCCGGGAACAACAGAAGAATTTGGTGGTTTGGTCTTTCCATATGTCAAAGCAGCACCTAGTTGTGCAGCATTTCTCCACACAACATTGTCACAGGAGAGCAGAGCGACTCCCTGGGACTCAGTCCTGGTCTGAGCTCAGAATCCTGCCATGTGTCTAGACACTCCATGGGCCACTGTCCTGCTTCTAGGTCTGGATGCCTCCTCCCGTACTTGGAGCAAGTTATCAACTATGAAGATATACTGAAGCAGTGAGTGGTCCAGGGCCCAGACTGGGCCCGCCTGTTAACATCCAGAGTGGACACATGGGGCTGTGTTGGGAGCCATGTGTGGGCAGAAGCTGGAGCTCAGGCATCATTTCCCCACCACGGGAACCTCCCAGAGAGGGTCGTTGAGTCATGTGGGGCTTTAGAGAGGTCCCAGGGCTCAGAAAGCAGAGCAGATTGGGCTGGGTCTCCCTGAGTGACCCACACTCCCTGCCCCACTGTCTGGCTTCCTGTCAACCCTCCTGCTCAGCATCCTGGGCTTCAGCAGCAGATGTGCCTAGCAGGTGTTCTAGAATTCACAGCAGCCCAGGAGATGCCCAGGTGGGAGGGTCATTCTCATGACCTTGGGGGCAGGTGGCTGGGGACCCACTCACAGATTCCTTGTGGATCTTCTCAGTGACATGATGGCTCAGTGGGGCTCCAGGTGAGGGGACCTTTTGTGGGAGGAGGGAAGGCTCATTCCAGGGTCCTGAGAGCTCCCTGCATTCTCCCCAGAGCCCTGAGTCCCATATACAGGGCTTGGCCTGAGTGTTGTGCTGAGTTGCTGTGCTGTGTCTCCTTGCCATCCATGGTGGGCTGCATCCAGGTGCATCTGTCTGGCTCTGGCTTCCAAGTACACGTGAAGAAGGAGCTTCTCCTGACCACTCTGACTGGGGCCGAGGGTAAAGGCCTTGCTCTCTGGGGTGGCCGGGCTCCTGCATGTCGTGCTCTGGGGGACCGGGCTCCTCTGTTTCTGGCTGTTTCTTGGTGGGACCCTGAGGCCAGCTCCTTCTCCTTAGAAGTTGCTCCAGCCCCAGCAGTTGTCCCAGACCCACCTAAAGAGCTGGGCCTGCCTCCGCGGGCTGCCCCTGAACCGGAGCCTGTTGAAGCATCAGTGGCAGCTGCAGAAGCACGGGCAGAGCTGGAGTACAGCGGGTCTGGAGACCCTCATGGTGCCAGCTCGTGTGCAGAGGCCAGCAGGGCCAGCGAGGCAGCTGAGGGCTCCCGCGAGGAGCTTGGGAGCGAGCAGGTCTCCATCAGCACGTTTCCTGCCCGGCTGGTGGCTGAGCAGCTGACCTTCATGGATGCAGTGAGAGGCAGCACCCGCCCATCCCTGCCTTCCCAGGCACCTCTTTGGCAGTGGCCTTCACTGCTCAAACTCACCCCTGTGCTGGTTCCCTGATCTGCACTGTCCCAGAAGGCTGAGATGGTCCATGTCAGGGGGACATGAGATGGGGTGTTTGTCCGTGAGTTTGCCAGAGAGCAGTGAGGAATCCCAGTCCTTGTGGTGCAAAGACTGATGTTGGGGGTCCAAATGTCTGCTGCGATCTGAGTACCTGGGACTTTCCCATGAGGCCTCTCAGGGCAGTTCCCTTCATGGGGGATGCAGGAACCAGCCGCCTGGCAGCTGCTACAGGGAAATGTGCCTCTGAGGGGCGCAGAGAAGGGAGCAGGCAGGGCCCTGACCCTGCAGGGCCTCAAAGCAGTCACAGGGGCCCTGTGCCTGCACCCCACAGTCAGTCTGGGCTCTGGGGTCCTGAGCCCTCAGTGCCCAGCACAGCCCACAGGCCAATGTGAGACTGGCCGTGTCCTGTGTCCTGTCTCCCTGGGGGTAGCCATGGATAAGCCTGTTCCTCTCCCCAGGAGCTGTTTCTGGAGCTGCTGCCCTCCCACTTCCCGGGGGCCCTCTGGTCTAAGAAGAAGAGGCCAGACCACGAGTGTGTGTGTCCCACTGTTCTGGCAACCAAGAACCAGTTTCTCTCTTTGGCCACCTGTATCCTTACCACCTGCCTTGGGGACCTGAGCCTGTCCGCGCGGGCACGGATGCTGGAGTACTGGATCCTGGTGGCCCAGGTATGTTGGGGGAGGGAGCCCCTGTGGAGTTGGGGCCACTGGGTTCGGGGCCCGTCCCAGTGGGGGCCCATCGTCCTGCCTCTCCTTCCTCGAGTCATGCACAATATCTCCCGGAGTATCCTTGGGGATCCCTGTGTCCCTCGTAGACCCCAGACTCTCAGTGTCCCCAGTGTTCGGGCTCTGCACTGTGGCCTGCGGGTGCTCAGACTCCAGCTGCCTTGTTCCCTGCTCTCGCCTCCCAGGAGTCCCAGCACCTCCACAACTGGGCATCCACCATTACCATCCTCTGTGCCCTGCAGAGCCCCGCCATCCGCAGACTCCGGCAGACCTGGTGCCACATATCCTGGTGGGTGTCCCCAAGGCTGTGGCCACTGCGATCTGTCTGTAGTGCCCCTCAGTAAACTGAGACCCCTGGGGACAGCAGCTTGGGGGTCAGGTCACTGGGCAGGGGACTCAGGGAGTCAGGGTTTTCACATGAGCTCTAGTTCCGTTTCCAGTTTCCTTAAGCGTCGGGGATGGAGAGAGCCAGACACAGGATATGTAGAGTTGGGGCTCCCAGTGCTGAACTGTCTGTGAACCCCCACCCCCAGGCTACTGGGCCTGCATGGGTGCCAAGGTGTGGGTGCTCTGCCCCAGTGATGCTGGTCCTGGGGACAGTGAGTGGGAGATGGGGTGGGTTATGCTGCGTGGTCTCAGGCTAGACTCCCACTAGCTCCATGTGAATCATAGGTGTTCAGTGTGTTCCTGGTCATGGACACTCGTGTCTAGGCCTCAGCACTGCCCAAACTGAGCTTTGCACAGTGGGATGGGGTGGGGGGCTAAGTCTCCCCCTACTGGCCCTGAGCTCATGCTGCGAGAGCCCAGGACACTGCACAGGCAGCTGCTGCCCACCAGTGTCCCACCCGGGGGCTCGGGGATGAAGATTCACCCCCCAAGGACAAAAATGTTCCCTCCCTAGGTGGAGCCGGTGGAAGCTGAGGGCCCTGAGAAGACAGGCCCAGCGACATAGCCACTGCAAGCCCCCAAAGGTAGTGTGCAGGCTGGAGGCTTGCATGGAGGAGGCCGGAGGGAGGGGCGTGTCCTGGGCTCCCATGTGTTTCTGTGACTTTCCATCATCTCTGCATGGGCAGGGCAGGCTTGTGGGTGGGGTCAGGGCCTGTTGAGGGATGTGGGGCTGGAGGCCTTGGGGTCATCTGCATGGAGCTGCTGCTCTGGGTGGAGACTGCTGGTTCCACTGATGCTGTTCTCCTCAGTTTGGCCTGAGGGAGGAGAGAGGGGTTGGGCATGTGGGCCCAAAGCTCAGAGACAGGTGCTCGTCCCCAGGAGGGGGTGGGCTGAAGCTTTGCGTCCTGGCTGAAGAACCTCGGGAGAGGCCAGCAGTGACCGCTGGGGCAGGTGAGGGGCGTGTGCGGGACCCCCACCAGAGTCTTCCCTGAGAAAGGAGGCCCGTCCCTTACCTGCCTCCTGCTGACCTCGTCCTACCCCCAGGACGGAGCAGGCGGCTGCAGAGCTGGTGCGTGGAGGGCGTGGGGGAACCCCAGAGAGAATGCGGGAACCCTGGAACCAAGGGAGACTCTCAGCCGTGCAGGGATGAGGATCTTGGGGGGGTCACAGAGGTGCTCCTGCTCACCTGGAGCCAGGCGTGGGAGGCTGAGGCCTGGGGGTGTACTGGGGACCCCAGGCTCAGGGCGCCTTTCTAACGGCCCCTTCAGCACAGGGCATGATCCCCTTACTGGGGCCCTACCTCCAGGAGCTGGAGCAACTTGACAGAGAGATTTTGGATTTTTTGGTGAGTGGGCTGAGGTGAGGTGGGCTGGAGTCCTCCACCCTCTGCATCTCATCCCTGGGCAGCCCTCCTGAGGGAGACTCCGGGGGCTCCCTGTGTGTGAGGTCGCACACCCAAGGCAGGAGCAGCATGTGGCGCCCAGGTCTGGTCTCCAGTTCCCGGGGATCAGCAGAACCACCTGAGATCAGGGGCATCCCCAAGCCCCTTCCCCAGAGGAGGCGTGGGGCAGAGTGACCTCAGGATCCACCTCAGGGACAAGGTCCTGGTCCCCAAGTGACACCCACAGTGTGTCACAGGGCGGTAGGCCTGAGTCCCTGACACCCAGGTCCTGTCCTTTGAGCTCAGAGCCTGACCCAGGGTACCCGGGGCCCTTTCTCATGTACTTGGATGTTTTTTCCAAGGGGAGGAGATCAAAAAGAAGAATTTTGAGAAGGTGAGCAGCTGGGACTGCAGGGGAATGGAGGAGTGGACCTGACTTCCCTGTCCCCTGGTGCCCTGTCGAGACCTGCTTGTTTCTGCCCCTCAGGTCTGACACTGGTAGTAGGAGAATGGACTGGAGCAATAGCACAGCCGGTAGGGCGTTTGCCTTGCACGCAGCCAACATGGCCGACCTGAGTTTGATTACTCCGCCCCTTTCGGAGAGCCTGGTAAGCTACCGAGAGTATCTCGCCCCTAATGCGAAGCCTAGCAAGCTACCCGTGATGTATTCAAATGCCAAACACAGTAACCAGTCTCAGAATTTTACGGGGCCCGCTTGAGCAAATCAATGAACAACTGGAGGACAGTGACAGTGACAATGACAGTCACTTAATCACTTAGTCACTTAACTTCACGTTAGTCGTCGATTTGCTCGAGCGGGCGCCAGTAACATCTCCATTTGTCCCTGTTGCGTGCTAGTGTAGTCCAACGGCATCTGTTCGCTCCGGGAACATGAAGGGCCTCAAACCGATCGTTCATGATCTTGACGAAGAAGTCTGACCATCTGGTAGGTGGACGACCACGCGGTCTTTAGACATCCCGTGGAATCCAGTCGGTAACAGCTCTAGTCCAGCGGTCGTCTTTAAATCTCATTACATGACCAGCCCATCTGATTTTCGACACCTTGGAAAATGAGACAGCGTCCCTGATTCTTGATCGTCGATGGATGTCAGAACTCCGGATTCTTTCTCTCATTTGAGTGAAACGTGATATTCCAAGCATAGCTCTTTCTATTCTTCTTTGGGAGACCTGAATAGCATTCTCATCTTGTTTGCGTAAGGCCCAGGTCTCTGAGGCATATGTTAATGCAGGAAGAACAGTGGAATCAAAGAGATGTGCCTGGAGCTGGAGGTTCTTCGTCCTCTTAGCTATTTCTTCGACGTTCTTGAAGGCGTTCCAAGCCGCTCTCTTCCTCCTGCGCAGCTCGGGTGCCAGGTCATTTGTCATGTTGACCTCTCGACCTAGGTACACATAGCTGTTGCATTCGGAGATGGTCGTTCCGTTGAGAGCGAATGGGGCGTCAGGAATGAGGCTGTTTCTCATAAACATTGTCTTCGTAAGATTCAGCTGTAGTCCTACCTTTCCACACTCACGGTCAAAGTCGGCCAGCATTTGTGCCGCTTGGCTGATGTTTGGTGTTA
The DNA here is from genome assembly GCF_029834395.1 of Sorex fumeus. Lineage (NCBI taxonomy): Eukaryota > Metazoa > Chordata > Mammalia > Eulipotyphla > Soricidae > Sorex > Sorex fumeus. The sequence continues at coordinate 11,467,155 of NW_026606135.1, forward strand.
TTAAAACAATGTCATCAGCAAAGCGGAGGTGGTGTAGTTGCCGACCATCTATCTTCACTCCCATTCCTTCCCATTCCAGTCGTCGCATGATGTTCTCGAGGGTGGCACTGAAGAATTTCGGTGAAATGGTATCACCCTGCCACACCCCTCTCTTGACATCAACGATCACTTCTTTGTAGAATGGTGAGATCCTGGTAGTGAATCCGCAATACAGCTCATGGAGGATCCTGATGTATTGGGCTTGAATGCCCTGATTGGCTAGGGCTTCAATGACTGCTTCTGTCTCAACAGAATCAAAGGCCTTCTTTAAATCAATGAACGTTAAACAGAGTGGCATCTTGAACTCCCGAGAAACCTCAATGAGCTTGGTTACCGTGTGGATATGGTCGATGAGAAAGGAGAGGCCGACAAAATCTCAAGGCCGACCTAGGCTGCCACAACGAAGGAAGACAAAAATGATCGTCTGTACTTTCAATGCACGTATGCTAGCATCAGATGCATCCATCGAGGACCTGATGGTACAAGCGTGAATGATCAAGTACGACATCATTGGTCTGACCGAGACAAGAAGGCACGAATCTCACCATGCCGTTTTCGACACTGGAGAAGAATTGTTCCTCGGAACATGCGATAAAAGAGGTGTTGGAGGCGTCGGTGTCCTTGTCAACACAAACTTGGCCAAGAGCATTGATTCATTCGAATGCCTAACAACCCGAATCGGACGTTTACATTTGAATAGATGTGGCTCACTGCCTGCAGTTTCTATCTTCGTTGTCTACGCACCAACATCTCATTATGATGAGAGAGAAATTGAGAAGTTCTACATGGAGCTGGAGAAGTTCTATAAAGAAGACCACACCTTCTACAAGATCATTGTGGGTGATTTTAATGCCAAGATAGGACCGAGAAGATCAGCTGAAGAACTTCACATCGGAACCCATGGCCTAGAATGGAACGAACAGGGTGAGAGACTGTCTGAGTTCATCATGTTGACCAAGACCATTCATGGTAACTCACAGTTCCAGAAGGCAGAATCTAAACGATGGACATGGGAGTCTCCCGGTGGACGATTCCACAACGAAATAGACCACATCATATTCAATCGACGGTTTTGCCTGACTGATGTCGCTGTTGTCCCAAAATTTCGAACGGGATCGGACCACCGTCTCCTTTGTGCCAAATTCTACTTCACAGAGCGGGGAGAAAGGGCTGCAAAGTTCAAAAAGAGAACTCCCAGAATGACCACCAACTGGGAACTCTTTGGTACTATTGCGGCAACATGGGAAGATGCCATTGTTGACAACATTGACGAGGAATACGATCGACTGGTTCAGCACCTCCATGAATGTGCGAGGAACGCCAAGAGAGAGATAGCCACAAAAAATCGCCTATCTTCGAAAACTCTTGAGCTAATTCGCCAGCGTCGTTTGGCGCATGCCTCAGGCAACCGCAAGCTAACGTCCGAGCTCGAAAAGCAGTGCAGAGATGCGATCAAGGAAGACCTCAAAGAGAGAAGAGCAGAAGTACTGGTAGATGTGGCAGAAGCCGGGAAAAGTATTCGTAATGCCCGCCTGTCCTTCGCCAACTACAAGACCAAGATGACTGCCCTCCGACGTCCGATGGATCCATCACATCCTCCAAAACGGCAATGGAGAAGATTATCCATGACTTCTACTCAAATCTCTTCGATAGCCATGTCCACTTGCCGACATACCAAATTCCACAGGATGGATATGTCGTTCCCAACGTTCTCCCTTCCGAAATCCGACACGCCATTTCGTCGGTAAAGAAACGAACAGCACCTGGCCCAGACAAGATCAGACCTGAACACCTGAAGAACTTGCCATCAGTACTCATCAATACACTGGCTCGGCTCTTCACTCGCTACCTGTCTGAATGCAAGGTTCCGTCCCAATGGAAAACCAACAGGACTGTACTACTGTTCAAGAAGGGAGACATCCATGACATTGGCAACTATCGCCCGATCTGCCTATTGTCTGTCATCTACAAGTTGTTCACTCAAGTCATCCTAAATAGGATTGGCAGAACACTAGATGAAGGACAACCATGCAAGCAAGCCGTGTTCCGCAAAGGATTCAGCACCATCGACCATATCCACACGGTGACAGTGACAGTAGGAGAATGAAACAATGGGAAGCTTGTATGTGGTTGTGGGGTCAGAGATCCATCAAGGAGAACTTCCTGGTGGACGGATGTTATCTGATCTCAGACAAGTGGAGATGCTGATGATGGACAGAGTAAAAGGAGGATCCCTGTGGAAATTTCCTTCTAGTTGGTCTTTGGGCAGCCATGGATGGTGCCGCACCCCACTCAGGACTTTCCCTTCCTTCCTTTGCCATGGCCCTGGACAATGAGATCCTCCTGAAGGTTTTTCTGCTCCAGGAGGCCGTGGAGAACTACAGACTATAGCCCAACGAGCAGTTTCTCACCTGGTTTGAGGCCCTGGAGCTGGTCACAGAGGAGGAGAGGTGGGAGGGACAGGTTTGATTGGGGAGGGCCCAGGTTCCAGTACCTCGGACAGTCTGCAAAGTGTCCATAGACCCACTGATTTGCAGCCTGGACCTTTTGGTCTCCTGAGCCTGGCAGGGACCGTGCTAGTGTGGCTTTGGTCGCCAAGCGCTGCCTCTCTGTCCCCAGATTCGTCCTGTACTTTCAGCGGGAGTCCCCGACACAGCTGTCCAACCCACGCCACCGCCAGTAATGAGCTTCAGAAGAAGACACTGTCCACACTGGCTGTGACATCTCCTTCACTTCTTTTTGTTTTTAAACAATCTCAGCTATGTTATATTTGTTACTAAATTAACTCAGCTTATTAGTAAAGCAGTCGACCAAAAGAATTTTTGTATTACAATTTCCTAGCAACATAATATCCCTCCCTGGCCTTCCCCAGACACTGGAAACCCACATCTACACCTCCCCGATGAGTTGTGAGGAAGAGCATTTTTTTCATGAGCCTTTTGGCCATTCACATTTGTCCTCTGAGAATGTTTCTGTTTATTTCATTGCCACACTTTCTGATGGGATGGATGTTTTCTTATTGTAGAGTTCAACCAGTGCTTTGTATAGCCTTGATATTCACCCCTTATTGGACGGGTATTGGGTGAATATCCTTTTCATTCTGTAAACTGTCTTCGTATTCTACTCACTGATTCTTTTGAGGCACAGAGGCTTCTTGGTTTAAGCTAGTCCATTAGTGTATCTCTGTTTTCACTTGCTTGTTCAGTCGCATGTCACCTTTAAAGATACCTTTAGTTTCAATGTTGTTGAGGACTTTGCTGACCTTCCCTTCAATGTACTTCATGGATTCAGATCTGAGACTGAGGTTCTTTAATCCATTTTGATCTGACATTTGTGCATGGTCGTAGGTAGAGGTCTGAGCCCTTTTTTTTTTGGCATGTAGCTGTCCAGTTTTGCAGGTTCCAAGCTGTGTAGCAGACCTCCTCGTAATTATCTCGCTATTCTTGTGTGTTTTCTCCCATTATGTTATTTAATATTCCCCAGATGAGTGCAGTATTTCTATGTCTGTCCCTCTCTTTCTGGCTCATTTCACATGGCATGATACTGACTTTGTTGAAATTTAAACACAATTTACTGAAATTTAAATGCAAATTTACTTGTATTTAAATTTCATGACTTCATCCTTTCTAACAGCTGCAGTGTATTCCATTGACAGAGTATTCTTGTTAAAGCAATCGTTTCATTGAGTATTTCACTATATCCCCCCATTGTCTATGGACTAGGACGTTTTCCTTTGTTAAGTCTGCGGCAAATCTAAGGGATGTCCTTTGTATGTGATTTCCTTCTTTGACCTTTCTGCTTGCAGTATTATGTCTCTATCGGTGGTACCTGTCATTCTGAATATGACGTCTTGAGTCTCTTTATTAGGGTCTCTTTTAGCTGGTACCTTTCAAGCTCCTTGAATCTGGATGTCTGCATTCTCCAGCTTTGAAAAATTCTCAGCAATGATGTTCTTAACTGTAGCTACTTCATTGGGGTTGCCTCCCCGTTCTTCTGAAACTTTGATGATTCTTATGTTGTTCCTCTAAAGTTCATCCCCTGGGCCTCTGGTTCACACGACCTATTTTCAGGTCCTTTCCCATTTTATGCCGTTGCCTCTATGCTTTATTCAGCTCATCTTGAAGCTTATTGTTTCTGTCGTCAGTGGTGGTCATTCTACTGTTAAGCACGCACACTCTGTTTTTAATTTCATCTACTGAATCCTTTATTAATGGCACATGTTTGTCGCTTTCTTATTTCTGGTTTCATTGCTTCCTGATTTTATTGGCTGTCCATTCCACTGGCTTTCCTTTTTCTTTCATGGTTTCCTTTAATGTACTGGCTGCCTGTTCCATCATTTCTTTGAGTTCAATAAGCATCCTCAACATTTCATCTCTGAGTTCTTTATTGGAGAGATTGTATTTGTTGGTATTCCCTATTGAGGCTTCTGAGCTCTTTTCTTTATCCACTCCTCATGGCGGGGATTTGCAACTTTTCTTCATGCTGCTTTGGTATTTTCAAGGTGGTAGCCTCCCGTTCACTCTCAGTGTTCCCCTCTTGCTGTCAGAAAGGATTCTGGATGAGCTCTTCGATGGTGATCACCTTTTCCCCCTTCTAGAATACTAGCTTCCTCTTTGCTTCTGTTTGTGACTTCTGTGAGTCCTCTAGTGCAGTTTCAAATATGTGTTCTTTAATGTTAGACTTGTCAGTTTCTCGTGTTCACATTTATTTTGCTGAGATCGAAATAGGCTAGTGGACTATTGGCATAATGTGTGTGTGACAGCCAGGCTGTCCTCCTCAAAATTAGGAAATGAAGATTGATATGTGTGTCCAAAGTGTAGAGAAAGGGAAAAATTAGAGCAGCCGCATGAGGCTCTGCTGCCTTGGAAGCCATGCCCACCACCGCTGCTCTACTTTTGGGGGAGTAAGCCCCAATGGTACCTGATCAGGAATAAAGTCCCACATCTGATGCAGTCCTAAAACATGCTGGGCAACACCTCTGTCCTGAGTGCCTGGGTGGGGGAGGGCGGGGCATGGCCAACTGTGAGGAGTCTTGCAGTTCCCTGAGCTGGATTTCTGGGCACACTGCCCTGGAGTGCACGCCCACCAACCAGTTGCCTTCTATTTTAAACGTCAACAAATTTGGTTTTCCACTCTTGATCTATCAGTGGTATAAAGTATAAGAGGTTGGAAGAGATTCATTCATGATTGAGGCTTGTCTGAGCCTGTGGATAGTGGCTGTGATAACAGAGGTGGTTGAGTTATGGACAATATGGCTTAAAAGGGGATAGAACTTTCAAAATCTGATCTATTTATTTATTTATTTATGTCAGTTTGGGGGCCACACCTGATTATGCTCAGGGATTGCTCCTGGTTCTGTACTCAGGAATCATTCCTGGAGAAGTCACTCTAATAAAAATCAAATCACGATCACGATCATCCTGTTGTTCATCAATTTCCTCGAGCAGGCACCAGTAACGTCTCCTTCTTCCTAGCCCTGAGATTTTAAAGGCGCCATTTCAATGCTCTTTCAGGATTAGGAGAATGAGACCCATTATTGTTACTGGTATTTGGCATATTGAATAAGACACGGGAAGTTTGCCAGACTCTGCCATGCGGCAGGATACTTTCAGTAGCCTGCCAGGTTCTCCAAGGTAAGAACGAGATAATAAGATATCTTCTGGGAGCTGGGTTTTATAGTCTCTGCATCTGGCCATTGATGAGACCAATCTGGCGCTGGTGGCAGCTGGTGGGTTTGAAGCCTATCTACTGGAAGATGGAGGGTCTAGGAGGAGAAGGCCCAGTCCCAGTCCGAGTAGGCTTGGAGACCTCAGCCCTGGGACCCGCAAAAAAAAAAAAATCAAAATAATTTGAAAATTAATGCGGAACAGGGAACCACAATGGTCATTTTAATTTAAGTCCCAGATTCAAGATGTTGCTACTTACACTATCTACCAGATACTAGCTACTCATGTTCCATGAAGAAGTACTGTGTTTTTTTAAGAGTGAAATAGAAAAAGATTTTTAAGTTTTATATGTACTGGTTTCAAATATTTGTTGCTGGAGCACTGTATTGTTTTACAGTCTATTGTGTTATTGATGTGCTGTTTTGTTTACGTTTTCTGTGACTGCTGGAAGCAATCACCTGTTAGCTTAAACATCAGAAGAAAAAATCCGCACTCCTGGAAGCCAGAAATTTCATATACAGATCACTGGGAAAAAGATGTCAGCCCAGATATATGCCTTCTTTAGAAGGTCTTTAGCCTGTATTTTCTGTTAAATTCTGATAACTTCCACGAGGCTTGTCTGGTAGTTAATACACTCATATCCTGGCCTCGAAGGTCACATGACCTGCTCCTCTGTTTTCATCATCTACTTCCTCCATTGTGTCAGAACAAGTGTTATTCCATTGACTCACCTGAAAATACACCAGATCTCTCCATTACCAGCCATAGCATCTATTGAATCCAGTTATAGTAAACAAAAGAATATTTGCAGGGTTGATGGTTTCTTTGAATGGTCATTATCTGTTCCACACCATGATGTTGTTAGCATCTACAATTACGTGAACAGGACTGGATCTTGTGTGTGTGAATTCTTTTATTTTTTGTGTGTTGTAGCCACACCTGATGGTGCTCAAAGGTTCCTCTTGGCTCTGTGCTCAGGAGTCACTAGGGCAGGGCTCAGGGGACATATGGAGTTCCAGGGAGCCAAGCAGGCCTCCTGTGTTGAGGACAAGTACCCTACCCTCTGTACTATGTGTACAACCACTATCAATATTTCTTTCAGCCAATTTATGAGACTTCCGGGGCTCTGTGCATTTAGAAAGTGTGGAAACCTCTCCAATATGATAGATGAATACAACAGAATATCAGTGAGAGGAAGTAATGACATACTGTAGCACAGATGAACTTTGAAAGCACCAGGGTTTAAAAACGGCTGCCAAAAAGGTCGCATATATTATGATCCATGCATCTGAAAAGTTTAGAGAAAGAAGATTCATAAAGACAAAAGAAGAGTGTTGCCAAGAACCAGAGGAGAGAGAGAATGGAGAGGTCAGTGTGTAGTGAAGAGGCGGTTTTTGGAAATGATGAAACTGTTATAGATAAAATAATGGTCACTGTCACTGTCACTGTCCTCCCATAGTTCATTGATTTGCTCGAGCAGACCCAGTAATGTCTCCATTGTGACAACTGTTACTGTGTTTAGCATATTGACTACTTCATGGGTAACGTGCCAGGCTTTGTCCTGAGGGGGAGATATTCTCGGAAACTTGCTGGGCTCTCCGAGAGGGGCAGAGGAATCGAACTCTGGTTGGCCATGTTGGCCACTGGTAAGGCAAATGCCCTACCCACTGTGCTATCTCTCTAGCCCATGGATAAAATAATTGTAGGAGTTGCAAAACTAGCAAGTATAGCAAATACCAGGGAAATTTGTCTTAAATGATGGATCCCATAAAAAAATTGCATTTGCAGGTGTGTTTTTTAAGAGTACAAGTTCTCTCTCCTTTACTCATTGCCTAGAAGCACCTAGGAAAATCGGGAATAACTGTTGGTCTGTGTCAGATTTTTTTCTTCTTTTCGAACTCTAAATTATGTAAATCCAGTACACCTTACCTTTTTCATGTTAGAGATAGAGGCCGTCAGACACTCCCCTTTGGACCCCTTATCCCTGTGCTGGCCAAGGTGTTCTTACTATTTTCTCCTTATGAATTACTTAAAACTCCTCACTTCAAAGTCTCTCCCACCGCCCCTCAAAAGAAAAACGAGTCACCACTGTCAATGTTTGCAGCTTGATTTATGTTTCTTTTGTCTTTGCATGTTTAACACTTCTTTGTTGTTTTGTGGTCACACCATGTGGTGCTGGGAGAACCAGGCTCTTGCCCAATATCCAGCAGGAGCTCTAGTACGAACTTCAGCTCTCTCTGACCCGTATGTGACCTGTTCTTTTTAATCTATTTTATTTTCCTACTTTTGTTGTTCCTTTGATGAATGGAATATAGTTTTTCACTAAAAAACATTTTAATGTAACCCACCAACTTTCCCATCATGCCCATCTGGTGTCCAGGTCCCAGTCCTTCCCCATTTCCTTCCCTTTCATTCATCTCCCCATATCTCTCCTAGCACCATGTCTTTCCACCACCGCCTTACTAGCCTCAAAAGAGCTGGTCCCAAACGCTCTGGGAGTGGAGAACTAGTGCGCATGTCCCAGCAAGGATTCTCCCACGACCCAGCCTCCAACGCCATTGATACCTTTGGTTTTTGTGTGAGTCTCCGTTAACATCGATGTTTGTAGCAGGATGCAGGCTGCAGGCACCAGGCACCACGGAAAACCCTCGAGAGGTCCCCTGCAGGTAATATATTTTGAACCTCCAAGTCAGAAATGTCAGGATGCTGTGCTTTAAAAGACACATTGGCCACCTTGGGGAGTTTGCAAATCAAAGAACTTAGTCATAGAGACCTCATTGTTGAACCGCACTGGCTAAGTGCCCCGGAAATACTGGCTCTGAGTATTATTAGGAAGATGAAGTGAAATGGTGCATCTAGGGTGCCTGAACCACGGGCCTGAGTACATGGCGATTGATTTTTGCATGTGTTCAGGGCTTTCTCCTGGCTCTGTGCTCAAAGATAACATCTAGTGAAATTTGTGGGACCACATAGGATTCCAGGGATGAAAGTTGGGTCAACCTCTCAAAAGTGGCCTATCAGGTAGACTATTTTTCTGCCTGCCTCCCCACCCAACTCTGCATCAGACGGATAAAATTTCTCGTCTTAAGGGCTTTACAACCCTGAGCCGAGTATCACTTTCTTAGATTCTTGTCTGTTTCCCCTTTTATCCCCCCTCTAACTTCTATTTCTTTCTCATGAATCATTCAACCCTCACCCCCTCTAAATAACCACCACAGTGGAAAGCCTCTAAATTTTCAGAACATTTATTACTAATTTATTAACTTATATGCCTCTATTTATTTTTTAAAAAATATATGAGAATAAATGAAATGTGTATGGCTTTCAAGTGTTTGTCTAAGTCAAACATCTGGTACTTAAAGTGGCACCAACCATTCCAGCTACTTATAGCCATAGAATCGAGAGATGGATATATCCTTTTCTCTCTGAATAACAAACTGCACTTTCCCCAAAGAGGTGCATTTGGCAGCATTCTCTCGCTCCTGCTGAGCCTTCCTCTTCATAGCCTCACGCTCTGGTCTCTGCTCTTTTGTGATGGGTTTTAACATGACTGGCTCGGGAATATTGGGCTTTCACCATGGAATTGGTTGGAAACGGAAGTCTTGGAGTCCAGTCAAAACTGACTCTGACATTTGGGTGGAGCCTGGCGCTCAGTCCCAGAGACAAGAAGAGGGCCCCGCTGGAGAGAAGTGCTAGCTGATGTCTTGGAGGGAGCAGGTCTAGAAGTTGCAGGCTGAGAAATAGGCCGGCTAGTAGACCTCTACAAAGCTGGTTGAAATGGGTTGGTCGAAATGGACTGAGCTGGTCTAGCAGGATGTGACAAAGATGCATTTGCTGGCCGGGATGAATTGGTGGCAGTTGGCCGAGCTGAGTTGGTCGAGCCAGGCCTGGCAGGGTAAGCTGCAGCAGAACGATGTGAAGCCAGAGATTGTGGTTTCTGAGGAACATTTTGAGATTGCGGCTTCTCCATGGTAAGAAAAGGCAAAGGGACAAATTTGACCTTCCCAGGAGGTGGCAGCTCAGACTGGGAAGGAGCCGAGCGTTCTTCGGCACTGCTGCTTGGTTTCTGAGCAACCAAAACCTGAGTTTTCTCAAGAACTTTTCCATCCCTTAGAGCACCTGCCAATGGTTTCACAGTTGAGGAGGGCTGAACATCTTTTGGCTTCTTTGAACTACCCAGAACCCGGGAGGAAGAGGATCCAGGCTTTGGATCCCTCTCCTTCCCCAGTGCATCAAACTCTTGCAGAGACTCCTGCATGTGCATGCCCTGGCAGCTGCGGGACTTTTTAAGGGCCTCTTGGCAAAGCGCAGGTTGACTTAACTTACGTTTCATCCTGGCAGTGGTGGGATTCTCTTCTGCCTTCACCTTGTTCCCTGTCTGTTTATTATCATCAGCTTTCTTGGAGTTTTCTCTGGCCTTTTTGGTCTTCTCCTGCCCATGGCTCTGGTCTTGGTGATCTTGCTGGACGCAGCTTTCTAAGGTTTGCTGTTGGGTTTGGCCATGATCACAGGACACCTATCACTGACTGCAGCATTACAAACAATCCCTGATCCCCCTAGCAAGTTTTCTGGGTCTTTGGAATGGATTTTGGCCTTGGGTTCTCCCTCCAGAGGCTCAGAGGCCTGGTTTTTGTTTTTCCGTGTGGGGTGGGAGGTCCCTTTAGTGCCACCTGAGTTTTCTTTCCCCTGATTCAGAGTGATGGTATCTTTGGTGTTCATTCCCTGTGAATCTATGCATTTATCTAGGTCTTCTAAGCAATCAAAGGGCTGGGGAAGTTGTTTATCTTCCACCCATGTTATGATATCCTCCCCAGAAAGGAGAGGTGCTGGAGTGCCCTGATGATAGTAAACCTCATGGCTTCCTTCCTGGTAGGGAAGCTACAGGCTATAATTTTGATTTGGAACCTGAAATGGTGTCTTTTGAACAAGACTGGCAGAAAGTGATGGGTACAGAGACACCATGTGGTTGGTATCTAAGGTTTTCTCATAGCGAGCTGCCATAGACGTGGAAGAGACAGTGGTGTTTTGGTCAATGATAGTCACAGTAAAGTCTCCCCTGTAAGACTTGTTTTCAGTACTTCCTGCAATATCCCACTTCAAAACACTTGGGTTGGAAGCAGACGAAGTGGATAGTTGGGTCTGGCCAGACACTCCAGGCAGCATAGTTGTGCTAGAATGTTGGTCGAGATAGGCACTACCCATGAGTGGTTGGAAAGAGATGCCAGAATCTGATGGCAGGAGCCAAGCAGATCGATCAGCTGGAGTGGGTATGCTGGAGTAGTTGCAGACACTTCCTGTTAGGGAAGCTGCATTGTTGAGCATGGGAAGGGGATGCTGCAGAGAATGTACAGTTCCCAATACAGATAGAGTTTGATTATTTTCTGTAAGGAACAAGAGGGTGATGAAAAAAATCTGTGAGACTGATAATCTCTGACAACTTTTTGTTTTATTTTTGGGTCACACCCAGGGATGCACAGGGTTTACACCTGTTCATGCACTCAGGTATTACTCCTGGCGGTGCTCAGGGGACCATATGGGATGCTGGGAATGGAACCCGGGTTGACCGCGTCCAAGGCAAACACCATACCTGCTGTGCTATCACTCCAACCCCCACGGACAACGTATGAGAGGAGCAAAATTCACTTAAAGTTTCAGGTATAGACAAGCTTCTAATACCAACAGTCAAGTAAGTTACCAAAAGTCCATACAACTTTGGTTGTCTGAAAGGAAGGAACATTTTGCTCTTGGTGTATTTGGCACCACGCTCCCCAAGTGAACACATAGCTATAGAGGACTCTGGTGATCTTGGTGCATGGAATTTTTGCTCACAGCTATTTTGTCCTTGTCCTAGCTCTACCTGTAGCTTGCTCTCCCTTTGAACTTTACCTTATTGCCTAGAATGGAAGCATTTTAAAACTAGGAAGTCCTAAGAGAATGACTAACATTTTGTTGGAGAAGAAAGAAACCCGAGGCCCAGAGGTGGCCTAGAGACCTTTTCTAGCATTCTCATTATTTTTATTGGGATTGGGGTGGGGTGGAGTTTAGACGAATACCCAGCAGTGATCTTGGTTTATTCCTGGTTCCATACTCTGGAGTGACCCCTTCTAGTGCTCAGGAGACTGGATGCAGTGACAGAAAGCCAACTGGATTGGTTGTCTACAAGACAAATGTCTTATCCCCTCCTGTACTATCTTGCTGTCCCTTATGTATTACCAGGTTAAGGAACCTAAGCATGTGGACTTTCTTGCTAGGGCTCTGCCTTGATCACTACAATTTCAGAAACTACAAGGAAGATACTTTCCATTCATATAGGCATGTGGGGTTGTTACAACTATTACACTTGTAATCTTCAGATTTGTCTTTTGCTTGTGCAGTTCCTATCTATTGCCTATGGCTCACATATAACTCAATATACTTGATGATTTGAAGGTTAGAACCGTACCCAGGTTTTTGATCACCCCTCAAAAATGAGTACTTTAGTTTTTCTCAAGACGTGCTTTTGGAAGGAAGACTCTTGTTTAAATTGTCAGTCTCAAGTTGGTTTCCTGCAAAGGAGTTACTTAGAACTCTAATTAAGAATAACGTGAACACAGAAATAATTTTTGTCTGTTTCACGTGAATTACATGGGAAAAAGTATAGAGAACAAGAAAAAATCATGAAAAATATGTATCACAGAACTGAAAAAGAGGTATGTAGATATTAATGAAATCTGGGCTACGTGGCAAGCAGCATATTACAGTAATTGATTGAGAGCAGCCACAAGAGTAAGCCCTGACCAACAGTCAATGTCGTCCCCAGACACAACAAAGAAAACAGTAGAATAAATTTATTAAGAAATTATGTCATGTATCTGAGCCCACTTTTTTGCATGTAGCCGTCCAGTTTTGCCAGCAGAGTTTATTAAAGAGGCTTTCCCTGCTCCATTTCACTTTTCTTGTCCCCTTATCAAAGACTAGATGATTATATGTTTGGGAGGAAATGTCAGTATATTCAACTCTGTTCCATTGGTCTGCAGCTCTTCCTTTGTTCCAGTACCATGCTGTTTTAATTATTACTGCCTTGTAGTAGAGTTTGAAGTTAGGGAGGTTGATTCCTCCCATTTTCTTTTTCCCAAGAATTGCTTTAGCTATTCGTGGGGGCTTATTGTTCCATATAAATTTCAGGAGTGTTTGCTCCGTTTCTTTGAAGAATGTCATGGGTATCCTTCTAGGGATTGCATTGAATTTGTACAGTGCATTTTGATGATGTTGATTCTCCCCATTCATGAACAGGGGATATTTTTCCATTTCCTCATGTCCTCTTTTATTTCCTGAAGTAGCGTTTTTTTTTTTTTAAATAATTTATTTATTTATTGAATCACTGTGGGAAAAGTTACAGAGCTTTCGGGTTTAGGTCTCAGTCATGTAAATATCAAACACATTTCCCTTTACCAATACTTATTTTTAACCCCGAACCCCAATAGACCCCCACCTCCCACCCCTCCCAATTCTTGTGAGGCAGATGAGTTCTAGTTAATACTCTATCTACTTTGACTAGATAGATTGTTTCGATAGAAGATGCACAATTATTGTTTAGAGTTTACGACCCACCCCCCACAATCAGATATGCTGAAACAGCGTTGTGAAATGATTTGCTTTCTACAACTTGGTTTAAGAATAAAATGATGTCGCGCGGCCGCAATAGCGGCCATGCGGTTTTGAATTTCTGCTATTTTACTTATTGACCCTGGAAGAATTTCTATTAAAAGTTAGATAGTTAAGAGATTGGTTTCTGGGCCCTGGAGTCGTGGCCGTGCCAGAGAGCCGCTTGTGGGGGGCAGCCGGCGACCTCGGTGGGGCGTGGGGGACGGCCCACAAAGCCCCCCTTCCCATGAGGTCCCTGCCGCTCCCGCCGAGCCCGGCTCAAACCTGCTGTCCACAAGGCTCCCGTGCGGCCGCCATCTTTCTTTCCAGAGAGGAGCGGGCGGGCCGGTCCTGAAGTAGCGTTTTGTAGTTTTCTTTGTACAGGTCCTTTACTTCCTTAGTTAAGTAAGATCGAAATGGATTTATGACCTCAACATCAGACCAGAATCCATAATGTTTATGGAAGGCAAAGTTGGCAAAACTCTCCATGATATTGAAGCTAATGGTATCTTCAAAGATGTCACGCCATTGGCCGAGCAAGTGAAAACAGAGATAGACAAATGGGACTATCTTAAACTAAGAAGCTTCTGCACCTCAAAAGAAACAGTGACCAAAATACAAAGACAGCCTACAGAATGGGAAAGGATATTCACCAAATACACATCCGACAAGGGGTTGATATCAAGTATATATAAGGTACTGGTTGAACTCCACAAGAAGAAATCACCCAACCCCATAAAAAATGGGGTGAGGAAATGAACAGAAACTTTCGCAAAGAAGAAATCCGAATGGCAAAAAGGCATGAGAAAATGCTCTACATCACTAATCATCAGAGAGATGCAGATCAAAACAACAATGAGATATCATTTCACACCACAGAGACTGGCCCACATCCACAAGAACAAAAGCAACCAATGATGGCGCGGATGTGGCGAGAAAGGGATCCTCCTCCATTGCTGGTGTGAATGTCGGCTGGTCCAACCCTTTTGGAAAACAGTACGGACGATTCTCACTTAATCACTTAATCACTTAACTTTCCGTTAGTCGGCGATTTGCTCGAGCGGGCGCCAGTAACATCTCCATTTGTCCCTGTTGCGTGCTAGTGTAGCCCAATGGCATCTGTTCGCTCCGGGAACATGAAGGGCCTCAAACCGATCGTTCATGATCTTGACGAAGAAGTCTGACCATCTGGTAGGTGGACGACCACGCGGTCTTTAGACATCCCGTGGAATCCAGTCGGTAACAGCTCTAGTCCAGCGGTCGTCTTTAAATCTCATTACGTGACCAGTCCATCTGATTTTCGACACCTTGGCAAATGAGACAGTGTCCCTGATTCTTGATTGTCAGCGGATGTCAGAACTCCGGAGTCTTTCTCTCATTTGAGTGAAACGTGATATTCCAAGCATAGCTCTTTCTGTTCTTCTTTGGGAGACCTGAATAGCATTCTCATCTTGTTTGCGTAGGGCCCAGGTCTCTGAGGCATATGTTAATGCAGGAAGAACAGTGGAATCAAAGAGATGTGCCCGGAGCTGGAGGTTCTTCGTCCTCTTAGCTATTTCTTCGACGTTCTTGAAGGCGTTCCAAGCCGCTCTCTTCCTCCTGCGCAGCTCGGGTGCCAGGTCATTTGTCATGTTGACCTCTCGACCTAGGTACACATAGCTGTTGCATTCGGAGATGGTCGTTCCGTTGAGAGCGAATGGGGCGTCAGGAACGAGGCTGTTTCTCATAAACATTGTCTTCGTAAGATTCAGCTGTAGTCCTACCTTTCCACACTCACGGTCAAAGTCGGCCAGCATTTGTGCCGCTTGGCTGATGTTTGGTGTTATTAAAACAATGTCATCAGCAAAGCGGAGGTGGTGTAGTTGCCGACCATCTATCTTCACTCCCATTCCTTCCCATTCCAGTCGTCGCATGATGTTCTCGAGGGTGGCACTGAAGAGTTTCGGTGAAATGGTATCACCCTGCCGCACCCCTCTCTTGACATCAACGATCACTTCTTTGTAGAATGATGAGATCCTGCTAGTGAATCCGCAATACAGCTCATGGAGGATCCTGATGTATTGGGCTTGAATGCCCTGATTGGCTAGGGCTTCAATGACCGCTTCCGTCTCAACAGAATCAAAGGCCTTCTTTAAATCAATGAACGTTAAACAGAGCGGCATCTTGAACTCCCTAGAAACCTCAATGAGCTTGGTTATCATGTGGATATGGTTGATGGTGCTGAATCCTTTGCGGAACCCGGCTTGCTCGCATGGTTGTCCTTCATCTAGTGTTCTGCCAGTCCTACTTAGGATGACTCGAGTGAACAACTTGTAGATGACAGACAATAGGCAGATCGGGCAATAGTTGCCAATGCCATGGGTGTCTCCCTTCTTGAACAGTAGTATGGTCCTGCTGGTTTTCCATTGGGATGGAACCTTGCATTGACAGGTAGCGAGTGAAGAGCCGAGCCAGTGTATTGATGAGTACTGATGGCAGGTTCTTCAGGTGTTCAGGTTTGACCTTGTCTGGGCCGGGTGCTGTTTGTTTCTTTACCAATGAAATGGCGTGTCAGATTTCGGAAGGGAGAACGTTGGGAACGACATATCCATCCTGTGGAATTTGGTATGTCGGCAAGTGGACATGGCTATCGAAGAGATTTGAGTAGAAGTCCTGGATAATCTTCTCCATTGCCGTTCTGGAGGATGTGATGGATCCATCAGGACGTCGGAGGGCAAAAAATTAGAATTCTCAAAAAATTAGAATTTGATCTGCCATTTGACTCAGCTATTGCACTCCTGGGAATATATCCCAGAGGGGCAAAAAGGTATAGTTGAAGTGACATCTGCAATTGTTTGTTCATTGCAGCACTCTTTACAATAGCCAGAATCTGGAAAAAACCTGAGTGCCCGAGAACAGATTACTGGTTAAAGAAACTTTGGTACATATACACAATGGAGTACTATGTAGCTGTTAGAAAAGATGAAGTCATGAAATTTACATACAAGTGGTACTACATGGAAAGTATCATGTTAATCGAAATGAGTCAGAAAGAATGGGATAGACACAGAAGGATTGCATTCATCTGGGGAACATAAAGCAACAAAAAGGGAGACTAACACCCAGGAATGGCTGAGATTAGTACCAGGAATTTTGCTCCATATCTTGAAGGCCAGCTACACGTGCTAGGGGAAAAGGAAGCTCAGATAGAGAAGAGAGCGCCATATAAAGGGTGTTATGAGGAACCCTCCCAGGGTGGGAGAAGCATGCTAAAAGTAGTCTATAGACCAAACATGATTGCCACTCAATGCCTCTCTTGCAAAACACAGTACCCAAAAGAAGAGAGAGAGAACAAGGGGGAATACCCTGCCACAGAGGCAGGGTGGTACGGGGGGGATGGGGGGTGGGGGGGGATGCTGGGACCCGTGGTGGTGGAGGATGGGCACTGGTGGAGGGATGGGTACTTGATCATTGTATAACTGAAACCCAAGAACAAAAATTTATAAGTCTATAACTGTACCTCATGGTGTTTCACTAATAAAAAAAGAAAAAAATAATAAAAAAATTAAAAATAAAATAAAATAAAATTTTTGAGTGACAACTCAAAAAAAGAAATTGTGTCATGTATACAATATGAAGATGAAATTGTGTAAATGAAATGTGAAATGAAATGTGTAAATGAAATTGTGAAAATGAAAGTGGTGTAAAATATAAGAGTTTGGAAGAGATTCATTCATGAGTTACACATGTCTGAGCATGTGGATAGTGGCTGTGATAACAGAGGTGGTTGAGTTATGGACAATATGGCTAAAAAGAGGATAGAAAACTTTCAAAATCTGATCTATTTATTCATTTATTTATTTATTTCAAATTGGGGGCCACCCCTGGTTATGCTCAGGGATTGCTCCTGGCTCTGCACTCAGGAATCATTCCTGGTTGAGTCACTAAAATATAAAGTCAAAATAGTTTGAACTTTAATGTGGAGCAGGAATCCACACTGTTCATTTTAATTTCAGTCCCAGCTTCATGATGTTCCTACTTACCCAATCTACTAGCTACTAGCTACTCATGTTCCACGAAGAAGTATGGAGTTTATTTAAGAGTGAAATAGAAAAGGACCAGCCAGGACCAGCCACCACCATGCTGAGACCACTCTCCGCACAAATGAAGGTACTGGCAGAGGGACAAAGCCACGCGGGTTCCGGGGCCGAGATCTCCAAGCCTACTGGGATTGGAGTTGAGCATCCTCCACCCAGATCCTCCAAATTCCAGTAGGCGGGGGTCACATCCACCACCTGGCCCCCTGGCGCTGTGTAATCCCATCAACGGCCAAGACCCAGAGACTATAAAATCCAGCTCCCGGACGAGAACAGTGCAGTCTCCTGCCCCCGCGCCTGGCTGTTCCTCAATGGGGCCCCTTGGAGGGGAGCGGGTTGAGCTTTCCTCCCCGCCCCGACCAGGGGTACAGCAGCCGAAGACCTCCAGGACCAGCCACCACCATGCTGAGACCACTCTCCGCACACATGAAGGTACTGGCAGAGGGACAAATCCACGCGGGTTTCGAGGCCGAGATCTCCAAGCCTACTCGGATTGGAGTTGAGCATCCTCCACCCAGATCCTCCAAATTCCAGTAGGCGGGGGTCACACCCACCACCTGGCCCCCTGGCACCGTGTAATCCCATCAATGGCCAAGACTCAGAGACTATAAAATCCAGCTCCTGGAACCGCACGGCCGCATTCGCGGCCGAGTGACAGCTTGTTAGGACATCTTTTTATGACATCTTATTATCTCATTCCTACTTTGGACAAACTTGCAGGCTATCGAATGTAGCCTGCCCACAGGGCAGAGTCTGGCAAACTCCCCGTGGCGTACCAAATATGCCAAATACCAGTAACAATGATGGGTCTCATTCTCCTAAAGAGCCTTGAATATAATCTCAGGGCTAGGATGAAAGAGACGTTACTGGGGCCTGCTCGAGGCAATCGATGAGTAACAGGATTATGAAATGAAATGAAAATGAAATGAAATAGAAAAAGATTTTTAAGTTTTATATGTAGTTTTTTCAAATATTTTTTGCTGGAGCACTGTCTTGTTTTACAGTGTTATTGATGTGCTGTTTTGTTTAGGTTTTCTGTGACTGCTGGATCCAATTACCTGTTAGCTTAAACATCGAAAGAAAATAATACGCACTCCTACAAGCCAGAAATTTCATATACATATAACTGGGAAAAAGAAGTCAGCCAGGATATATGCCTTCTTTAGAAGGTCTTTAGCCTGAATTTTCTGTTAACCTATGATAACATCCACTAGGCTTGTCTGGTAGTTGATACACTCATAACCTGGCCTCGAAGGTCACATGACCTTCTCCTCTATCTTCATCATCTCCTTCCTCCATTGTGTCAGAACAAGCGTTATTCCATTGACTCACCTAAAAATACACCAGATCTCTCCACTGCCAGCCATAGCATCTATTCAATCAAGGTTTACTAAACAAAGGAATATTTGCAGGGTTGATGGCTTCTTTGAATGGCCATTATCTAGTCCACACCATGATGTTGTTAGCATCTAAAATTACATGAACAGGACTGGATCTTGTGTTTGTGTGAATGCTTTTATTTTTGTGTGTTGTAGTCACACCTGATGGTGCTCAGAGGTTCCTCTTGATTCTGGGCTCAGGAGTCACTATGGCAGGGCTCAGGGGACATATGGAGTTCCAGGTAGCCAAGCAGGCCAACTGTGTTGAAGACAAGCACCCTACCCTCTGTACTATGTGTACAACCACTATCAATATTTCTTTTATCCAATTTATGAGATCTCCAGGGCTCTGTGCATTTAGAAATTGTGGAAACCTCCCCAATATGATAGATCCGTACAAGAGAATATCAGTCAGAGGAAGTAATGACATACTGTAGTGCAGATGAAATTTGAAGTCATCAGGGTTTAAAAGAGGCTGCCAAAAAGATCACATATCTTAAGATCCAGGTATGTGAAAGTTTTAGAGAAAGAAAATTCATAAAGACAAATAAGAATGTTGCCAAGAACCAGAGGAGAGAGAATGGAGAGGTCAGTGGGTAGTGAAGAGGCTGTTTTTGGAAATGATGAAAATGTTATAGTTAAAATAATGGTCACTGTCACTGTCACTGTCCTCCCGTAGTTCGGGCCGAGTAACGTCTCCATTGTGACAATTGTTACTGTGTTTGACACATTGAATACGTCATGGCTAACGTGCCAGGCTTTGCCATGAGTGGAAGATACTCTCGGTAGCTTGCTGGGCTCTTGGCCAGGGGAGGAGGAATTGAACTCAGGTCGGCCATGTTGGCCGCTTGTAAGGCAAATGCCCCACCCGCTGTGCTATTGTTCCAGTCCATGGATAAAACAATGGTAAGTAAAGGCCCTCCCATTGATCATCGATTTGCTTGAGCGGGCCCAGTAATGTCTCCATCGGAGACTTTGTTGTTACTGTGTTTGGCATATCGAATACGTCACGGGGAGCTTGCCAGGCTCTGCCATGCGGGCGAGATACTCTCAGTAGCTTGCCAGGCTCTCCGAGAGGGGCGGAGGAATCGAACTCGGGTCAGCCATGTTGGCTGTGTGCAAGGCAAACGCCCTACCGCTGTGCTAGTTGCAAAAGTAGCAAGTATAGCAAATGCCACTAAAATTTGTCTTAAATGATGGATTCAATAAACAAAATTACTTATGCAGGTGTGTATTTTAAAAGGGTACAACTTGTCTCTCCTTTACTCATTGCCTAGAAGCACCTGGGAAAATTAGGAATAACTGTTGGGATGAGACAGATTTTTTTTCTTCTTTTCAAACTCTAAATTATGTAAATGAAGTACACCTTACCTTTCTCACTGTAGCAATAGAAGGCCATCAGACACTCCCCTTTGGGCCCCTAGTCCATGTGCTGGCCAAGGTGTTCTTACTATTATCCCCTTAGGGATTACTTAAAACTCTTCACTTCAAAGACTCTCGCACCACCCCGCAAAAGAAAAACGAGTCACCACTCTCAATGTTTGCAGCTTGCTTTTTGTTTCTTTTGTCTTTGCATGTTTAAGACATGGTGGTTGTTCTGTGGTCACACCATGTGATGCTGGGAGAACCAGGCTATCTGCCCAAGATCCAGCAGGAGCTCCAGAATTAACTTCAGCTCCTTGAGCTCTCTCTGACCTTGTATGTGACCTGTTCTTTTTCACCTACATTATTTTCCCACTTTTGTTGTTCGTTTGATGAATGGTACACAGTTTTTCACTAAGAAACATTTTAATGTAACCCACCAACTTTCCCATCATGCCCATCTGCTGTCCTGGTCCCAGTCCTTCCCGGTTTCCTTCCCTGTCATTCATCAACCCATATCTCTCCTAGGAACATCTCTTCCCACCACCGTGTTCCCAGGCTCAAGAAGAGCCGGTCCCAACCGCTCTGGGAGTGGTGACCTAGTGCCCATGTCCCAGTCTGGATTCTCCCACGGCCCAGCCTCCACCGTCAGTTACAGCGTCAGTTACAGCTATGGTATTTGTGTGAGCTTCCGTTAACTTTGATGTTTGGAGCAGGCTGCAGGCAACAGGCACAGCAGAAAACCCCGGAGAGGCCCCCTGAAGCTAATATAGTTTGAGCTCTCAAGTCAATAATGTCAGGATGCTGTAGTCTGAAACACACATTGGCCACTTTGGTGAGTTTACAAATCAAAAGCACTTAGTCAGATAGACCTCATTGTTGAACCCCACTGACCTTGTGCCCCAGGTAATTCTGGCTGGTATTGTTGGGAAGATGAAGAGAAATGGTGGATTTAGGGTGGCTGAACCACGGGCCTGAGTACATGGCAATTGATCTTTACAAGTTCCAAGATCTGATATTCGGGCTTCTTGCTACAACTGTTCTCTTTGCTTGGTCCCTGTTTACAGTCACCCCTGGCTAACTCTGAGGGCTGTTGACTATTCATATGTAGGTTCTGTCCCCAGTCTTTGTGTTAGGATCGCACAGCCTGATCATTTATGGATAGACCACCCACAACTTTTGGAGATATGTCTCAAATCTCTATTTAACAACGAAGGTCATGAAGTATAAGACAGCCTCTGTGAAACTATTATTACTTTTTATCAGGTCATCTTATATTAATCATCCTTGTTCAGCCTATTCCCCCTTTTTTTAAATATTAAAGCAAACTCCCTCACTGTGCCATTTCTCCCATTCTTTTTTAGAGGAGACTGGCGATGGAGACATACTTGTCTGTGCTCAGGGCTTACTCCTGGCTCTGTGCTCAAGGATATCATCTAGTGAAACTCGTTCTACCACATAGGATTCCAGGGATGGATCTTGGTTCAGCCTCCTGCAAATGCCCTATCAGACTATTTCACTGCCTGCCACCGCCCCCCCTCCCCCCCACGCCAACTCTTCATCAGGCCCATAAAATTTCTCTTCTTAAGGGATTTACAACCCTGAGCCAAGTTTCTCTTTCTTAGATTCTTATCTGTTTCCCCTTTTATCCCCCCCTCTAACTTCTATTTCTTTCTCATGAATCCTTCAACCCTCATCCCCTCCAAATAATCACCATAGTGGAAAGCTTCTCAACATTCCGAACTTTTATATGCATCTATTTATTTTTTAAAAAATATATCAGAATGAATGAAATGTGTATGGCATTTCAAGTGTTTGTCTAAGGCAACCATCTGGTACCTAAAGTGGCACCAACCATTCCAGCTACTTATAACTATAGAATCAAGAGATGTCCATATCTTTTTTCTCTCTGGATAAAAAACTGCACTTTCCCCAAAGAAGTGCATTGGGCAGCGTTCTCACGCTTCTGCTGAGTCTTCCTCCTCATAGCCTCACCCTCTGGTCTCTGCTCTTTTGTGATGGGCTTTGACATGACTGACTCGGAAACATTGGGCTTTCTCCATGGAATTGGTTGGAAATGGAAGTCTTGGAGTTGAAACTGACTTTGATGTTTGGGAGAAACCTGGAGCTGGGTCCCAGAGACAGGAAGAGGGCCCCGCTGGAGAGAAGTGCTAGCTGTTGTCTTGGAGGGAGCAGGTCTAGAAGTTGCAGGATGAGAAATAGGCCGGCTAGTACAAATAAAAATAGGCTCAGCAAAGCTGGTCGAGATGGTTTGGTTGAAATGGGCTGAGCTGGTCTGGCAGGACGTGACAAAGATGCAGTCGCTGGCCGGGATGAATTGGTGGCAGTTGGCTGAGCTGAGTTGGTCGAGCCAGGCCTGGCAGGGTAAGCTGCAGCAGGTCGATGTGAAGCCAGAGACTGTGGTTTCTGAGGAACATGTTGAGTTTGCAGCCTCTCCATGGTAAGAAAAGGCAAAGGTACCAATCTGACCTTCCCAGGAGGTGGCAACTTCAGACTGGGGTGGAGACGAGCGTTCTTCAGTACTGCTGCTTGGTTTTTGAGATTTCACCTGAGTTTTTTCAAGACCTTTTCCATCCCATGTAGCAGCTGGCCATGGTTTGACACCTGAGGGGGGCTGGATGTGGTTGGGCTTCTTTGAACTACCCAGGACCCGGGAGGAAGAGGATCCAGGCTTTGGATCCTTCTTCTCCCCCAGTGCATCAAACTCTTGCACAGACTGTGCATGCCTAGGCTGCTTCGGGGTTTTTTAAGGGTCTCTTGGCAAAGCTCAGGTTGACTTAACTTGCCTTTCATCCTGGCAATGGTGGGCTTCTCTTCTGACTTCACCTTGTTCCTTCTCTGCTTATTGTCATCAGCATTCTTAGAGTTTTCTCTGGCCTTTTTTGTTTTCTCCTGCCCATGGTCCTTGGTCTTGATGATCCTGCTGGACTGGTCACAGGACACCTATCACTGGCTGCAGCATTACAAACAATCCCTGCTGCCCCTAGCAAGCGTTCTGGGTCTTTGGAATAGATTTTGGCCTTGGGTTCTCCCTCCAGAGGCTCAGAGGCCTGGGTTTTGTTCTCGCGTGTTGGGTGGGAGGTCCCCCTACTGCCACCTGAGTATTCTTGCCCCTGATTCAGTCAGTGTGATGGTATCTGTGGTGTTCATTCCTTGCGAATGTATGCATTGATCTAGGTCTTTTAAGCAGTCAAAGAGCTGGGGAAGTTGTTTATCTTCCTCCCATGTCGTGATATGCAAAAATACCACCAGATCCACTTCCACGTTCAAGTGTTCCTGTGTCCTCCAAATATTGACCATTCTTTTCCTGACCAGTAGTTTCAGTACCAGGCTGTTGCTTCTGGCTGAGAGGATCAATGCAGGAGAGGAGGTGGTGGATAACAGGGATTTTTAAAGGGTACAGTGGAAGATCTTGGTTTTCTATTGGGATCTGTTAGGTATCCAGAGACTTTGAAAGCCCAATGTTCATCTCATCCCCATTCTTATCTGTTTGTTCCTGCGTTGGAAAAGGGGGTAGTGCCAGGTTACTTTATTCTGAATCTATCATGGAAATATCTGGGAGCTCTGCTGGTGCGTTATTCTCAAGTATTTGAATCGTGATACTGCAAGACATGGGTAATTCTGACATTTGTGTCAGACAAAATATCTGATCGGAAAGTTGCAATGCCAGGGAAGTTTCCTACCCCAGGGAATTCATCACTACAAAGGAACCACGGAAGAAATCAGTCTCCTGTAAACCATATACTCCCTCCACACAACTCATGGTGCCACAATAGGGCACCTTTCGGCAATGGGCAACACATTGTTACTGGCTGTTCTAAGGATCATGGACAAGGCCCTGAGCTAGAAGATTGGAGGTAACTGTTGTCATTCTTACTGTTCATCATGTGATACCGTTGTTTCCCTTGTACTTGAAAGATTTTCTGTGTAAACTGTACTTAAAAATAAGAGACTTAACAGCCCGCCCCCAAGGGCCTGGGTCCCTCTCTGGGCACGCGCAGCTAGAAACAGCCCCTAGAAAGCCGGTTTTCAACCCCTGATCTGCGTGGGACGGGCACAGAGGCCCAGCTCTGGACAACAAAGCTGAACGGCTCCAATTCCAACAGGTACAGCCCGCCCCCAAGGGCCTGGGTCCCTCTCTGGGCATGCGCAGCTAGATCAAGCTCCTAGAAAGCCGTTTTTCTCCCCTGATCTGCGCGGGATGGGCACGGAGGCCCAGCTCTGGGCAACAAAGCTGAACGGCTCCAATTCCAAACAGGTATAGCCCGCCACCAAGGGCCTGGGACCCTCTCTGGGCATACGCAGCTAGATACAGCTCCTAGAAAGCCGTTTTTCTCCCCTGATCTGCGCGAGACAGGCACGGAGGCCCAGCTCTGGGCAACAAAGCTGAACGGCTCCAATTTCAAACAGGAGACGTTCCCAACTCCTCGCCCAGTGCCAGGGACTCCTTCCGCAGCCACGGCCGCTAAGCAGCCGCAAAGTATTTTCCCACTACACATGCCATAGGAACCATAAGCTACCTTCTTAGATGGAAACTTCTCTAGTTTACCTCTGCCACTAGAAACACAGTAGCCATTAACTCTTAAATCTATCTTAACTCACACTGCATATTCAGCAGAATAGTAACAGTGAACGTGAAGGACTAAACCACACCTCTCACAATGGTAAAGCAATGCAAAAACCCACCCAACTTTCATATTGAAGAGTCTAGCCCAGATGACACCAACAGTACTGTAGTGTTAGACAACCTCTCTGACAAGGATTTCAGAAGGGAGCTACTTAGGATGCTTAGGGAATTAAAAGAAACAATGGAAACCAATGCCAATAGAAGACAAGAGGATCTGAAGGCAGAAATGAGGAAAATGCAATCAGAAATGTCAGAACTGATAAATCTCGTAGGCGAATTGAAAAGCTCAGTGGAAGGCCTCAGCAGCAGAGTAAGAGCAGCTGAGAACAGAATCAGTGAGCTCGAAGATGAAGTTCAGAGACTCTCCAGAAAAGAGCAGAAAATGGAAAAGAGACTCACAATTCGGGAACAGATGGCAAGAGAAGATCGTGATGAAGCCAAGAGGGGTAACATAAGAATTATTGGAGTCCCAGAGGTACAGGAAGAAAACCTTGATGAAGAAGAAACTGTCAAAGACATCATTGCTACAACATTTCCAGAGCTGAAGAAAACTTGTGACCACATTCAGGAGGCCCGAAGGGTACCAGCTAGAAGAAATCCGAATAAAAATACCCCAAGACACATTCTGATCAAAATGACCAAAACCTTAGACCGAGACAAAATTCTGAAAGCAGCAAGATCGAAGAAAGAAATCTCTTACAAAGGAGCATCCTTAAAATTCACAGCTGATTTTTCTGATGAAACCCTCATGGCCCAAAAACAGTGGTGGGACATAATGAAAAAACTCAATGAAATAAATGCCTCCCCAAAAATACTTTTCCCAGCCAGACTCTCATTCATAATAGAAGGAATAACACACAGTTTCACAGACAAACAACAGCTCAGGAACTTCATAGACTCAAAACCATGGTTACAAGAACAACTAAATGGGCTATTTTAAGGCAAGAAAGGCCCCTCAAATACACAAAATTTTAACAGAACAATGGAACAAAATCCCATAACAATAATCTCTCTCAATGTTAATGGGCTAAACGCACCAATTAAAAGACATAGAGTGGCAGGATGGATGGATTAGAAAATTGAACCCAACATTCTGCTGCCTGCAAGAAACGCATCTCAATAGTCAAAGCAAACACAGACTCAGAGTCAAAGGCTGGAAAACAATCCTACAGGCAAACAGCTCCGATAAAATAGCTGGGGTAGCCATCCTTATATCAGACCACATCGATTTCAGAGTGAGGAAGGTCATAAGAGACAGTGAAGGCCATTTCTTATTGATCAAAGGATCTGTACAACAGGAAGAACTTACAATAATAAATGTATATGCACCTAATGAGAGACCAGCAAAGTACTTAAAACAACTACTCATAGATTTGGAAAAAGACATCAATAGCAACACAATACTAGTGGGAAACTTCAACACTGCTTTGTCACCTCTTGATAGATCAACCAGACTCAAGCTTAGCAAGGACATACTTCATTTGAGGGAAACAATGGAAGAAAGGTACTTAGTAGATATATACAGGACACTTCATCCACAAAAAGCTGAATACACATTCTTCTCAAGCGTACATGGAACATTCTCCAAGATGGACCACATGCTGAGCCACAAAACATGCCTCCATAAAATTAAGAAGGTAGAGATTGTATCAACAATCTTCTCAGACCATAATGCGCTGAAATTAGAAGTAAATCACACACAAAAACAGAAAACTAAATCAAACACCTGGAAATTAAACAGTGCACTATTGAACAACGAGTGGATTAGACAGGAAATCAAAGAGGAAATCAAAAGATTCCTAGAAACGAATGAAAATGAGAACACGAGTTACCAAAACTTATGGGACACAGCAAAGGCTGTGTTAAGAGGAAAGTTTATAGCTCTACAAGCATTCCTCAGGAAGGAGGAGGGAGCACACATAAGTAACCTAACCTCACAGCTTAAGAGCTTGGAGAAAGACCAAAAAAAGGAGCACAACCCGAACAGGAGAAAGGAAATAATAAAACTCAGAGCAGAGATTAACGAGATGGAAACCCAAAAAACAATCCGAAAGATCAATGAAACCAAAAGCTGGTTCTTTGAGAAAATTAACAACATCGATAAGCCTCTAGCAAAACTCACAAAGAAAGGGAGAGAGAAAACCCTAATAAACCGAATCAGAAATGAAAAGGGGGTCATTACAACAGAAACCACAGAAATTCAGAGGATCCTCAGGGAGTACTTTGAGAAGCTTTATGCCACGGAACATCAAAACCTCGAGGAAATGGATAAATTCCTAGACTCCTACAGACTCCCAAGGCTGAACCAAGAAGACCTGGAATACCTGAACAGACCTATCACCATCAAGGAAATTGAAATGGTAATAAAAAGTCTCCCCAAGCACAAAAGTCCTGGCCCGGATGGATTCACTAGTGAATTCTTCCAAATCTTTAAAGAGGACTTACTCCCGATGCTCTTTAAGCTTTTCCACGAAATTGAAATATCAAAAACACTTCCGAGCAGTTTCTTCGAAGCAAATATCACACTGATACCAAAAGCAGACAGAGATACCACAAAGAAAGAGAATTACAGGCCGATATCCCTGATGAACACAGATGCAAAGATCCTCAACAAACTACTAGCAAATAGAATCATCAAAAAGATCATACACCATGACCAAGTAGGATTCATCCCAGGGATGCAACGATGGTTTAACATTCGAAAATCAATCAACATAATCCATCATATCAACAAAAGAAAAGATAAAAAGCATATGATCATATCAATATATGCAGAGAAAGCATTTGACAAGATCCAGTACCACTTTATGATGAAAACCCTAGCCAAAATGGGTATAGAAGGGACCTTCCTCAACATAATTAAAGCCATCTACCACAAGCCTACAGCAAGCATCATCCTCAATGGGGAAAAACTGAGAGCCTTCCCTCTAAGATCAGGGACGAGACAGGGATGCCCACTCTCTCCACTGCTGTTCAATATAGTACTGGAAGTACTTGCAATAGCGATTAGGCAAGAAAAAAATATTAAGGGCATTCAGGTAGGAAAGGAAGAAATCAAGCTCTCACTATTCGCAGATGATATGATACTCTACATAGAGAACCCAATAACCTCCACCAAAAAACTCCTAGAAACTATAGACTCGTATAGTAAAGTTGCAGGTTGTAAAATCAATACCCAAAAGTCCATGGCTTTCCTATACGCAAACAGTGAGAGAGAAGAAAGCAACATGAAAAAAACAATCCCGTTCACAATTGTGCCCCAGAAAATCAAGTACCTAGGAATCAGCTTAACTAAGGAAGTAAAGGACCTGTACAAAGAAAACTACAAAACGCTACTTCAGGAAATAAAAGAGGAC
The DNA here is from genome assembly GCF_029834395.1 of Sorex fumeus. NCBI lineage: Eukaryota > Metazoa > Chordata > Mammalia > Eulipotyphla > Soricidae > Sorex > Sorex fumeus. The sequence continues at coordinate 11,495,304 of NW_026606135.1, forward strand.
ATGAGGAAATGGAAAGATATCCCCTGCTCATGGGTTGGGAGACTTAACATTGTCAAAATGGCAATACTACCGAAAGCATTGTATAAATTCAATGCAATCCCTATAAGGATACCCATGACATTCTTCAAAGAAATGGAGCAAACACTCTTGAAATTTATATGGAACAATAAGCCCCCACGAATAGCTAAAGCAATTCTTGGGAAAAAGAAAATGGGAGGAATCAACCTCCCGAACTTCAAACTGTACTACAAAGCAGTAATAATTAAAACAGCATGGTACTGGAACAAAGGCAGAACTGCAGACCAATGGAACAGGGTTGAATACACTGACATCTCTCCTCAATCATATGCTCATCTAATCTTTGATAAAGGTGCAAGTAATGTGAAGTGGAGTAAGGAAAGCCTCTTTAATAAATTGTGCTGGCATCACTGGATGGCTACATGCAAAAAAATAGGCTCAGAACTCTGCCTAACACCATGTACAAAAGTAAGATCAAAATGGATTAAAGACCTCAACATCAGACCAGAAACCATAAGATACATTGAAGATAAAGTTGGCAAAACCCTCCATGACATTGAAGCTAATGGTATCTTCAAAGATGCCACGCCACTGGCCGAGCAAATGAAAACAGAGATAGATAAATGGGACTATCTTAAACTAAGAAACTTCTGCACCTCCAAAGAAACAGTGACCAAAATACAAAGACAGTCTACAGAATGGGAAAGGATATTCGCCGAATACACATCTGACAAGGGGTTGATATCCAGGATATACAAAATACTGGTTAAACTCCACAAGAAGAAAACATCCAACCCCATCCAAAAATGGGGCAAGGAAATGAACAGAAACTTTCTCAAAGAAGAAATCCGAATGGCAAAAAAGCACATGAGAAAATGCTCTACATCATTAATCATCAGGGAGATGCAGATCAAAACCACAATGAGATACCATCTCACACCTCAGAGACTGGCCCACATTCAAAAGAACAAAAGCAACCGATGCTGGCGTGGATGTGGCGAGAAAGGGACACTCCTTCACTGTTGGTGGGAATGTCGACTGGTTCAGCCCTTCTGGAAAACAGTATGGACGATTCTCAAAAAATTAGAAATTGAGCTCCCATTTGACCCAGCAATACCACTCCTGGGAATATATCCCAGAGAGGCAAAAATGTATAGTCGAAGTGACATCTGCACTTGTTTGTTCATTGCAGCACTCTTTACAATAGCCAGAAACTGGAAGAAACCTGAATGCCCAAGAACAGATGACTGGTTAAAGAAACTTTGGTACATCTACACAATGGAGTACTATGTAGCTCTTAGAAAAGATGAAGTCATGAAATTTACATACAAGTGGTACAATATGGAAAGTATCATGCTAAGCGAAGTGAGTCAGAAAGAGAGGGATAGACATAGAAAGATTGCATTCATCTGGGGGATATAAAGTAACAAAGTATGAGATTAATACCCAAGAATAGCTGAGATCAGCACCAGGAGGATTACTCCGTAACTTAGAGGCCAGCCGGGTATCCTAGAGGAAAGGGCAGTTCAGATAGAGAAGGGAGCACCAAATAAAGGATGTTTGGAGGATCCTCCCAAGAGGGGAGATGCATGTCGAAAGTAGACTATGGAATGTACATGTTTGCCACTCAATGTCTCTTTTGCAGACCACAACACCCAAAAGGAGAGAGAAAACACAGGGGATTGCCCTGCCACAGAGACAGGGGGGATGGGGGGATGGGGGGGAGGGATATTATCCATGGTGGTGGAAAATGGGCACTGGTGAAGGGATGGGTGTCTGATCATTGTATAATTGAAACCAAAGCACAAAAAATTGTAAATCTACAACTGTAAAAAAAAATAAAATAAAGGGAAAAAAAAAAGTAGTACAGTGGGTAGGGTATCTGTCTTGCATGCGGCTGACCTGGGTTCAATCCCTGGTGGTTCAATCCTCATCATCCTATATGGTCCCCTGAGCAACTCCAGGAGTAATTCCTGCGTGCAAAGCCAGGAGTAACCTCTGAGCACTGTCAGGTATGACCCAAAAAGAAAACAAACAAAAACCACTATGTCTTAAAAAAACAACCAAAGCAACCCAATCGATCTACATAACTCTTACATAAGGTGGTGTTGGTAGTTGAGGAGGTCATTCCTGGCAGTGTCTGGGAGGCCAGGGAGGTTCAGGGATTAAACTCAGGGCATTCTTGGTCCTTTTCCCACTTTTTGTTGTTTTATTTTTTATTTATTTAGTTTTTGGGTCACACCCGGCGATGCTCAGGGGTTACTCTTGACTCTGCACTTAGGAATCACCCTTGGCAATGCTCAGGGAACCATTCACAGTCTTGGGGATTGAACCCAGGTCAACAGCATGCAAGGCAAATGCCCTAGCCACTGTACTATCACTCTGGGGCTCCTCCATGTTTTAAAACTTTTTTTGCCAGACTCTGCAGTGCTGAGGGGTTGATCCTGGCTCTGCACTCAGGAATTATACCTGGAGGTGTTAGGGGTGACCATATGATATGTTGGGGATCAAACCTAGGTTTGGCTATATGCAAAGCAAACACCCTACCCACTGTACTATTGCTCTGGCGCTGTTTTAAAACTTCTAAAATCACTGTTTTAGTTAAACTATGGCAGTTCATTCCAGGATTATGAAATATACTTCTAAGATCTGTGATTTCATCATTTTAGAATAATGCTAAGCAGGAATGGAGGGGCTAGATCTATAGTACAGAGGGTAGGGTGTTTGCCTTGCACGTGGAAGACCCGGATTCGGTTCCCAGCATCCCATGTGATCCCCTGAGCACCGCCAGGGGTGATTCCTGAGTGCAGAGGCAGGAGTAACCCCAGTGCATCGCCGGGTGTGACCCAAAAAAGAAAAAAACAGAAAAAAGAAAAAACAAAGTAGGAATGGAGCGACAGTACAGCAGATATGGCATTTGCTCTGCATAAGGTTGACCAGGGTTTGATCCCAAGTATCCCATATGGTCCCCCAAGCTCCACCAGGAGTAATTTCTGAGTGCAGAGCCAGGAGTAACCCCTGATTATTGCTGGATATGGCCTCCCAAGATTCCCCCACCAAAAAAGGAATAAGGAAAGGTATACTAATACTCCTTGTATGAACTCTCACAATTAGTATGTTTTCCCTGTACTAGTGATGTTCTAGCAGCTTTTGAGTTTTTCACAATAAAAAAGTAAATAAGCACATTACAAAAGAAAGTAGTTCTTTGTTTTTTTCTTAATTTCTGACTCTAGAGACTGAATGTAGATTAAATCCCCAATCTTTAAAAAAACATTTTAAATGTTAATTAATGTTAATTAAAAACATTAATGTTTTAACTCAAAATTAGTTAGAATCTACTTTTAACAAAATGTATAAAAACTTATGTAGTATTTTGTAAATCCCATGAAAAAAAGCGAACCCCATGTTATATTCTATACAGTACGATGGAGCAGAACATGAAAAAGACAAAGATAGTCTTCTTTATAGTTTCGAATATATTATTGTATTTTCATATGTTATATTCTTTTCTTGCTTAAAATTTGAAAAATTTATAATAGCCAAGATGATTTCCTAATGCTCATCTTCTCCATAGCAGTGTTTGATGAGGAAGCAGTAAAAAATAGATATACATTCCTGGGCATCTGCTTGAAGAAAATGGAAACTCTAATTTGAAAAGATATATCCGTTCTTCTATGTACAGCAGCATTATTCACTGTAGTTACCAACATGGAATCAACTGAGATGCCTAATGTCAGGTGGCTGGACAAAGAATCTAAAGTACATACATTAAGAATTCCACTGTCATTAGAAAAGATGAAATTGTGCCATTTGGAATAAAATAGCCAGATACTAAGTACAATCAATGAAATAGGAAGTGATAAACAATTATTACATGGTTACACCTGTATGTGAAAAATGAATAAATAAAACAAAGAAGTTGGCAAACAACACCAGACGCACAGAACCCAATCTCGTAATTATCTGGCTCTTGGCAGAAATCCCTCCAGACTTACCTAGTAAAATATCAGAAATCCAAAATCTCAATAGTGGCCGTGCAACATCATATGGTTCTCATAACCAGCTATAGAAAACAAAGTATTTCACAATGCCTTTTCAGCAGTTCTGATTGTTGGGGGGAAATTCTAAACAATAATGGTGCATCTTTCGTTGAAATAATGAATGTAATCAAAGTAGAGAGTTAAGTAGAAATCATCTGCCTCACAGGCATTGGGAGGGCTGGGAGGGGGTTATACTGGGGTTCTTGGTGGCGAAAAATGAGTACTGGTGAAGGGAAAGGTGTTTGATCATTGTATGACCGAGACTTAATCTTGGAAGCTTTGTAACTTTTCTTACAGTGATTCAATAAAGGCCCTCCCGTTGATCATCGATTTGCTCGAGCGGGCCCAGTAACGTCTCCACTGGAGACTTTGTTGTTACTGTGTTTGGCATATCGAATAGGTCACGTGGAGCTTGCCAGGCTCTGCCGCGCAGGCGAGATACTCTCGCTAGCTTGCCGGGCTCTCCAAGAGGGGCAGAGGAATCGAACTCGGGTCGGCCATGTTGGCTGCGTGCAAGGCAAATGCCCTACCGCTGTGCTATCGCTCAGCCCTGATTCAATAAATAAATATAACAAAAATAAATGAATAAATAATTTTAAAAAAACAAGGGAAATGGGGGGAAAACTCAGAGGTCTCTTTTTTGATTGTGTGACAGCACTATGGTGAAATGGATGAGGGAAATACTTGTGTGGAGTGTCAATAAAAAAAGAAATGATAATGAAGAACAGGCAATAAGACAAAAAAGGTAATTAAAGGATTAATCCTGAAATTATGGAAAAAAAAGACCCAATCATTATGTTTACATTGCCATTTTGTCACTGTGTCTTGAAAATTTCCTCTCCATATTATTTCAATATATATATTACTAACAATTTCTGGCTTTTAACTCACCCATATGTAATTTAATAATAAAACATACACTGAATTTTCCTCTAATGGAAATACAATCGTCAGATACAGATAAATTTCATACCTGTAACTCATCTTGAAGCTTACTGATCTTTTTCCTAAGTGAATCTTCATTATCCTTAAGTTCTTTATTTGACCTTTGATCTATTTTGGTTTCCAGATCTTTGTACCTTTCTTTCAATTTCTCCAATTCTGATTTAAAAACAAAATTGTTTTAAAATACACGTGGGATACAGACAAGAAATCACCAAAGCCCAGAAGAAGAGACCAAGGAGAACTGATACAACTGATACAACTCCCAGAGCTACACGTTAAGTTTTTAGGGAAGAACACCTACTACAAGGAACTTTCAGGTACCCACTACATAGTGTTCAGGTATATTATATTTTAAAAGATGCCAATCTTAAAAAAAGTATTACTTTTTTGTCTTTGGGCACTACTTGGTAGTGCTGAGGGATGATTTCTGACTGTGTCCAGGGATCACTGCTGGTGGGGCTTGGGGGTACCATATGGGATGCTGGGGATCAAACCCAGGTCAGCTGTGTGCATGGCAAGAGCCCTACACACTATAGACATATTGCTCCAGCTCCCAATATACATGCCAATATTATTAAAAACAGCCTGTAATTCTCAAAAAAAAAAGTGATGCATTGAGTGATATGATCATACTATTGATTGATCTAAACATTTAAGATGATATAAAGAATGGGACAGAGGTGAGACTTAGTTGAAAACTAATTCTTATTGACAGAAACACTGCAACTTAACATTGTATCTTGAAAATTTCCTCTCCAGGGGCTGGAGCGATAGCACAGCGGGCAGGGCGTTTGCCTTGCATGCGGCCAACCCGGGTTCGATTCCCAGCATCCCAATGGTCCCCTGAGCACCGCCAGGAGTAATTCCTGAGTGCAGAGCCAAGAGTAATCACCTGTGCATTGCCGGGTGGGACCCCCCCCAAAAAAGCAAATACATAAATTAATTAAATTGAATTTTAAAAAAGCCAAACTTAAAAAAAAGTCCAAATCTTGATTGAGGAACCCACTTCGGGGAAACCTCCCTGAGAAATTAACCCAAGATGTATAGAGAGCCCTAATGAGAGATGTTTGGTTGGCCCTGTGATATTTAAGCCAGTGAAAAATAAATAAATTAAAAAAATTTTCTCTTCATATTATTTCAATATATATTAAATATTTGTAACTATATACTAACAATTTCTAGCCCTTAAATCACCCACATCTAAGTTAATAATAAAACATTCACTGAATTTTTCTCTAATAGTCAAATACAGATAAAAAAAAATCATACCTATAGCTCATTTTGAAGCTTACTGAGCTTTTGACACTTACTGTGTCTGTGTCCTCATCTTTTTTTTTAATATACAATTTTACTTAGATAAAACTAGTTTAGGGGCAAAAGTGATACTACAGCAAGTAGGGTGCTTGCCTTGCATGTGGCTGACCTAGGTTCAAAAAAATTAGGGGAGAATATTTTTTAGAAACAGTACTAATACATACTATCCAGATAATTGACTTTTTGAGTTCTAAAGTTAAAATGTAATTTGATTAACTATAAAAAAATGTGAATTCCATAAAGGTAGAAACTTTGAGTTGTTCATTACTGAATCCTCAATACTGATAAATGCCGAAAATAATAGATCAAATAAATATCAGCTGTACAGATAGATACAAGAATGATGGCAAAAATAAAAAGGAAAACAAATTTTTAAAGAAAAAAAAACTGAGCATAAATCATGAAACTTAGAAAAATCCTGTCAAAAGTAACAGTTATTTTGACAAAGCTATTATTTTTAATACTAACATTAAAAAACTAAGACTTTTTCCTCCTAAAAACACTTTTAGCCCCAATCTTAAAAAATAAATCACAGGAATATTTTTCCTTTAAATTTGTTCAATTTTTGGTATTTTTTGCCAGACCTGTTGGTGCTATTTCTGGCTCTATGAATGGGGAACCATGTGTTGCCAGACTGAACTGGGGCAAGCCCCTTTAGCCATTTCCCGGACATGTAATTATTTCTTCTTGAAAACTGTCATTGCTGAATACTTATTACTTTTAGAGTTGCTACTTCTGCTCTTCTAGAATGACAGTGCCACAGTCTTACTAAAGTTGTTTCTGGGGACAGGAGTGATAGTACAGGTAGGGTACTATCTGTACTACCGCCGTACTAGAGGGTAGGGTGTTTGCCTGCACGCGCTGACCTGGGTTTGCTTCTCAGCATCCCCTATGGTTCCCTGAGCACCGCCTGTAGTAATCCTTAAGTCCAGAGCCAGGAGTAACCCCTGTGCATCACTGACTGTGACCCAAACAGCCAAAAAAAAGTTGTTTCTGGGTGCCAGAGTGGATAGGGTGCTTTCCAGGTTGACCCAGGTTCAATACCCGGCACCCCATTTAGTTTCCTCAGCTCTATCAGGAATAATTCCTGAGTGTAAAGCCAGGAGTAATCCCTAAGCATCACCAGTGTAGCTGAACTCCTACCCCCTGAAAAAAAAAGTGACATTAAAAATGACACAAATCTTCCAATATGATTCCCTTAATTAAGGGCACATAAAGAAGTTAAAACAAAAGAATTACAACAAATCGTATACATGATTTGCTGTGCCTCATTCCATTGACACCAGACTGCGAGGAGTGCTAATAAAACAGAATTCCTTTAAGGATTATTAAAGAAGTCTTAATTTTATGTAATTCATTTCCTTCATAAGCATGATTTACAAACAGATTCATACTATGTTACTAATCATAAATTTATTCAAAGACACTCCTTTATTTTTTAAATTATTTTTTTGGTACCGGGTCCACACACCAAAATTGGGATTTACTCCTGACTCTGTGATCAGAAATCACTACTTGCGAAGTTTGGGGAACATATAGAATGCTGAGGATTGAACCGGAGTCAGCTGCATGCAAAACAAATGCCCTCCCCACTCTGGCCCCCGAACCCTTTCTTTATCTTTACATTTCATACTCAATTAGAAGCACAGACTTTATATTTCACTTCAAATTAATAAAGTGGCAATACTAACTAATGACCATCACCTAAAATTTTATTCATTTATTTATTTAGCTTTTTGGGTCACGCCCGGCGATGCTCAGGGGTTACTCCTGGCTCTGCACTCAGGAATTACTCCTGGCAGTGCTCAGGGGACCATATGGGATGCTGGGAATCGAACCCGAGTCAGTGGTGCATGACAAACGCCCTGCCTGCTGTGCTATAGCTCCAGCCCCACCTATAATTTTAAATGTAGGGTCAGTAAAGGGAAAAAAAAAGATAATGTTATTGCCTCCAAATAACATATCACAAAACAATTCAGAAATATGCAACAAATCAAACAACTTCAATACATTTAAGAGGTAGATATCTTGGACTGGAGACACAGTATAGAAGGTAAGGTGCTCTGCCTTGTAAGAAGCTGACAAGGATTTGATCTCCAGCATGGAAGATAGTCTTCTAGTGTCACCAGGAGTGAGTCAGGAGCACACCAGGGTGTGGCCCAAAAACAAAAACAAAAACAAAAGTGAAAAAGAAAAAGAGATAGCTATCCCTATGTGTTATCACAGTAGAATAAATGACTGTCAAATGGACAATCAATTATTTACCATCAGAAAGAGAATCACTTAGAACAATAATGTTCTGGAATACTTTCAAGGAGGAAAGGGTTAGAGAATAAATGTTCTTGAGAGAACATATGAGAATAAGTGGTAAGTGGAAAGAAGAACATCACACACTAGAGACAAAAATGACACATAAACGTCAGGCAAAACAATGGATGAGAAATATTTCGTGATAGTTTGCACTTATTTCCTATCTGTATACCAGTTACATTTAAGACAGTACAGGACAGGAAAGACAGAACAGGGGTTAATGTGCTTGCTTCGCATGTGGCTAATTCTGATTTGGTCCCTGGTACCTCATATAGTCCCGGAAGTCCCTCCAGGAGGGATTCCTGAGCATAGTCAGATGTAAGTCCTGAGCACAGCCACGAATGGCTCTCAAGTTTGTTTTTTTTTTCTTTAAAAACAAAACAAAACTATAACGGATTAGGGAGGACCATAATCCAACAAACAATGTCCTTTTAAGAAGGGGTAGGGGCCATGGCCCAGTGGTGCCCAGGGCTATTGCTGGCTATGCGCACAGGAGCTCACCTGGGGGTGTTCAGGGGATCATTGTGGTGCTGGGGATTGGACCAGGATTAGCCAGATGCTATGCAAATGCCTTAACCCCTATACTCTCTCTCTCTCTGCCTCCTTAAAAGAAGAAAATTTGGGAATAAATATATATTTTTAGTAAAGCAAGATAGTTTTTATTTTTTTGGCTTTTTGGGTCACACCAGCAATGCTCAGGGGATCGATAATGGGACCATATGGGATCAAACCCAGGTTGGCTGCGTGCAAGGCAAATGTACCCTTCACTGTGCTATCCCTCTGGCCCTACAAGGTGAATTTTACTGAACAAAACTTACTTAGAACAAAGGAGAAATATTTCCTCTCCAGAGTGGGGGGGAAAAAAAAACTAAGACGCACTGACACAAGCAAGCAAGATGTGTACATATTCAAGGGAGAATATGGGCTTGAAGGAGAAAGGATAAATGCATTTTATTATTGGAATCAGGGATTTGTTTCTGACCTCTGCATACTTTCTCGTACTGTTGAATAGCTTCTTCTGCTTTTTGGTTATTTAACTGCTCCTGAAAAATGAAGCAACATGAATTAAATTAAAATATAACTTAAAACACACAGAAATACTTAACAATGGGACTTTCACTTTGGTGAAAAGGGAGAATGGGAAGTGTAATGGGAAGAAACCCGTTATACTTTATGGATAGGATAGAACTCAGGGCTGAGCATATGCTTTGCATGCAGGAGGTCCACACCACCCTGATACCATATAGGGGATTGCCAGTGATCAAACCAGGTTTGTCCGCATTCAAGCCAAGTGCCCTAATGCTATACTACTATTGCAGCCCACAAGACAGTTTTTATTGAAACTTATTTAGAAAGATGTGAGGGGAGGAAAAGCAGTGTGTTTTTAGAATACAGCTTCCCCAGATGGGAAACAAGGAAGCAAAGAGGCAGAGATGTGTTTCAGGGCGAACACGGGATTGAAGAGCAAGCCAACAGAATCTATTCAAGCCATTCTTAAAAGCAAAATTTACCGTAAGTTGCTGAATGGTTCGCTGTTTCATATCTATTTCCTGGGAACACTGGTTTTTCTTTTTCTCCAGTTCATTAATTTTAACCCTCATTAATTTCTCTTCATCACTCATTACAGATACCTAGAAAGTAAGATTTATAAGAGATTAAATATTTTTATTATGAACAAAAATATTCATTATAAAAATTAATAAACGCAACAAATAGAACTTTTGCGGTAGGTTTTTTTCCTCTTGGGGTATACCCTGCTCAGGGCTTACTCCTGGCTCTGTGCTGAGCAATCAATCCTGGCAGGCTCTGGAGGCCCTATGGGATGCCAGAGATCAAATCCAGACTGGCCTCATACAAAGCAAATGCCCTTCCCACTGTACTCTCTGTACAGCCCTGGCAACAAGTACTTTTATTTTTATATTGGCTTCCTCTACTGTTTTATCTAGATCGTCATCAGTTAGTTCAGTTTCCATACTTGGCTTTTCTTCATTTTTTTTCTAGATCTTCAACCAAATCTTCATCTTCCAAGTATTAAATGTAAAACGATCCACTATTGCATGGGAAAGTAACCTAGAAGATCCCATGCAATAGTGGATCTTTTTACATTTAATACTTTATTTTCTGAATTATTAACGTCTAGTGATACATCTTGAGAAGATCTGATAGATCCAAATGATTTCTCTTGAGAGGAATTTAAAGACTCTGGAACACAAACCTGTCAAAAATTCAAAGGTGATTTTTAATAAATGGAAAGAATTGTCCACTAATAATTAAAAATTTTAAGTAAAATGACAAGTTGATTGCCTTAAAAAAAAACCCCACAGAACACATAAAGATCAACCCTTGAGAAGGGCAACTTAAAAAAAAGTGAACTTCCCGATGATCTCGGCTCTTTTTGGAACCTGTTTTTTTTTTCCTTCGGGATCTGTGGATCCCGCCCTCCATGTTGTCCTTCTCTTCGGCTGAATGCGGTAAATATGGCGCTGGGGGGCGGGCTGTGGACGTGACTTCCGGAATCTGAGGTTACCTGGGAGTTGTAGTCCCGGCAGATTTGAGGAAAAGTCCAAGTTCCCGCATACTCGAGCTGTGGTTGTAGAGGCTTCTGGTCACCGGGGTTCCATCTGGGGGAGGCGGGATGCGGTACCTACCCCATCTGGGACTTCCCGATGATCTCAGCTCTTTTTGGAACCTGTTTTTTTTTTTTCCCCCTTCGGGATCTGTGGATCCCGCCCTCCATGTTGTCCTTCTCTTCGGCTGAATGCTGTAAATGTCAGACCAGAGTTTAACCCAATTTTCCTGCATGCAAACGATGCATTCAGTCTGCTGAGCTACCTCTCTGACCCAAAATCCAGCCAGAAAAGCTCTATTCTAGATCTACCATATTTCCATGCAGACACACATTTCCACTCAACTAAGATACTCAAAACAGTGCTTTTCTTGTACTCACCTCATTGTTCGAAGCAACTAAGGAAAATTTATGTGAGAGATCAAGCTTAATGGCATCAAAATTTATTTCTGAAGGTCTTACCTCTGGGTCAGCACTAATAACATCAGATAGTCCAGGCAATTCATCTTGATTTAAATTGGACGCCATCCTGCAAGAGTAACAACCGTGTTAGTCAACTTTATTTATTTTTTGGTCACACCTGGCGATGCTCAGGGGTTACTCTTGGCTCTGCACTTAGGAATTACTCCTGAGTGCAGAGCCAGGAGTGCTTGGGGAACCATATGGGATGCTAGGAAATGAACCCGGGTCCGGCTGTGTGCAAAGCAAACGCCCTACCCACTGTACTATCACTCCAGTCCCTTGTTGGACAACTTTAAACCAACATGTATGCCACAATAATTTTGAAAGTCTGACTTGAGCAACCACTGCAAATGATATTCTAATGACATGCTGAACATTGGTGTGTTTTCGGAAGGCCAGCGGCACTCTATCTCTCCCGCCGCCCATGTTCGGTAGCTCGAGCCATTTCCCCTACCCCAGGGAGGTCGATGGCGATGGGCAGGCGAGGGAACGAACGAGGGCCACGCTGGCCGGTCGTATTAATTGTCGTTTTTTCCAATCTTCACCCACCCCCTTGCTTCTCTCTCTCAAGCCTAAGCCCCTCTCACCTCTGACTCTTTCCTCTGGGGCCCAGCCTTCTCCTCAGCCTGAGCTTTCTCCCGCCTGCCTGCACCTTCTAACCCCCTCCGAGCTTACAATCTTAGTTTATATAGCAATCATATGGGGTGGTGACACAAAGGTGGGTTGAACATTAACAAATCAGCAAAGGGAGGTAAGACCACTCCTCGAGGAGATTAACTCACGGATAAAATCTCATCTAAAGAGATTATTCCAGGTTACTAGGAGATCTGCTCATAGGTGGGATCCCAACAAGGGTGTGTTCTTTCCTCAGCTAGTACTTTCAATATTTCTAGCAATGTCATTCTGTATGAACACAGTAAGAGATATAAACTTACAGTTTGGTTCTTCCTGAGGACATCTCACCATATATTCCGCAGTCCTCAGGCCAGGTTAGTCTTCCTAGCCCCAGCAGGGTCCTAGTCTCGTCGTTACTTAGTTTTGGATCATGGCAGCATTTGTCCATAATCATGCCCTCAACTTATCTCACAACTTGCCCTGGGTCCCTCATCAGGACCCTGCTTTAGGGGTGCTAGGAACTAAGGGAAACTGAGTATTATTCGGAGTCAATTAACTCCCAAGTTACAAAGCATAATATTAAATGTCTTCCTGTGTCCAAACAGAAAGGACATTGCTTTAAGGTAAATTATAGGAAAGACATAATTTACAATACGAGTTCAGTGTCCTTAGAAGGATCTGATCTTACAAGCTAACATAATCTGATTAGGGAGAAAAGGTGATCAACTGGCTAGGGAGGAGAGCACAGAGAAGAGTTTACAGATAAACAGAGGAAAGGGAGTGACTCGGGAGCACTGGGATGGGTGCTACTTGTGGCAATGGAGAAAGGACAAGCCAAAGTTATCTTACAAACATTGTTTATAATTTTGATAGAAAAAAGCAATCTCCATGTGTCATGCTGAACAAAGGATGTTTTTGAAGATCTGCTTTTTTAATGTCATTTTCCATAAGTCAAAGTCTTTAAGAGCCTCCTGGCAACTTTGAGTGAAGAAGTACTGTTACTAGATCTTCAAAGGAAAACACAAGACGACTGATCTATAATGACCCATGGAAAAAGCAAAAGGTTAACTAATTTACAGATTTTAAGTCATACAATAACACCTACTAGTATTATTTATATAATCTAATCTCTATATGTAAATTCATCTAGAGATTTAATGAATAATCTGTCAACAGAGGAAAACTCTGAATCCCTGCATGCATGTCTCAAACATGGAGGTGGAAAATTCTCTCTAAATGAAATAGAAAGAAGATGTTTAAGAAAATTACAACACTGGTCCTTCACGTCCTACCGAGGTTACGAGTTGCCCCCCACAAGCGGCTCTCTGGCACGGCCATGGCTCCAGAGGCAAAAGGACTTAATCCAGAGCCTGGAAGCTTGCGGCAGAAAAGTGAATGGAACATGCGTTAAATTACAGGCTCCATGCTCCCCCAGGAGGGAAAGGGTGTTGCTCCCTTCCACCTCCCCCCCCCCCCCCCCCCCCCCCCCGGCAGCAAGGTGGCCGCTATCTCAGAGTGTATTGGAAAGCCAGGTATGAGCTGGCAGTGATGGGGCAACTGCAGTCTCATGGGAAGGGGGACAGTACCGGCACGTCCTTCACGCCCTACCGAGCTCATGAGTTACCTCCCACGAGCGGTTCTCTGGCATGGCCATAACACTGGACACACAGAAACCAATCTCATAATTATCTGGCTCCTTAAAGAAATCCAAAATTGTGGCCGCGTGACATTATATGATTCTCATAACCAGCTATAGAAAACAGAGTATTTCACAATGCCTTTTCAGCAATTCTGATTGGGTGGAAATTTTAAACAATAATGGTGCATCTTTTGTCAAAATAATGAATGTAATCAATGTAGAGAAGAGTTAAGTAGAAATCATCTGCCTCACAGGCATTTGGAGGGTTGGGAGGGGGGGTATACTGGGGTTCTTGGTGGTGAAAAATGAGTACTGGTGAAGGGAAAGGTGTTTGATCATTGTATGACTGAAACTTAAGCCTGAAAGCTTAGTAACTTTTCCCATAGTGATTCAATAAATAAATATAAAGAAAAAAATAAATAAAATAATTAAGGTGGAGTCCATGCCCAATTCAATCAGCTAATCAGTGGCTGAATAAATATCAGTACTCCTACAAAAAAAAAAAACCATTGTGGTTGAATTTGAAATCTTAAAAAAAAAAAGAAAAGAAAATTACGACAATTGTGTGGTTATACTTATTTTGTGTCTTCTGAAGGATATTACAGATTTTGTGTGAAATTTGTTAGCACTTAACAGTTAAACTGTTTTTTTTTCTTTTTTCTTTCTTTTTGCTTTTTGGGTCATACCTGGCAATGCACAGGGGTTACTCTTGGCTCTGCACTCAGAAATTACTCCTGGTGGTGCTTGGGGGACCATATAAGATGCTGGGAATTGAACCGAGTTGGTAGCATGCAAGGCAAATGCCCTACCTGGTGTGCTATCGCTCCAGCTCCTTGGTTAACCTGGGTTTAAAGAGGTTAAGTGTTTAGACAGTTAAAAGTCTAGACAATTACTTACAAGTAAATTCTTCTAAAAAAGACATGCAAAATGTCAAACTATATCAGTGTATTCAAAACAGGCCTAGAGGGGCCAGATAGAAAAGGGAGTACGGTCTTATGAAGGTCTTGCTTTCTGCAGCCAATTCCATCCCTGGCCCCTTTTGGTTCCCAGAGCTTTGCAGAGAGTGACGAGAGCTCAGGAGCTTAACAGGACCCTCCACCTTCCAGGTCTTAAATCAAGGTGAATACATAACAGTGCATCAGTAAATTATTACAACCTAATTAACTACCAAGTCACAAAACCTAAAGATAAACTTAGGGGTAAGCTTTAGTTTAAAAAAAAAGATAAGTACCAGGCGGATTACTCCATGGCTTTGAGGACAACTGCACACGCTAGGGGAAAAGGCAGCTCAGACAGAGAGGGGAGCACCAAATAACGAGTGTTGGGAGGTTCCTCTCAGGATGGGAAATGCGTGATGAGAGTAGACTCTAGTCTGAACAAGACTGCCACTCAATATCTCTTTCGCAAACCACAGCACTCAAAAGGAGAGAGAGAACAAAAGGGAATGCCCTGCCACAGTGGTAGAGTGGGATGGGGGAAGGGGGGTGGGAGGGACACTGGGACCGGTGGTGGTGGAGAATGGGCACTGGTGGAGGGATGGGTATTTGATCATTGTATAACTGAAACCCAAGCACAAACATTTGTAAGTCTACAACTGTACCTCATGGTGTTTCACTAATAAAAATATAGGGGAAAAAAAACCACAACACAGGCCCTCCCCTACCCCCCACCCCACCCTCCGCAAAAATCAAAAACACGTGATGGGGCTGGAGGGATAGTACAGCAGGTGAAGCAGTTAATTGCCTTGCATGTTAGAGAGCCCTTGGTATTCCATAAAGTCCATCGAGTACTGCCAGGAGTAACCCCTGAGTATCGCTGGGTGAGGACCACCCCCACCCCCCAGCCTAAACATTCAAATATTGACTGAGAACCTACTTGTGGGCAAAGCCAAGGAGAAAGGGAGGGAACTCGCTGCAGTCTTTGACGTGATTTTAAAATATCCAGAACAGCGAGTTCTAAACTAAGGTTCCTGGTTCAGAAAGGTGGAAATGATGATACAAAGATGTTACTATGTAAAAGAGTCAAAGAGGGTACCTGAGACGGACCCGCGGTGCTGGGACTCCAACCTGGACCTCCCGGGAGCAGAGCAGGTGGAGCGCTTTGTCCTGCCCACGCTGCCTTGTTTGAAACACAGAAACGAGCCCGTGGTTTTATCACCTTAAGCAAGGATTAAAACCGAGGCTAGTTCATGAACTGCGTCAATTAATCTTTCAAGCAGTCAATATTGGAATCACTGAATCAGGAAGCCAGAAGACAGGGGAATCCTGTTAAAGGGGGAGGTGGCAGCAATCACTGCCTTCCCACACCGTGTCTCCACCCCGCTGCATTCGGCGTGGCCAAGAACAAGGACAAGCCCCAGGCACCGTGACAGCCCGGTATGAAGTGCCCGGAGGGGTGGCAAACAGGGTCTCCCAACGAGAGAGCACGTCGCCTTTCAAGGGAACCTCATCTCAAGAATGCGGGCACAGGGGCTGGAGCGATCGCTCGGCGGGGAGGGCGTTTGCCTTGCATGTGGCCTAACCCGGGTTCAATTCCCAGCATCCCATAGGGTCCCCCGAGCAGGGCCAGGAGTAATTCCTGAGTGCATGAACCAGGAGGAAATCCTGTGCATCGCGGGGTGTGACCCCCCAAAAAAGCAAACATAAATAAAGAATGCGGGCAGCTGGGCTGGGGCGACAGCGCCTCACCAACAGAGCAATTAACAAGAAAAACATTCAAGACTGCGAAGAGTGACTGCCGTACGCCCACTTTATGACAGCCTCCTAGAGTTTTTTATTATTATTATTATCCTCGATTAACGTATCAACAAAGTGAGACCCTCGAGGGATTTGTTATTTTTGGGGGGGGGCATACCCGGCGGGAGCTCAGAGCTTCCACCGGTGCGCTGGATCGTTCCTAGCGGGGTGCGGGGGACCCGGGGGAGGGCCACAGCGGTGCCGAGGCTGACCCGGGGTCGGCGGGACGCAACGGGAGACATTCAACACCGGACTGCGTCATTCCGCTCGTGTGTGTCCAGGGAGACACTCAAACCTCAGGCCGAGTCTCGGTCCAAGCGCCCGAGCGCACACGAACCCCAGCGCCCCCAACGCGCCTCCGACAAGCCGCCTAAGCGCGCAGCCAGCACCTCCTCACCTCCGAATGCCCGCCTGCCCGGCCCGAGTAGCGGGTAGCCCCGCGCTGTTTTGTTTTCAAATTCAAACAACGCCAGCCAGGGCGCGCACGGAACGCTGAGAGGGAGCGGGGCTTCGCGAGCACGGCCAGGAGGTGTCCGCGGACGCGCCCAAGACACTTTCAAACCTGGGGGCGGAGCTCAGAGCACCGACTGGCCAATGGGCGTGGGCGGGTGGAGGGCGGTGGGCCCGTGCTCTACCTGAGTTTCCAGCTGGGCGCGCAGCGTCGGGTAGGCTCTGGCTCTTTGGACGTGGTGGGAGCCACTCCCGGTCTCAGGATTCAAAAAAACCAACTTGGGTTATGCCGTTGTGCACTGCCGCCACACTTTGCTCCGTGCGACCCTAGAGACGGGCGGAGCTCTTGCGGGCTGGCAAGGGCCTGTCCCCTGGGCTGGCTAGGCACTGCGTCCCAGAGTCTCTGTGGCCCGCACAGATAAGATATTTAAAAAATTGCATTCATGAAATGAAAATTCTTTAAAAATGTTTGGATACAAATGAAATGGGTATGAGAATGCCGATTCATCACGAATATGAAAATGTATAAAAATCAGGAGAGATTGGGATGGAGCTACAGCATTGTGGGTATGTAGCAAAACTTGCCTTGTGCGATTCTCAGCACCCCAGATGGGGTCCTTTGAGCGCAGAGCCAGGAGTAGGCCCAGAGCACCGCCTGGTGTGCCCCTCACCCCCACCCCAAATCAAAACCAAAACAGGTGTTTTTTTTAAGTCCAGGTTTTGGACTTAGGGATCACTCCTGGCATCCTGGGAATGGTGCTTGGGGAACCGTAGTGTGTTGCTGGGATTCCAGCAGTGGTCAGCCACTATTGAAATAAGCACCTTATCCCTGTCTAAGCCACTGTTGAAATAAACACCTTATCCCTCCTCCAAACCACCAATCTGTTTTCTGTGATTTTTCGTCTTTGGTCACACCTGTTTGTGATCATTGTTACTTCAGCGCTTCTATTTTTCATTTATTTATTTTGCCTTTTGAGTCACACCCAGAAATGCTCAGGGCTTACTCCTGGCTTTGCACTCAGGAATTACTCCTGGCGGTGCCTTGGGGACCATATGGGATATGAGGGATGGAACCCCAGTAGGCCATGTGCAAGGCAAATGCGTACCTGCTGAACTAACGATCTGGCTCTATTTTTTTAAATTTAATTTTTTTTTGGCTTTTTGGGGTCACACCCGGCTATGTACTTCAGTACTTCTGGCATGACTCTGGGACCACATGTGGTGTGTGGGGGGGGGAATCTAAGCCCCCCCACTGCGAGCAAGGCAAGCAAGTGCCTGACTCTCAGTTCTCATGTCTGCTTTTAAAAAATGATCCTGGGGAGGTGGTGGTGCTGAAGATAGCACAGTGGGTAGAGCGTTTGCTTGTACGCAGCCAACCTGGATTCAATTCCCAGCATCCCATTTGGTCGCCCGAGCACCACCAGGTGCAGAGCCAGGAGTATCCCCTGTATGTTGCCAGGTGTGACCCAAAAAGAAAAAAAAATGATCCTCTTCCGTGTATTGTTACTGTTACATTCATGTGATTGGTCTTTGTTTTTGTTTGAACAGCAATATCTAGTCTCAGAAGAATAGGAATTTGTCAGAGTTATGAAAGTTCAGAAACCCAAAATCAAGGTGATAGCAATTCAGTTTGCATAGGTTTGTTTTTGGTTTGTCTGTTATCCTTTAATAGCAAATAAAAGAGTGACTATTTTGTTTGTTTGTTTGCTTTGGCTTTTTTTGGGTCACACCTAGTGATGCTCAAGGGTTACTCCTTGGCTCTGCACTCAGGAATTGCTCCTGGAAGTGCTCAGGGGATATTATGGGATGCTGGAGATCAAACCTGGGTCTACCATGTGCAAGGCAAACACCCTATCTCCTCTACTCTCTCTTCAGCCACCCCCCATACTTGTTAATAAGTAGTGAACGGGCCAAAGTGAGAGTACAGTGGGTAGGGCACTTGCTTTGCATGTATCCGACTCAGGTTCAATCCCTGGAACCCCATGTGGTCTCCTGAGTCCTGCCAGGAGTGAACCCTGAGTGCAGAGCCAGGAGTAAGTCCTGGCACTGATGGGGTGTGATCTCCAAACCAACCAAACAAATGAAAAACAATACACGATATAAAGTTTAACTACTGGGGTCAAGGGAAGGGGAAGGATGGCCAAGAATGAGACTGAAAGAATGGACTAAGGCCATATCCTATAAGTGTTATCTGTTATGGATTTTGGGTAATTATCTAAGAACAATGAGAAACTGTTGGACTATTTTAAGTGAGAGCACAATACAATCCAAGTTGACTCTATCTTGAAAAGGTTATTTATTTATTTGTTTATTTATTTATTTTTTGCTTTTTGGGTCACACCTGGCGATGCACAAGAGTTACTCCTGGCTCTCTGCACTTAGGAATTACTCCTGGTGGTGCTCAGGGGACCATATGGGATTCTGGGAATCGGACTCAGGTCGGCCACGTGCAAGGCAAACGCCCTACCCACTGTGCTATCACTCCAGCCCGAAAGGGCGTTTGCCTTGCATGCAGCTAACATGGCCAACCCGAGTTCCATTCCTCTGCCCCTCTCAGAGAGCCCGGCAAGCTGCCAAGAGTATCTCGCCCGCACGGCAGAGCCTGGCAAGCCACCCGTGATGTATTCGATATGCCAAACACAGTAACAACAAAATCTTCAATGGAGACGTTACTGGACCCGCTCGAGCAAATCGATGAACAACGGGAGGGCCTTTACCTTTTTGCCTTTAAAGAGAAGAGACTTGCATCAGCCAGCAAGTAAGCTGTTGAAACAATTAGGAGATAATTGCAGCTGTCCCAGCAAGAGATGGTGATAATATGCATCTAGGAGATGGCAGGGCCGACACAGAAAATGGACAAATTTCCAGAGGTATTTTTCCTGGCACTGCACTGGGTTCCCTGAGCCCACCAGGAGTGATTCCTGAGTGCAGAGCCAGAAGTAAGTCCTGAGCACCCATGTGTCCCAAAGAAACGGAAAAGGGGGAAAAAAGGTAATAAGGCTATCTACTAAATAGAGGTGTTAAGATTAATTCAAGTAACATTTGTAAAATATTAAAAGACCCAGCCAAAGGGTTGGAGAGATAGCAAGATGGGTAGGGTGCTTGTCTTGTATATGACTGACTCTGATTTGATCCCTGGAATCCCATTGGGTCCCTGGAGCCAGGACCAATTTCTAAGTGCAGAGTCAAGAGTAAGTCCTGAGCATCACCGGGTATGACCCCCATAAGAAAACAAAACAAAAGCCAAACCAAAGCAAAACAAAAAAGCCCAACATGGGACAGAAAGATAGTTATGGGGTTAAGCTGCTTATGTTGTGTCCTGAACTTGCTTCCAATCCCTCTGTACATAATAATCGCTAAGTTGTGTATAACAAACAGTGGGGACTGGAGCAATAGCACAGGGGGTGGGGCATTTGCCTTAAACCCGGGTTCTGATTCCCTGCATCTCATATGGTCCCCTGACCACTGCCAGGAGTAATTCCTGAGTGCATTGAGCCAGGAGTAACTCCTGTGCATCGCTGGGTGTGACCCAAAAAGCAAAAATAAATAAATAAAATAAATAAAAATAAAAAATAAACAATGGAAATGGAATCCGGGTAATAATAGACTCCAGCATCTTCATACTCAACCTCTGCATTCCAAATGTCTCTGGCACTTTGGACCTAGTAAGTTATATTGGGGTTTTATTAAAAGAGAACTGTCTTAGCTCCTGCTAAGCCACCTCCAAAAGCAGGACTTATCTAGTTCATTTTCATTCCAAAATCTGAACATGTATTGATTACGAGGCTTGGATAACATTTTCATCAGAAACTTATCAAGCTCTCTACAAAGCAGATGTCCTTGCCCTTTAAAAGTCTTCAGTCACAGGCCAGAGTGAGAGTATAGTGCGTAGGGCTGATGTAGGCAGGTAGACAGGAAAAGGCCCTCGGCAATGGCAGTGAAAATTAGGTCAACAAAACTTCTGAGAAGGAAACTTTTAAGACTGATCCACTCTGTGGTTACGGAAAACAAAAAACCTGTAAGACCTTCAGCAGACCCTGAGGAGATTGGACCCCTCCCCCTTTAATCTAATTAACTTTAGTGATTCAACCTGGAGAAGACTCCAGAACTTCTGGATCAAGACAACCCCGCAAAGAGTCTATAAAAGCCACCTTGAACAGGCCCGGTACATGCGGTGCCTGAGCACATGCGTCGCTCGCATCTCCCCTCTTGAGATGTGTACATTAGATGCTTTCCTATCTAATGCTGGAAGTGTGTAGGGGCTCTCTCTCCACCCTTGGAGAAGCCTGCATTCTCTCTTGAGCACGTCTCTCTCCGCCTTGTTCTCTCTCCCTCCACACTTTCAAAAAACCCTCCAAATAAAACCCGTTTTGCTTCACTGCTTGTCTACTCCTGAAATTCTTTTCTGCGAGCCAGACAAGAACCCAGTATCCCTAGGTCCCGGGTGGCAGAGGCAGATCGGGAGAGAGTTATCGTCTTTATCCTCCTGACTCATATGAGCCACCCATGGGGTCCACCTACATCGGGGCACTTGTCTTGCATGCAGCCAACCTGAGTTTGATCCTGGCATCCCAGATAGTCCTCTGATCACTGCCAGGAATAATCCTTGAGTGCAGATCCAGGACTTACCCCTGAACATTATTGGGTGTTTCCCAAAAACCTAAATTAAAAAATAAAAGTCTTCAGTCTCAGGTTGAAGAGATAGCACAGCATTTGCCTTGCATGCCAACAACTCGGGTTCAATGCCCAGAACCCATTGTGGTCCCCTGACTCCTGCCAGGTGTAATTCCTGAACACAGAGCCAGGAGTAAGTTCTGATTACTCTACCAAGTTTGACCCAAAAAAGAAACAGATTGAAGTCTTTAGACCAGAAAGATATACAGGGGTTAAAGTGCTTGCCTTACACACAGCTGTCCCTGGTTCAATCCCCAGCATCACAAATGGTCTTCCAAGTGACTCCAGATTACAGAGCCAGGAGTAGCCCCTGAATGCTCGTTCTGTTCACTTCTCCCCCTGCCCCCCGCCCCCAAAAAAACAACAAAACAAAAAGTTGTTAGTCCAAAGCTTGAAAAAGCCTTTCTCAGTCTTGGGATTTCAAGTGAAAATTAACCCCTCAAGACAACAGTTGTTAATCATATTCATTTTTCAGCTCTGACTCCAGAATGATGCTGCTCCTGCCCAATCCTGAGAAGATGAAGAAAAAGTTATACAAATAATATTTTTTGCCCCTGTACCTGTGGTTTTATTTATTTACTTATTGGCTTTTGGACCATATTTGGAGATACTCATGGGTTATTCCTGGCTCTTCACTCAGGAATTACTCCTGTCGGTGCTCTGAGCACCAAATGGGAAGCCAAGGATCAAATCCGGGCTGGCCTCATGCAAGGCAAGCTTACCACCTTCTGTACTGTCTCTCTGGACCCACTGTCCTGTGTTTTTATTTGGGACATTCCTCAACACACCTCTTTCTTCCTTGGAATTTTGAGCCACACCTCGAGTGCCTGGGGGCTACTCTTACATCACTGCTGAGGATCATGCCTGGCAGAGAGGAGGGTCTCCTGTGGTGCCAGGGATAGGACTGTGCTTAGCTTGCTTTCCAGTCTTTTGAGCTATTCCCAGGCTATTGTCCATTGAGCACACATAATTTCAAATCAATATGACAACAATTATAATAGAAATGTGCTGGGAGGAACAAGAATAAGAATAGTGTAAGAGCGACAGCTCTGAAGTCACTCGTTTGTATATAAGCCCAGCCAATGCAGGAAGTAACCTCAGGAAGAATATGTAGCCTTTTTTTGTGGGGGTTGGGAGGGGAGTGGGAGAGGCACACCCAACTGTGTTTGGAACTCACTTCAAGCATCACTCCTGGCAGGGTTCAAGGGACCATATATGGTACCAGGAATTGAATCCATATCAGACAATTACAAAGTAAATTTCTTATCCCCTGTACTATCTCTATGGCCCATATGTGAAATCTAAATCTCAAAGTTATAAGGAATAAGAGATTATATATGGATTATTTGACTACAGTTCTGACACATAGTAGATGTGTGTGTGTGTGTGTGTTTGGGGGGCGGGGGGCGGTGGTCAGGCCTCATTTGGCAAAGCTCAGGGCTTACTCCTGGCTCTGTGTTCAGGAATCACTCCTGACAGAGCTCAGGGAACCATATAGGATGTCAAGGATCCAACATATACATATATGTATATTTAATTGTAGAACATAAATAATAGAAGAAGAAACAACACTAAGAACCTGTTCAAATACAGCAAATTTTACTGAATAATAATTGGTGTAAAAACCAAAAGTAAATTAAAAGAGTGGTCATCTCTGGGGAGGGAATGAAGGTATAGAAGAATTAGGCTTTTTCTTTTCTTTTTTTTCTTTTTTGGGTTACTCTTGGTAATGCTCATGGGTTACTCCTGGCTCTGCACTCAGGAATTAACTCCTGCTTGGGGGACCATATGGGATGCTAGAGATTAAACTTGGGTAGGGTGCGTGCAAGGCAAAGGCCTTACCCACTGTACTATCATTCCAGCCTCAAAGAATGTGGCTTTTTATACTAAATTCTTTTTAAAATTTGTAACTTAGAAAATGTGAAGTATCAGAGAAAGGAAATATTTTAAAGTTCATACTGCATGTGTTGGGCTGGAGCGATAGCATAGCGGGTAGGGCATTTGCCTTGCACGCGGCCTACCTGGGTTGGATTCTTCCGCCCCTCTCGGAGAGCCTGGCAAGCTACCCGTGATGTATTCAATATGCCAAAAACAGTAACAAGTCTCACCATGGAGACGTTACTGGTGCCTGCTCAAGAAAATCTATGAACAAGGGGAGGACAGTGACAGTAACAGTGACTGAATGTCTTGGTAAAGAGATGACTCACTACTCAGTTTGCAGGGACTGCATCATTGGTGATTTTCCTGAGCACTGACATGAAACATACTTTTCTGAGAGGTTGTATATTTCCTTTTTTTTCAGGTGGGGGGCGTCTATACCCACAGAGCCTAGGGCTTACCCTGGTTCTATACTCAGGGATCACTCCTGGTGGTGCTCAGGGAACCATATGGGGTGCTGGGGTTTGAACCTGGGTTAGACGCGTGCAAGGCAAGCACACTACCCACTGTACTATTGCACTATCCCCAGATTGCCCATTTATGTTCCTTCTACCTATTCTTTCCAAATGGCTTTGCATAGCTAACTCCTTATTATTCGTGGTTCATCTGAAACATTGCTCTCCCTAAAGAGGCTGTCTTTATCCAGTGACTGAAGTTTGCTCTCTTTTTTTGTCCCCAACCCGTGTTTCTATTTTTGCTTTTTTTGTAATACTTAACACTAAAATTACCTTGTTTATTTGTTTATGCTATCTTCTCCACCATCATGTAAGCTTATTAGACAGGGACCTCATCTGTTATTCACCATTAGAAATTGCTCTGATTCATGGTAGGCATTCAGTAAATATTGTCCAGTGAATTAAGTCTTGTAGGTTTGTTAATCACCTTAGCATCTAATGGCCTCCTTCAGGGCAGTGATGGTAACTCATTTTCTGATCAGTACCCAGCACAGATCTTATTTCAAAATGTGAGTTAAATATAACTGTATTTTATTAGATATTCATTATAAGTTTGTTACTTGAGTAAATGAGCAATAGAAGAGATTTTTTTCCACACCTGGTTGTGCTCAGGCCTTACTCCTGGGTCTGGCTCAGGGATCACTCCTGGAGGTGGGGACAATATGTGTCACTAGGAGCTGAATCTGGGTCGGTCACATTCAAGGCAAGCACCTTACTCATTGTACTCTCATTGTACTCTTTCTGGCCACGTTTAAACAAATTGAGTGCATTATTACTGTTCACTTTTTTATATGCAATCTCATTTAATCTTTTAATTTATTTATTTATTTATTTATTTTTGCTTTTGGGGCTGGAGCGATAGCACAGTGGGTAGGACGTTTGCCTTGCATGTGGCCGACCTGGGTTCAATTCCTCCATCTCTCTTGGAGAGCCCGGCAAGCTACCGAGCGAATCCCGCCCGCACAGCAGAGCCTGGCAAGCTCCCCGGAGCATATTCGATATGCCAAAAACAGTAACAACAAATCTCACAATGGAGATGTTACTAGTGCCCGCTCAAGCAAATCGATGAACAATAGGAGGACAGTGCTACAGTGCTTTTTGGGTCACACCCAGTGATGCACAGGGGTTACTCCTGACTCTGCACTCAGGAATTACTCCTGGCGGTGCGTGAAGGGACCATATGGAATGCTGCGAGTCAAACCCGGGTCGGCTGGGTGCAAGGCAAATGCTCTACCCGCTATACTATAGCTCCAGCCCCTTAAATATTTTCTGAATAAATATTTAGTAGAAATTCTGTGGCGTGGGGCAGGGAGATAGTACAGAGGTAGGGCACTTGTCCCGCCCGTGAATTGGGTTCTGACATGGGTTCTATCAGGGATAGAACACAGGTTCCATCCCTGACATCACATATAGACCCTGAAGCTTGACAGGAGTGATCCCTGAGCACAAGGCAGGAGTAAGTACTGAGCACTGCTTGTTGTGGTCCCCAAACAAAAAACAAACAAAAAAGAAGCCCCGAGACTGAGGACAGCCTGATGTGCCCCCCAAAACACAACAAAATTATAAAGAAGTGCCTAGTATTTCATGTGTGTGTGTGTATGTGTGTGTCTGTGTGTGTCTGTGTGTGTGTCTTTTTCTTTGGGTGTGGGGTGGGATCAAGTGCTGCTGTGTTTGGGGGATATTCCTGGTTCTGTGCTTAGGAGTGACTCCTGGTGACTCAAAGATTCAGATGTTGTGTAGGGACCTGTACCAGGGCCAACAGGTTGCAAGACAAGCTACCTATGTCCTGTACTATCTTTCTGATATATATTTACTCACTCTAGGAATGTGTTTTCTACATTCCAGACCTTTCCAGTGCCATGGCCACTACTTCATCATTGCTTCTACTTCATATTTGATCTTCTCTGGTGGTGAAGGAACTTCAGTTTTTTTTGAAGGTGTTTTGAAGGTCCTGTTGATAATGGTTAAATTCTCAGAGAGCGTGGGCTGGAGTGTTAGACAGAACAGCGCATAGGGCACTTTCCTTGTACGTGGCCGACCGGGCTTCCATCCCTAGCACCCCATATTGTGCCCTGTGCCCTCCAGGGGTAATTCCTGAGCACTGAGCCAAGAGTAAGACCTGAGAACCACTGGGTGTGCCCCCCCAAATAATTCAGAGAGAGGGGTTGGACCTGTAGCATGACATGTAGGATGTTTGCCTTGCACACGGCCAATCTGGATTCGATCCCAGGCGTCCTGTATGGTCTCCTGAGCACCGCCAGGAGCTATTTCATGCGTGGGGAGCCAGGAGTAACCCCTGAGCATTGCCAGGTGTGGTCCTCCCCCAACATAAATTTACAGAGAGCAGTTCAAGCTCAAGTGGCAAAATCTCAAGACACTTATAGCTGTCCTTCACCTGGGCGATCCCTGCGGCTGAGTACATGTGCTGCCATGGTCTAACAGCAGTGAGAGAGGACCCGGGTTCCTTTACACAAGTCTGTTTCCTCAATGGTGGCAGTGGTCTGCAGGCACTAACCTTTCTTCCAAATAACCCTCTGGTGCTGGCCACCAACCATCTCTTCACCCGGGTTTTCTCACCACCTCTGCCTTTTTGGTTTTTATTTTTTATTTATTTATTTATTTATTTATTTTGCTTTTTGGCTCACACCTGGCGATGCACAGGGGTTACTCCTGGCTCTGCACTCTAGAGTTACTCCTGGCGGTGCTCAGGGGACCATATGGGATACTGGGAATCAAACCCGGGTCGGCCGAGTGCAAGGCAAATGCCCGAACTACTGTGCTATCTCTCCAGCCCCTTTTTGTTTTGTTTTTAGTAGTAATTAGAGGTTAGTAATTAGCGGTCCCCATGCTTATTTAGCCCATTACTCACTCCCAGAAAAAAAAATCACCCAGATTGTCCCTTGGAAATTTTTCTTCCTCAAATGAAGAAGCATAAAATGCCCCTCTGTTTGAAGGTGTGTGTGTGTGTGTCTGTGTGTGTCTGTGTGTGTCTGTGTGTGTCTGTGTGTGTCTGTGTGTGTCTGTGTGTGTGTCTTTTTCTTTGGGTGTGAGGTGGGATCATGCGCTGCTGTGTTTGGGGGATATTCCAACAGAGGCTACATCGGCTCCCCTGCACCTTTCCAGGGTGCTCTCCCACTAGGGGGCAGTATCGCCAGTTTTGGGAAACCGATGAGCCAATGTAGGAAACTGTTTCTTTTTGTATTCCTGCTTTACCAACCTCTATTCTGTAGAAATCAGTATCTTACTTCACCAAAGTTTAGGACAAGGAAGAAGAGCACAGCACTAACATTCCAATACATTTTATGGTTCATTGCATAGCAAATGTGAAAAACCACAACATTCCATTGTCAAAATAAAATGATTTCAAACCAAAAAGGCACTCTGAGTAGACTCTGCCCTGCACTGTTAGGAAACTACACAAGGTGGCGCTCGCGGACCTCATCTAGTTACGCCTCAAGGACAATCTCAGGCTTTCTTGGTGACTATCCAAAAGGTTTTTATTAATTTTAATCGACTTGCTTGAGCGGACCCAGTAACGTCTCCATCGTGAGACTTGTTGTTACTGTGTTTGGCATATCGAATATGTCATGGGTAGCTTGCCAGGCTTTGCCCTGCGGGCGAGACACTCTCTGTAGCTTGCTGGGTTCTCCGAGAGGGGCAGAAGAATCGAACCCAGCTCGGCCGGGCAGGCTGTGTGTAAGGCAAACGCCCTACCGCTGTGCTATCGCTCCAGCCCATTAATTTTAATATTTTTGTTAAATTTATATTTAGGTCATATGTTTACAATAGTATCAATAGAGGGTCTTTATCATTTTGATATACTATTTCAAGATTTTTGGCTTCCTCCAAAAGAAGTCAGATCACGTTAATGGCACTTTTTTTTCTTTCTGGACCACACTCAGGTGTTCAGGATTTATTGCTGGCTCTGCGCTCAGGGATCGCTTCTGGCAGGGCTGGGGGACCATATGGGGTGCCCGGGATTGAGGAGATTGAATCTAGGTCAGCCCGTGTGCAAGGCAAATGTACTATTTCTCCGGCCCTTAATATGCTCTTTCAATTTTTGAAAATATTCCTTATTTTGTGCTTCCAGGTCTTAATTACTAGGCGGAATGATGATGTCATGGATAATTTAATTATTTTTAGTCAAGACAAGCCATTTAATGACTACACTTAATTGGTAGAGATCTAAATTTAGTGAATCCCTCAAAAATTACCATCTTTGCTGTATGCTATTAGAGCATTACTGATATTTAATAAAGAAAAGAAAAAAACAAATTAAGTAATTGGAAATTGGAAGGAAAATGAAATCAATTTTTTGGAGGGAGTTCACAGCTGGCAGTGCTCAAGAGCTACTCAAGGACAACACCTGGCCTTGCTTCCGCTCAGACCATACGTGGGGCCAGGATTGTCATAGCTGCGGCCTATGCAAGCCTGGTGTCTTAACCACTGGACTATCTTTAGTCCCCAGAAGTATAGTTTAGATTAATTTTTATTTATTTTACTTTATTTTTTGGTTTGTATTTGGGACACGTCTGGTTGTGCTCAGGGCTTATTTCTGGTTCTGTACTCAGGGATCACTCTGGCAGGCTCATATAGGGTGCCAGCGATCGAACTCAGGTTGGCTTGTGCAAGGCAAGTGACTTACCTGCTGTACTTCGTGCTTTGGCCCCAGTCTAGGTTATTCTTTAATCTCAGAGGTATAGGATATTAGGAATATTAGGAGGTCGACAGCTGGTTCAAAGTTCTCCTTTTATAAGGGAAAAAACTAAGGCCCTGGAAAAGTAAGTTAGAATTAAGTAAGCTAGAATTAAGCTGTCGTTATCAGTAAGTGATAATAGGAAGCCAGAAAAGAAACACAGAGAGGCAGACTACAGTCCATTTTTTTTTTTTTTTGCTTTGTGGTCACACCTGGTGATGCTCAGGGGTCACTCCTGGCTCTGTGCTCAGGAATCATTCCTGGCGGTGCTCAGAGAACCATATGGGAAGCTGGGAATTGAACCCGGGTCGGCCGCGTGCAAGGCAAACGCTCTACCTGCTATGCTATCGCTCGAGCCCCAACAGTCAATTTTTTAAAGAGATAAAAGAGTAAAGATGGGCCGGAGAGAGTGAAATAAGCCGGTAGTGTTTTTTTTTGTTTTTTTTTATTTTTGCTTTTTTTCTGGGTCACACCCGGCAATGCACAGGAGTTACACCTGGCTCTGCACTCAGGAGTTAACTCCTGGCGGTGCTCAGAGGACCATATGGGATGCTGGGAATCGAACCCGGGTTGGCCGCGTGCAAGGCAAATGCCCTACCCGCTGTGCTATCTCTCCAGCCCAAGCCGGTAGTGTTGCTTTGCATGTGGCTAATTCTGGTTCAATTCTCAGCACCCATATGGTCCCCTAAGCCTTTCAGGAATGATCCCTGAGC
Organism: Sorex fumeus; assembly: GCF_029834395.1. Classification (NCBI taxonomy): domain Eukaryota; kingdom Metazoa; phylum Chordata; class Mammalia; order Eulipotyphla; family Soricidae; genus Sorex; species Sorex fumeus. The sequence goes on from NW_026606135.1 coordinate 11,524,874, forward strand.
ACAGAGTCAGGACTAAGCCCTAAGCAACTCTGGGTGTGACCCTCCCTCCCCAAAGAAAACCAGATTAAATATATCAAATTATGCATAAATTAGATAATTAGTATAGTGTTTTTATTTTAGAAATTTTGAGAAAGCACACTTTAGTTACTTCATGTTTTGGCAGGGACAAAGGAGGATGCTTCCTCCTTGCTCACGGGGCCTGGGTGTCACTCCCTGCAATTCTTCGAGAACTAGGTGGGTGGCTCATTGTGAGGGCCTGGGGTCATGATGCTGCTCAGTGCTTGTCATGTCAGGAACCACAAGGCTCACCCCAGTGGTTCTGGGGCCTTCAGGGCTGCACTGGACAATGCTCAGGGGAACATGTGGTGCCAGGGAACTACCCTTGGGTGCCTGCCTGACACATGTCCTAACCTTCGCACCATATCTTCAGCCTTGAGAATAGCACACATTAAAAATATTTTAAAAATTAAAAAAAAAACCCTTGAGATTCGGTGATTTACAATGCTATAAATAATGGCTTCTCAGGGCTGGAATGATGCTATAGCAGGTAGGGCATTTGCCTTGCACATGGCTGACCTGGGTTCGATCCCTGGCATCCCATATGGTTCCCCCAAGCACAGCCAGAAGTCATTCCTGAGTGCAGAGCCAGGAGTAACCACTGAGCATAGGTGTGACCCAAAAAAAAGCAAAAAAAAAATGGTTTCTAACACCAAACCCATCACCAATATATCCCCTCTCTCACCCAAGGACCCCGAAACACCCTGCTCCCAATCTCCCCAACCCAACTCAAAGTGTGGATCAATTCTTTCATTACATTGCCTTTGTTTCTATCTTGCTGTGTCTCTTTAAGTCCCACTGTCACTGTCACTGTCCTCCCGTTCTTCATCGATTTGCTCGAGTGGGCCCAGTAACGTCTCCATTTTGAGACTTGTTGTTACTGTGTTTGGCATATCGAATACGTCACGGGTAGCTTGCCAGGCTTTGCCGTGCGGGTGAGATACTCTTGGTAGCTTGCCAGGCTCTCCGAGAGGGGCGGAGGAATCGAACCTGGGCTGACCAGGTCGGCTGCGTCCAAGGCAAATGCCCTACTGCTGTGCTATCACTCCAGCCCTTTAAGTCCCACATATGAGAGAAACCATTTTATATCTATCCCTTTCCTTAAGACTGACTTCACTCAGCATAGTATTTTCTAGTCCCACCCTTGTTGCTGAAAATTGTATGACTTTGGGCCTCCAAGTTGTTATGTGTTTTTAAGTAGACTCAATCTAGTAAAGGGTAACCATATGCACCATTAAGAGTGCCATACTCGGGGCTGGAGAGATAGTACACTTGCCTTGGGTTTGATCCCTGGCATCCCATAGACCCCCCCCACCCCCGAGCATCAGCAGGGGTGATTCCTGATGCAGAGCCAGGAGTAAACTCTGAGCATCTCTGAGCAACTTTGAGTGTAGCCCCAAAACTAAAGCCAAACAAAAACCAAAATTAAAAAAAAAGAGAGTTCCATACACAAAGCCACATGTTGAGAAATTTGCCCTTCCTTTAAAGGAGTTCTTTTAATGCTTTTTTTGCAGAATTGGTTTCAAGGTTATGAATTCCCTGAGCTGTTTCCTGTTCATGAAGTTCTGTATTTTAAGCTATTCTGGTCCCCAGTCTGGAGTAGGTGCAGTGAGGCAAGCCTCACCTAGGCTGTTGGAGCAGCAAGATGGTTCTCTTGATTTATTTTATAGCTGGAAGTTTTTGTCTTTTTACTTACATCCTCTTGACTTGTTGAAATCCACGAATTTGAAGTTATCTGACTTACAAAGGATTCTATTACAGAGACATTAGATTCTCAGTCTTAGGAACTATAGCAAATAATGTCTGTGTCAAGCAATTATATCTTTTATTTTCTACCCAGTCAATTTATTTTAACCAATATCTTCAGTAAAAGTTTGGAATAATGATTTTAATATTTAGTTAATTAAATATTTTTATAAAAATATGTACATTTTTAGAAAAAGTCGAATGTTATTTTTCATCACAAACATGTTAAAGTTCATTTTAAGGAATAATACTGAAAACACAGAGAAATAAGCTATAGAATATATTCTACAATGTATTTCTAAGAGCAGTCAAGATTAAATTGCTATACCTATAGTATAATTAATTTTATATTAGTTAACTAACACAAAGTAATAAATTTTTATGACTTAATTTTCAGTAATGTAATGTAGTACCCAGCTAAAAGTAGCAGTTATTTATAAAGTTAGACCTGTGAAAGTAAGTATGACATTCCTTAGAAAACGTAGCACGGTAGCACTGTCCTCCCATTGTTCATAGATTTGCTCGAGCGGGCACCAGTAAAGTCCCAACAAATTGTGAGATTTGTTGTTACTGTTTTTAGCATATTGAATACGTCACGGGAAGCTTGCTAGGCTTTGCCATGCAGGCAAGATACTCTCGGTAGCTTGCCAGGCTCTCCGAGAGGGGCGGAGGAATTGAACCTGGGTCTGCTGCATGCAAGGCAAATGCCTTACTCGCTATGCTATTGCTCCAGCCCAAGTATAATTTAATTATACAAGTACACAAGTAAACAGTACACAAGTATAATTTAAATTCTGATGCTAACTTTTTTTTGATGCTAACTTTTTAAATATAATGAAAAAATATTTTTATAAATCAGGGATAGTCATCAATTTCATTAGACACCATAGCCTAACTTTTCTTTTGTGTTTAATAATAGACAGACATATATATGTATGTGTGTGATATATACACATACACGTATGTATATATAATATTAAGCAGGGTCTTAAAGGTAACTGATATTAAAAAAAAAAAAAGACTACGATTATCTTTCTCCATTTTATAGCCCCACTGTGACTTGGGTGATGGCAGTGGCTTAATCCCTTCAGCGGATGATCTGCAGTATTGGGCATTAACATCTACAAACCTAGTAGACTGTAAAGAGCTTCAGCAATGGTTCCAGAAGAGTCACAGTTAGACCTGAAAGTGATGTTCATCAGTTCTGCTGTATTTCTTAAGCAGTAGCTCAGGTTTGTGGTCCCAAACTGTTAGGAGGAGGAAACCCAGCAGATGATTGTATACTCAATCTCTATCACATAGCTAATAACTCTTTGGTTCACTTGATCACTTGAAATCCCGTTACTCATCGACCTGCTTGAGCAGTCGCCAGTAATGTCTCCATTCGGCCCTGTCACGCTCCAGTGTAGCCCAATGGCCTCTGCTCGTTCTAGGAACATGAATAGCATCAAACCAATCGTTCAGGATCTTGACGAAGAAGTCTGACCATCTCATAGGTGGGCGGCCACGCAATCTTTTGTTGTCCCATGGAATCCAGTCGGTAACAGCTCTAGTCCAGTGGTCGTCTCCAAATCTCATTACGTGTCCAGCCCATCTGATTTTCGACGCCTTGGCAAACGAGACAGTGTCCCTGATTCTTGATCGTCGATGAAGGTTGGAACTCCTGATTCTTTCTTTCATTTGAGTGAAGCATGATACTCCAAGCATAGCTTTTTTAATTCCTCTTTGGGAGACCCGAATAGCGTTCTCATCCTGTTTTCATAGGAACCAGGTCTCTGAGGTGTATGTTAATGCAGAAAGAACAGTGGAATCGAAGAGACGTGCCCGGAGCCGGAGGATCTTCTCTTAGCTATTTCTTTAGCGTTCTTGAAGGTGTTCCAAGCCACTCTCTTCCTCCTGTGCAACTCAGGTGCCAGGTCATTCGTCACATTGACTTCTCGACCTAGGTACACATAACTGTTGATTTGGAGATGTTCATCCCATTGAGAGTGAATGGAACGTCAGGGATGAGACCATTTCTCATAAACATTGTCTTTGTGAGATTCAGCTGTAGTCCGACCTTTCCACACTCATGGTCAAAGTCTGCCAGCATTTGTGCCACTTGGCTGATGTTTGGTGTTATTAGAACGATGACATCAGCAAAGCAAAGGTGGTGTAGTTGCCGACCGTCTATCTTCACTCCCATTCCTTCCCATTCCAGGCACTGCATGACGTTCTTGAGGGTGGCACTGAAGAGTTTCGGTGAAATGGTATTACCCTGCCGAACCCCTCTCTTGAAGTCCCTGTAGAATGGTGAGATCCTGGTAGTGAATCTGCAATACAGCTCACGGAGGGTCCTGATGTATTGAGTTTCAATGCCCTGATTGGCTAGGGCTTTGATGACCGCTTCAGTCTCAACAGAATCAAAGGCCTTCTTTAAATCAATGAACGTTAGAGCGGAATCTTGAACTCCCGAGAAAACTCAATGAGCTTGGTTATCATGAAGATATGGTCGATTGCGCTGAATCCTTTTCAGAAACCGGCTTGCTCGCCTGGTTGTCCTTCATCTAGTGTTCTGCGAATCCTATTCAGGATGACTCAAGTGAACAGCTTGTAGATGACAGACAACAGGCAGATCGGGTGATAGTTGCCAATGTCGTGGATGTCTCCCTTGTACGGTAGTACAGTCCTGCTGGTTTTCCATTGAGATGGAAAATTGCATTCTGACAGATGCCATGTGAAGAGCCAAGCCAGTGTATTGATGAGTACTGACGACAAGTTCTTCAGGTGTTCGGGTCTGACCTTGTCTGGGCTTGGTGCTGTTTGCTTCTTTACTGATGAAGTGGCATGTCGGATTTTGGAAGGGAGAACGTTGGGAACGACATATCCATCCTGTGGAATTTGGTATGTGGACAGGTGGACATGGATATCAAAGAGATCTGTGTAGAAGTCATGGATAATCTCCATTCCCCTTCTGGAAGATGTGATAGATCCATCAGGACGTCGGAGGCCAGTCATCTTGGTCTTGTAGTTGGCGAAGGACAGGCGGGTGTTATAAATAATTTTCCCAACTTCTGCTGCATCTGCCAGCACTGCTGCTCTTCTCTCTTTGAGGTAATCCTTTATCGCTTCTCTGCACTGCTCTTCAAGCTTGGATTTTCGCATGTTGTTGCCTGAGTCTTGGCCAAGCCATGTTGGTGAATGAGCTCAAGAGTTTTAGAAGACAAGTGTCTTTTTGTGGCTATCTCTCTCTCGGTGTTCTTCGCACTATCATGGAGGTTCTGAACCAGTCAATCATATTCCTCGTCAATGTTGTCGATGATGGCATCTTCCCATGTTGCCACAATAGTGCCAAAGAGCTCCCAGTTGGTGGTCGTTCTGAGAGTTCTCTTCTTAAACTTTGCAGCCCTTTCTCCTTGCTCCGTGAAGTAGAATTTTGCACGAAGGAGACGGTGGTCCGATCCCGTTTGGAATTTTGGAACAACAGTGACATCGGTCAGGCAAGACTGTCGATTAAATATGATGTGGTCAATTTTGTTGTGGAACTGTCCACCGGAAAACTCCCATGTCCAACGTTTAGATTCGGCCTTCTGGAATTGTGAGTTACCATAAATGGTCTTTCAATGACGAACTCAGACAGTCTCTCACCCTGTTCATTCCATTTTAGGCCATGAGTCCCAATGTGAAGTTTTTAGGCTGTTCTTCTTGGTCCTATCTTGGCAAAAAAATCACCGACAATGATCTTGTAGAAGGTGTGGTCTTCTTTATAGAACTTCTCCAGCTCCATGTAGAACTTCTCAATTTCTCCTTCATCGTAATTGGATGTTGGTGCATAGACAACAAAATAGAAACTGCTGGCAGTGAGCCACATCTATTCAAGTGTAATCGTCCGATTTGGGTTATTAGGCTTTCAAATGAATCAATGTTTATGGCCAAGTTTGTGTTTACAAGGACACTGACAACACCGATGCCTCTTTTGTCGCATTTTCCGAGGAACAGTTCTTCCCCAGTGTCGAAAATGGTGTGATGTGATTGATGCCTTCTTGTCTCGGTCAGATCAATGATGTCATACTTGATCTTTCACGATTGCACCATCAGGTCCTTGATGGATGCATCTGATGCCAGCGTACGTACATTGAAAGTACAGACAGTCATTTTTGTCCTTCTTTAGTTTGCTCCTGACATTTCATCAGCCTCTCCTTCCTCATCCTTCTTAATGCTGCCGTATTGGTGGCTCTTTCAGGGTCAGGGGAATGAGACCCATTGTATTTACTGGTTTTGGCATATCAAATACACCATGGATAGCTTGTCAGGCTCTGCTGTGCGGGCGGGACACTCTTGTCAGGCTTCCAGAGAGGGAGGATGACAAGCTACCAAGGCTTTTAGGGCGGCCTCTAATCATCCTTGCAGGTGTTCCCATGGCTCAAACCATATTTGAACTCCATCAAATATGGTGCGGTAATCTTGTACTAAGTGTTTTATGATGTATCCAGAAAGCATCCTGGAGCGTGGCGGTGGCTGGGTAGTGGAGGTCTGCTGGGCTGTTGGGAGCAGGCAGAGGATCTCTGTCACTCTTTGGTTAGTAGCTAGAAAATTTATGTGCTGTTATTAGGAAAATGAGAAATTAAATTCATATGATGGATTTATTTTTATATGATGAAATAAAATGGAAATTGGTTATAATATGCATTCTAATGATCTGGTAAAATGTTTTATTTACCTTACTGTATGATGTATGACTACTCTCAGAGAATTCTTGTGGGAATTTTACTTGTGGGTGTGAAGCAGTATCTCTTTCAAAATTTTGGTATTCTTTCAATCCTCAATACTGAAAAAAATGTCTAAAACAGCATTCCAGTTAACTAAAAAATAATAACGGTTGTTCCTACTCTGTTGAAATTGTTTAGTGGTGCTTTTTTCTCAACCAATGACATCTATTTTTATTTTTTATTTTAGTTTTGGGTCATACCTGGCTGTTCTTAGTTTTACTTCTGTGTTACTTCTGCTCAGGGATCTTTCCTGGTGGGGCTCAGAATACTATACAAGGTATAGGGATCAAACTCTGATTGACTTCATGTCAAACAAATGCCCTGTCTGTTGTACTGTTTCTCTGGTCCTAATATATATTTTTCAAAAGCTAAAAACAAATCATTTTCATTGAAATTTTTTTAAAGTTCTTTACTCTGCTATGATAAATTGAGCTATGATAAATGGAGCGATAGCACAGCAGGTATGGCGTTTGCCTTGCATGCAGCCAACATGGCCGACCCGAGTTTGATTCCTCCGCCCCTCTCGGAGAGCCCGGCAAGCTACCGAGAGTATTCGATATGCCAGACACAGTAACAACAAAGTCTCCAATGGAGATGTTACTGGGCCCGCTCGAGCAAACGGGAGGGCTATGATAAATTATTTTTGAGAAAGATTTTCTTTTAAAAAATTAAAGAATTGTGGCTTAAAAGTTATTGATAGTTGAGTTTGAGGCATATAATATTTCAACACCAATATTCCACTACCAGTGTCAACCTCCCTCTACCAGTGTTACCATATTCCATCCCCACTGCCAACTCCTGCCCCATCCTCCACCTGTCAACTTGACAGGCAGGTTACAAAATTCCATTCCTTGCATCTTAGAGTTCATATTTTCAGTGTTGTTGAGTGACTATACCACTCTCCCATATCACCAGTAGAACTGAAGCCCGGATGCCTATTCACCCATTCCAAAGATCAACAGAAACAACAAAAATTCAAAAACCCTATCAAAAAATGTGGAGAGGAAATGAATAGACACTTCTCAAAGGAAGAATTCCTTCTGAAGAACATTCCATAGGGGGCTGGAATAATAGTACAGTAGGTAGTAAGGCCTTTGCCTTGCATGTGGCTGACCAAGGTTCGATCCTTGGCATCTTAAATGGTCCTCTGAGCACTTCCAGGAGTAATTTCTGAGTGCAGAGACAGGAGGGCACCCTGAGCATCACCAGGTGTGACACAAAAAGAAAAAAAACTCAGGAAAAAAACCAACATTCCATAGGTAGAAACTATCTTGGTAGCATCCCTGAGAGGCCAATGTCCACAAAAGATTCTACAGGAGTACAAAGTGTATGGGCATCGGGCTGGAGCAATAGCACAGAGGGTAGTAGGGTGTTTACCTTGCACGTGGCTGACCCAGGTTCGATTCCCAGCATCCCATATCCCCTGAGCACTGCTAGGAGTAATTCCTGAGCGCAAAGCCAGGAGTAACCCCTGTACATCGCCGAGTGTGACCCAAAGTGCAAAAAAAAAAAAAAAAAAAAAAAAGAACCAACCAAACAAACAAATAAACCCAAAATGTATTGGCGGGTGGAGGATTTGAATTTCATTCCTTCATTCATAGTTTTCACAGTTCTGCATGCAATTTTAGAAAGATTCATCTTTGATGGCTGACAGTTCCTTTGGGTGTGGAGGAGCTGGAGAAGTCTGGATTCTGGAGTTTCTCTGCTTCTGCTTTCCTGAGCCTGTGGAGAGGTCAGTCTTAATTCCTGAAGCAGTGTCATCTATGACAAAGCCTCAGTAATACAGCCAGTTACCAAGTTATCTATTACAGGTGGAAAGCCTGTCTTCCTAGATATATGTAAACATATATATTGTCCCTGAAGCAAAAAAACACCTAAGGTGTGAGGAAGAGGAAAAAGCAAATGTTTCTGTTCTGTTCACCATTAGATGCTGCAGACAGAGCTAAAAAATGAGAGCATTTAAAATTTTTCAAAAAGTAAAAGCATATAGGTTTTTTTTATTGCTTCGGCCTCAGCATATAGTTTCAAACAAGCAAAAAAAATCCTTAAAAATTAAATTCCTTTGGGGGCTGGAGCAATAGCACAGCGTGTAGGGTGTTTACCTTGCACGCAGCCGACCTAGGTTCGATTCCCAGCATCCCATATGTTCCCCTGAGCACTACCAGGAGTAATTCCTGAGTGTATGAACCAGGAGTAACTCCTGTGCATCGGCGGGTATGACCCAAGAAAGAAAAAAAAAATCATTCTCAACAGTTTATTCAGTTTCATTGTGAAAATCTCAATATCCTGAAAAAAATTTTTTTTCTTTTTGGGTCACACACAGCAATGCTCAAGGGTTACTCCTGACTCTGCGCTCAAGAACTACCCCTGGTGGTTTTGGGGGACTATATGGGATGCTGGGGAATGAACATGGGTTGGCCACGTGCAAGGCAAACACCCTACCCACTGTACTATCACTCTGGCCCCTCAATATCCTGAACTTTTTTTGTTTTGTTTGTGGCCAGGTGTTTTGGGCCTCACTCACCTGAATGAGTGGCAGGTCACACTCTTGGTGCTATGCTCAGGCCTACTCCTGGTAGTGCTAAGCAGACCATATATGGCTCCAGGGCTTGAACTGGGGTCACCTAGAAGCTAGGCAAGAGTCTTAACTCATGTTCGTCTTTCTGGCCCAATACGCTGTAATATTTGAGATAGTTAATTTTTTTCATAAACTGAAATTTTTATCTTCAGCTTCATGACAAATCTGCACTCTGAAGTATTTGTCAAAATCTTTTCCTGTAGCTTCTCTGAACACAAGCATTAGAATAATTCTGAGTGGGAAATGGCTTTAGAATGCTCAAAATAAAAGATTTCTTTTTTTTTTTGCTTTTTGGGTCACACCCGGCGATGCACAGGGGTTACTTCTGGCTCACGCACTCAGGAATTACTCCTGGTAGTACACAGGGGACCATATGGGATGCTGGGAATCGAACCTCGGTCAGCCACGTGCAAGGCAAATGCTACTCGCTGTGCTATCACTCCAGCCGCAATAAAAGATCTTATAATTTGCAAAGAGGTTTGCTCAATTTGAGACAATTTCTTCCTTCCTTCCTTCCTTCCTTCCTTTCTTTCTTTCTTTCTTTCTTTCTTTCTTTCTTTCTTTCTTTTTTGGCTTTTTGGGTCACACCTGGCAATGCTCAGGGGTTACTCCTGGTTCTGCACTCAGGAATCACTTCTGGCAGTGCTTGGGGGACCAAATGGAATGCTGGGAACTGAAACTTGGTCGGCTCCGGCCCAAGCAATTTCTTAAGAATACCCAGAATTGCTTAGATCATAATAGTCCTTCAAAAATTCTATACAATTTCAGAAAACTTTTATTATTATCCATCTACATGTTAAAAAAAGGTTAAAGTTGTTTCTCTATGGGCTGGAGCGATAGTACAGTGGGTAGGGCATTTGCCTTACACACAGCTGACTCAGGTTCAATCCCTGACATCCCATAACATCCCCGAGAGTGATCCCTGAGTGCAGAACCAGGTGTAACCCCTGAGCATCACCAGGTTTAACCCAAAATCCAAAAAGGAAAAAAAAACCCTCTAGAATTGATCTGGAGTGATGGTACAGTAGGTAAATCATTTGACTTGCACATGGATGACCTGGGTTTGATCCCCAGCTCCCAAAATGGTCCCCAGACCCTGCAAGAAGTGATCCATGAGTGCAAAAGCTTGAGCACCACCAGGTGTCATCTAAAAAACAAAGCCAAAACAAAACAAAAAGAAAGAAACAAAAAACATAATTAATAGTTCTAAAAATACAAGACTTTCCTAATGAATTTATTCTTCAGGATGCTATCTGTGGCATTGATCATGATTAGAATGAAGTTGATAAATCAACATTATTGCTTGACACAGAGTTTGGGTCACAGTGATTTAAGAAATTATCATGAATTGGGTATTTAGAACCTCTAATGAAAAGATGATATCAAAGCACCTTACTTAACCCAAAAGTTTATTAGCTGAAAGTATAAGCAAGTTGTAAAAAGCTCACATGGAAATAAAACATGGAACGTTGATCATGGTACATAGCCTGAGCATTCTATGAAGGACAGGGAAATTGTTAAAGTGCTATTAGATGCAGATCATCAGGAAAATTAAAGTAGTCCTAATGATGACATCATAAGCACAGGTGGAAAACATTCCCATAAGCCAGATAGTCATAATGTGTGATGTATTAGTTGCTGTCTTTGAAGAATAAATTTATCAATGAGCAAGAGATCATAGCAATTTGCTCAATTATCTTTCTCTCTCTTTTATTCATTTAGCCATATCCAGCGGTGCTTAGGACTTACTCCTGGCTCTACGCTCAGGGATCACTCCTGGCGGGGCTCAGGGGACAATATGGGATGCTGAGATCAAACCCTGGTCAGCCGCAAGCAAGGTAAGTGCCCTACCCACTGTAGTATCATGCTGGGCCTTCACATTTTTTTGGCTTTTTAGGTCACATCCAGTGATGTTCAGGGGTTACTCCTGGCTCAGCACTCAGAAATTACTCTTGGCAGTGCTCAGGGGACCATATGGAATGCCAGGATTGAACCCGGATCGGCTGCATAAAAGGCAAATACCCTACCCACTGTACTATCACTCCAGCTACCTTGACTATTTTTAAAGTTCAAAATGAAAGTTAATTATAGAGTGATGTTTAAATTAAAGCTAATTGAAAAGTTTATTCCAAGCCTAGATAAAGTTGGTTATCTCTAGATAACCCTAGAGAGTGGGTTGGGGTTAGTGTTAGGGTTGGGGTTAGGGTTAGGGTCAGAGTGTGTGTGAGTTAGTTTATGGGGAGAGATAGTACAGCAGGTAGGGCACTTGGCTTGCTCATGGCCAATCTGGGTTCAACCTCTGATATCCCAATCTTTGACTCCTCTATAAGTAATTCCTGAGTGTAAAGTCAGAAGAAAGGCCTGAGCATCACCAGGTGTGGGCCAAAAACCAATCCCCACCCCCACCAAAAAAAAGATCCCCCCAAAAAAAACCAACAACAGCAACAACAAAAACAACTAATTTGAGCTACAAAATAAATAATGATCTCATTGAATTATAACTCATGTGAAAAACATCCATGAAATAATATAGTTGAAAAAAAACGATTAAGTAACTAAGTAGGTAGGAAGGGACATCTTGGGGTTGAAGTTCTGTCAAGTTGTGAGAAAACTTAATTTTAAGGCTATTCAACAAAATAACTAATCTCTAGTCTTCAGAAGTTTTAAGGTAATTTCTATTGGCAAGAAAAGACAGAAACTGTTATGCATCATAAATGACTGACGAGAAATAACAACTAAATGCAACTGAAATTCCATACGGGATCCTGAAACTGAAGAGAGACATCAGTGGAAAAACTCATTTTTTAAATAAGGCCTTTGTCATAGGAAATAGTATTATACCAATGTTGATTTCCTGGTTCCAATTATAGTATTATGATTTATCTAATGTGAGTATTTGGAGAGGGACGTATCGGCACTCTATATTTTGCATCTTTTTCACAAGTTATACTTTGTTCAAAATAAAAAGCTGAAAAATAAATTTTAGGGGTTCAGAGAGTTACTACAAGGGTTAAGGTACTTGTCTAGCATGTGGTAAACCCCATTTCAATCCTGGGCACCATATATGGTCCTCTGAGCACCGCCAGGAGTGATCCCTGAGTGCAGAACCAGGAGTAAGCCCTGAGCACTGCTGGTGTGGCCTCAAAGCAAAACAAACAGTAAGAATAAAAATGTGTAGAGTTTCCTGGTAAGAAAAGAGGTGGTGAGTACAAGCAGTGGAGAATATGAGAACTGAGTCCTTAAAAAATTTTCCTGCTACAAAGATTAAGTTCCTGGCTGATGCCTACCCACAAGAGTGAGAGGCAGAGCCAGGATTCACATACTCTTCCAGCAAGCATCCCATGGAAATAGAACACACACACGGAAAGCAAGGCCCAGCTGCTGCAGGACAGGTGGTCTGGGCAGGGAAGAGGGCAGCTGGGGCTTTCAGTAAGAGTTGCCTTGTCCTTTTTCTGAGGATGCCACGCATGGGTAATATCTACAATGCTCAGTGTTAACAGAGGTCATCATCCATACTTAAATCTCTCTCCCACATTTTATAGAGGACAACACTCAGTAAGTTATAAGGAGTCAAAAAAGAAAAAGAAATCTAACCTCAAAATTTCCACATGCTTTATGTGTATGTTAACCCATGCTTACTGGAACAAGAATGACAATACTATTTGCTGTTTTTTTTTTTTAGTGAAACACCATGAGGTACAGTTGTAGATTTACAATTTTTTGTGCTTGGGTTTCAATTATACAATGATCAAATACCCACCCCTCCACCAGTGCCCATTTTCCACCACCATGGATAATATCCCTCCCACCCCCATCCCCCCATCCCACCCTGCCTATGTGGCAGGGCATTCCCTTTTGTTCTCTCTCTGCTTTTGGGTGTTGTGGTCTGCAAAAGAGGCATTGAGGCAAACAGCTTTTCAAATCACGATTAAACATTATGTCAGGGAGAAGAAAATGAAATAACTTTTTACAAATAGCTGTGTTTTAAGATTTTTAATTATATCCCTTTGAGCTATAATTTTATATTTCTAGGTGAAGACTTATTTTAGTACCATTTCAAATAAAAGCTTCATTTTGTTCCAAATTAACTTCTCCCTTTCAGCGCTAATATGAACTTACTATTACTCAGAAATAAAATTTCAAACAGTTACGTTACTGAGAAAATCGAGTCAGACCATGTTTTGTTTGTTCCTTTTGCAGATGGGTCTGGAGAGACAGTACAGTGGGTAAGGCACTTGCCTTGCAGGCTGCTGATCTGGGTTCCATCTCTGGCGCCACACATGATCCTGTCCCCTGAGGACCTCTAGGGATCACAGAGCCAAAAATAGCTCCTGAGTACCACTGGGAAAAAAATAAAAACACAACAAAACAAAAACAAGCAGTGATGGAGATGAAGTGAGTCCTCTGAATAACCAGAATAGGGGCTTTAATGTTTAGGATTTCATAACTGATACATGTGAACCCACACTGTCACTGTCACTGTCCTCCCATTGTTCATCGATTTGCTCGAGCGGGCCCAGTAACATCTCCATTGTGAGACTTGTTGTTACTGTGTTTGGCATATCGAATACGTCACGGGTAGCTTGCCAGGCTTTGCCGTGCGGGTGAGATACTCTTGGTAGCTTGCCGGGCTCTCCTAGAGGGGCAGAGGAATCGAACTCGGGTTGGCCATGTTGGCTGCTTGCAAGGCAAATGCCCTCCCTGCTGTGCTATCACTCCAATCTTTGCATCTTCCCTGATTAAAGGAAGCAATGTGGAAGAAACATGCTAGGACGGCATTGAAACATCCAGAACCAACATCCTTTTTTTATTTTTCTGAATTGGGAGAGGAATACTCAGGAGCTATTTCTGGCTCCTTGCTCAAAAGTGAGTCCTGGCAGTGCTCAGGGGAGCAGATGTGGTCAAACCAGCAGTCAGTGAAATACAAGGCAAGTAAATACCTTACATCTTGTACTCTCTCTCTGACTCAGAACCAACATACCTCTGACTCTTGCAGTTACCATCTTCTGACAAGAAGGGAACTCAAAAGAAGTAGCTCTAACTGGTTACCAGTGTCTATCTAACAGGGATTCCTGACCCTGATTCCTGATGTCACCTTTCTCCTTCATTAGAGCTTCACAACATATTAACTCAAATACCGCTAGCTCTAGAGAGAGAGGCTTGTGTCCTAGAGTGTGTCTAGCCTACTGCCCTAGCCAAACCTTCATGCATTAGTTAACTCACCCTATGAGGCCTTTATCCCTAAACCATTCAGTGTGACTCTCCCCTGAGTGCCTGCACCCACTACTGGGTATGCATTAATAAGTTCTTTATGTCTTTCAATATATGCGCTGTCTTATCCTTGACTTCTGCTTATTTTTGTTTGCTTGGCACCCATTCAGGGGACCATGTGGTGCCAGGGATCAAACCCAGGGCTCCCACATGCTAATTGTGCACTCCTGCCCTTTGAGGCATCTCCTGGGCCCACCTCTTTTGGGAGGATCTTCTAATAAATGCTCTTTGTATCTTATCCCGGAGATACCAGCAGGACGGGATGGTTCAAAGCTGAGGCGTGGCAATGCAGTGCTGCTCGGATCCAGTGGTACTAGGGCCACCAGTGTCACCCTGATGGTGCTCAGGGGACCTCTGAGGCTATACCGTTGAGTGCCTTGGAGGTCATGCAGAGCCGTGGGTAAAACCCACACTCTTATTTTCAAAACATGAGTTCTGCTCTTTGAGCCCTTTTCTGGATCCCTTCAGCCTTATATTCCCTTTCTAACAAAGCAGCTGGTATCCAGGTTGAGGCCACTCACCTTCCTTTTGTCCAACCCAGAAGAGTAAAGTCTCATCCAGATTCATGCTTATGAACCGCTGTGTCCTAGATCCAGGGTGGCAGGGTCAAACTCCCAGGCAATGCAGTTCCAGTAGGCTTGAGTGTATCTGAGTAGCTGTCTTCGCAACACTGGCAGGGCAGTTGCACTCAAGCTTCTCTCTGATTCTTGCAGCCTCCACAAGACCTTATGGTAACAGCCCGGTCCATTTTCCTTTTTTTAAACATCTTAGATGTGTCGTATAAATTACGAGGAGGAAAAAATCCAAGAAAAGTCTTTTTGAGCCATGGACCATCTATTAATAAGTTTTATTGTTAATTTTTTTGTCGTTAGCTGGCTCAGCTAATTCAAACTGCACTTCTGTTACTTATAACCTGAAGCATCCTACCTCCTGTAGGTTTCTGTTCAGAAGACTTCAGGGAAAATTTTGAAAATCATTTATTTGTTCACTCTGAGGTCTTGAGCTGGAGCGATAGCACAGCGGGTAGGGCGTTCGCCTTACAAGCGGCCAACATGGCCGACCCGAGTTCGATTCCTCCGCCCCTCTCGGAGAGCCCGGCAAGCTACCGAGAGTATTCGATATGCCAGACACAGTAACAACAAAGTCTCCAATGGAGACGTTACTGGGCCCGCTCGAGCAAATCGACGATCAACGGGAGGGCCTTTACCTTTTACCTTACCTTTACCTCTGAGGTCTAACAACTATTCCTGTTGTCCTACTGTATTTTCTCTCTTTCTTTCTTCCACCCTCCCTCTCTTTCCCTTTCTCTCTCTCTCCCTTTCTCTCCCTCTTTCCCTTTGTTGCTCCTCCTTCCTCCCTCCCTTCTGTCCCCCCTCCCTCCCTTCCTTCCTTCCTCCCTCCCCTTTCTTTCTCTTTCTTTCTTTCTTTCTTTCTCTCTTTCTTTCTCTCCCTCCCTAATCCACCCTCCCTCTTTCTTTTTCTTTCTTTCTTTCTTTCTTTCTTTCTTTCCCTCCCTCCCTCCTTCCTTCCCTCCCTCCCTCCCTCATTCCCTCTCTTTCTTTCTTTCTTTCTTTCTTTCTTTCTTTCTTTCTTTCTTTCTCTCCCTAACCCTCCCTCCCGATCTCTTTCTTTCTTTCTTTCTTTCTTTCTTCCTTTCTTTCTTTCTTTCTTTCCTTCTTTCTTGGCACATCTTGCAGGGCTCAGTGCTTCTGTCTCCTGTGCTCAGGGATCATTCCTGACTGGGCACGAGGGACTATATATATATATATATATATATAGTGCTGGGGATCAAACCCAGGTGAGTTGCATACAAGGCAAGCACTCTACTCACTGTGCTCTATCTCTGGCTCCATATTTCCTCTTTTACAACTGTTCCTTTACTGTATTGGTTGGTCAATGTAGCCTTTCCACAGTCAAACTGGGAATCTTGCTCCTCAGAACATTTTATTATTTTTTAAAAATTTTATTTATTTATTTATTTTTGCTTTTTAAAGAAAACACTTTATTTCCATTTAAACAACTTGGTCACAGTACACTTTTTACATAAATGGCAGTAATTTTTTAAGTCTCTATTTTTTTTTATTAGTGAAACACCATGAGGTACAGTTATAGGCTTACAAATTTTGTGCTTGGGTTTCAGTTATACAATGATCAAGTGCCCATCCATCCACCAGTGCCCGTCATCCATCACCACGGGTCCCAGCATCCCCCCCACCCCCCATCCCCCCCGTCCCATCCTGCCTCTGTGGCAGGGTATTCCCCCTTGTTCTCTCTCTCTTCTTTTGGGTACTGTGTTTTGCAAGAGAGGCATTGAGTGGCAATCATGTTTGGTCTATAGACTACTTTTAACATGCTTCTCCCACCATGGGAGGGTCCTCACAACACCCTTCATTTGGTGCTCTCTTCTCTATCTGAGCTTCCTTTTCACCTAGAACGTGTGGCTGGCCTTCCATTCATGGAGCAAAATTCCTGGTACTAATCTCAGCCATTCCTGTGTGTTAGTCTCCCTTTTTGTTGCTTTATGTTCCCCAGATGAATGCAATCTTTCTGTGTCTATCCCGCTCTTTCTGCCTCATTTCGCTTAACATGATACTTTCCATGTAGTACCACTTGTATGTAAATTTCATAACTTCATCTTTTCTAACAGCTACATAGTACTCCATTGTGTAAATGTACCAAAGTTTCTTTAACCAGTCATCTGTTCTTGGGCACTCAGGTTTTTTCCAGATTCTGGCTATTGTAAAGAGTGCTGCAATGAACAACAATTGCAGATGCCACTTCGACTATACCTTTTTGCCTCTCTGGGATATATTCCCAGGAGTGCTATAGTTGGGTCAAATGGCAGATCAAATTTTAATTTTTTGAGAGTCGTCCAAACTGTTTTCCAAAAGGGTTGGACCAGCCGGCATTCCCACCAGCAGTGAAGGAGGGTCCCTTTCTCGCCACATCCGCGCCAGCATTGGTTGCTTTTGTTCTTGTGGATGTGGGCCAGTCTCTGTGGTGTGAAATGATATCTCATTGTGGTTTTGATCTGCATCTCTCTGATTAGTGATGTAGAGCATTTTCTCATGTGTCTTTTTGCCATTCGAATTTCTTCTTTGCAAAAGTTTCTGTTCATTTCCTCACCCCATTTTTTATGGGGTTGGGTGACTTCTTCTTGTGGAGTTTAACCAGTACCTTGTATATCCTTGATATCAACCCCTTGTCGGATGTGTATTTGGTGAATATCCTTTCCCATTCTGTAGGCTGTCTTTGTATTTGGTCACTGTTTCTTTTGAGGTGCAGAAGCTTCTTAGTTTAAGATAGTCCCATTTGTCTATCTCTGTTTTCACTTGCTTGGCCAGTGGCGTGACATCTTTGAAGATACCATTAGCTTCAATATCATGGAGAGTTTTGCCGACTTTGTCTTCAATAAACATTATGGATTCTGGTCTGATGTTGAGGTCACAAATCCATTTTGATCTTACTTTTGTGCATGGTGTTAGGGAGAGATCTGAGCCCACTTTTTTGCATGTAGCCGTCCAATTTTGCCAGCACAGTTTATTGAAGAGGCTTTCCCTACTCCATTTCAATTTTCTTGCCCCCTTATCAAAGATTAGATGATTATATGCTTGGGAGGAAATGTCAGTATATTCAACTCTGTTCCATTGGTCTGCAGCTCTGCTTTTGTTCCAGTACCACTTAATCACTTAATCACTTAACTTCCCGTTAGTCGTCGATTTGCTCGAGCGGGCGCCAGTAACGTCTCCATTTGTCCCTGTCGCGTGCTAGTGTAGCCCAATGGCATCTCTTCGCTCCGGGAACATGGAGGGCCTCAAACCGATCGTTCATGATCTTGACAAAGAAGTCTGACCATCTGGTAGGTGGGTGGCCACGCGGTCTCTTGACATCCCGTGGAATCCAATCAGTAACAGCTCTAGTCCAACGGTCGTCTTTAAATCTCATTACGTGACCAGCCCATCTGATTTTCGACACCTTGGCATATGAGACAGCGTCCCTGATCCTTGATCGTCGACGGATGTCAGAACTCCGGATTCGTTCTCTCATTTGAGTGAAACGTGTTATTCCAAGCATAGCTCTTTCTATTCTTCTTTGGGAGACCTGAATGGCGTTCTCATCTTGTTTGCGTAGGGCCCAGGTCTCTGAGGCATATGTTAATGCAGGAAGAACAGTGGAATCAAAGAGATGTGCCCGGAGCCGGAGGTTCTTCGTCCTCTTAGCTATTTCTTCGACGTTCTTGAAGGCGTTCCAAGCTGCTCTCTTCCTCCTGCGCAGCTCGGGTGCCAGGTCATTTCTCATGTTGACCTCTCGACCTAGGTACACATAGCTGTTGCATTCGGAGATGGTCGTTCCATTGAGAGCGAATGGGGCGTCAGGAACAAGGCTGTTTCTCATAAACATTGTCTTTGTAAGATTCAGCTGTAGTCCTACCTTTCCACACTCACGGTCAAAGTCGGCCAGCATTTGTGCCGCTTGGCTGATGTTTGGTGTTATTAAAACAATGTCATCAGCAAAGCGGAGGTGGTGTAGTTGCCGACCATCTATCTTCACTCCCATTCCTTCCCATTCCAGTCGTCGCATGATGTTCTCGAGGGTGGCACTGAAGAGTTTCGGTGAAATGGTATCACCCTGCCGCACCCCTCTCTTGACATCAACGATCACCTCTTTGTAGAATGGTGAGATCCTGGTAGTGAATCCGCAATACAGCTCACGGAGGATCCTGATGTATTGGGCTTGAATGCCCTGATTGGCTAGGGCTTCAATGACCGCTTCCGTCTCAACAGAATCAAAGGCCTTCTTTAAATCAATGAACGTTAAGCAGAGCGGCATCTTGAACTCCCGAGAAACCTCAATGAGCTTGGTTACCGTGTGGATATGGTCGATGGTGCTGAATCCTTTGGGGAACCCTGCTTGCTCGCATGGTTGTCCTTCATCTAGTGTTCTGCCAATCCTATTCAGGATGACTCGAGTGAACAGCTTGTAGATGACAGACAATAGGCAGATCGGGCGATAGTTGCCAATGTCATGGATGTCTCCCTTCTTGAACAGTAGTACGGTCCTGCTGGTTTTCCATTGGGACGGAACCTTGCATTCAGACAGGTAGCGAGTGAAGAGCCGAACCAGTGTATTGATGAGTACTGATGGCAGGTTCTTCAGGTGTTCAGGTCTGACCTTGTCTGGGCCGGGTGCTGTTTGCTTCTTTACCAACGAAATGGCTTGTCGGATTTCGGAAGGGAGAACGTTAGGAACGACATACCCATCCTGTGGTATTTGGTATGTCGGCAAGTGGACATGGCTATCGAAGAGATTTGAGTAGAAGTCATGGATAATCTTCTCCATTGCCGTTCTGGAGGATGTGATGGATCCATCAGGACATCGGAGGGCAGTCATCTTGGTCTTATAGTTGGCGAAGGACAGGCGGGCGTTACGAATACTTTTCCCGGCTTCTGCCGCATCTATCAGTACTTCTGCTCTTCTCTCTTTGAGGTCTTCCTTGATCGCATCTCTGCACTGCTTTGCAAGCTCGGACGTTAGCTTGCGGTTGCCTGAGGCATGCGCCAAACCACGCTGGCGAATTAGCTCAAGAGTTTTCGAAGATAGGCGACTTTTTGTGGTTATCTCTCTCTTGGCGTTCCTCGCACATTCATGGAGGTGCTGAACCAGTCAATCGTATTCCTCGTCAATGTTGTCAACAATGGCATCTTCCCATGTTGCCGCAATAGTACCAAAGAGTTCCCAGTTGGTGGTCATTCTGGGAGTTCTCTTTTTGAACTTTGCAGCCCTTTCTCTCCGTTCTGTGAAGTAGAATTTTGCACGAAGGAGACGGTGGTCCGATCCCGTTCGAAATTTTGGGACAACAGCGACATCAGTCAGGCAAAACCGTCGATTGAATATGATGTGGTCTATTTCGTTGTGGAATCGTCCACCGGGAGACTCCCATGTCCATCGTTTAGATTCTGCCTTCTGGAACTGTGAGTTACCATGAATGGTCTTGGTTGACATGATGAACTCAGACAGTCTCTCACCCTGTTCGTTCCATTCTAGGCCATGGGTCCCGATGTGAAGTTCTTCAGCTGATCTTCTCGGTCCTATCTTGGCATTAAAATCACCCACAATGATCTTGTAGAAGGTGTGGTCTTCTTTATAGAACTTCTCTAGCTCCATGTAGAACTTCTCGATTTCTCTTTCATCATAATGAGATGTTGGTGCGTAGACAACGAAGATAGAAACTGCAGGCAGTGAGCCACATCTATTCAAATGTAAGCGTCCGATTCGGGTTGTTAGGCATTCGAATGAATCAATGCTCTTGGCCAAGTTTGTGTTGACAAGGACACCGACGCCTCCAACACCTCTTTTATCGCATGTTCCGAGGAACAATTCTTCTCCGGTGTCGAAAACAGCATGGTGAGATTCGTGCCTTCTTGTCTCGGTCAGACCAATGATGTCGTACTTGATCATTCGCGCTTGTACCATCAGGTCCTCGATGGATGCATCTGATGCTAGCGTACGTGCATTGAAAGTACAGACGATCATTTTTGTCTTCCTTCGTTGTGGCAGCCTAGGTCGGCCTTGAGATTTTGTCGGCCTCTCCTTTCTCATCCTTCTCAGTGCTGCCATGTCGGTGAAGCCTTCAGGGTCAGGTGAATGAGACCAGTTGTAGTTACTGGTTTTGGCATATCGAATACACAGCGGATAGCTTGCCAGGCTCTTCCGTGCAGGCGGAATACTTTCGGTAGCTTGCCAGTCTTTCTGAGAGGTATAGAGGCTTTTGGG
Source organism: Sorex fumeus (assembly GCF_029834395.1). Classification (NCBI taxonomy): domain Eukaryota; kingdom Metazoa; phylum Chordata; class Mammalia; order Eulipotyphla; family Soricidae; genus Sorex; species Sorex fumeus. The sequence goes on from NW_026606135.1 coordinate 11,546,048, forward strand.
GTGGCCTCTAATCCCCCTTGTAGGTGTTACCATATTTGAACCCTATCAAATATGGTACGACAATTCCAGAAGATGGGTATTTAGTGTCTTATGATGTGTCCAAGCGGCCGCGCGGGTCCGGAAAGCGTCCTGGAGTGTGGCGACGGCTGGGTAGTGGAAGTAGTGTCTTGTAGTAGAGTTGTAGTAGAGTTTGAAGTTAGGGAGGTCGATTCCTCCCATTTTCTTTTTCCCGAGAATTGCTTTAGCTATTCGTGGGGGCTTATTGTTCCATATAAATTTCAGGAGTGTTTGCTCCATTTCTTTGAAGAATGTCATGGGTATCCTTATAGGGATTGCATTGAATTTGTACAGTGCTTTGGGCAGTATTGCCATTTTGATGATGTTGATTCTCCCCATCCATGAACAGGGGATATTTTTTCCATTTTCTCGTGTCCTCTTTTATTTCCTGAAGGAGCGTTTTGTAGTGTTCTTTGTACAGGTCCTTTACTTCCTTAGTTAAGCTGATTCCTAGATACTTGATTTTCTGGGGCACAATTGTGAATGGGATTGTTTTCTTGATGTCACTTTCTTCTCTTTCACTATTTGCATATAGGAATTCCATGGATTTTTGGGTATTGATTTTATAGCCTGCCACTTTACTATACAAGCCTATTGTTTCTAGGAGTTTCTTGGTAGAAGTTTTAGGGTTCTCTAAGTATAGTATCATGTCATCTGCGAATAGTGAGAGCTTAATTTCTTCTTTCCCTATCTGGATGCCCTTAATATCTTTTTCTTGCCTAATCGCTATTGCAAGTACTTCCAGTACTATATTGAACAGTAGTGGAGAGATTGGGCATCCTTGTCTCGTCCCTGACCTTAGGGGGAAGGGTCTCAGTTTTTCCCCATTGAGGATGATGTTTGCTGTAGGTTTGTGGTAGATGGCTTTAACTATATTGAGGAAAGTCCCCTCTATCACCATTTTGGCAAGGGTTTTCATCATGAATGGGTGCTGGATCTTTTCAAAAGCTTCCTCTGCGTCTATTGATATGACCATATGATTTTTATCTTTTCTTTTGTTGATATGATGGATTATGTTGATTGATTTCCGAATGTTGAACCATCCTTGCATCCCTGGGATGAATCCCACTTGGTCATGATGTATGATCTTTTTGATGAGTTGTTGTATTCTATTGGCTAGTATTTTGTTGAGAATCTTCGCATCCGTGTTCATCAGGGATATTGGCCTGTAGTTTTCTTTTCTTGCGGTGTCTTTGTTTCCTTTTGGTATTAGACAGATATGGGCTTCATAGAAGCTGTTTGGGAGAGTTTCTGTTTTTTCAATTTCCTGGAAAAGCTTGAGAAGAATTGGCAATAGGTCCTCTTTAAATGTTTGGAAAAATTCGCTAGTAAATCCGTCTGGGCCTGGGCTTTTGTTTTGGGGAAGACTTTTGATTACAGTTTCAATTTCCTTGATGTGAATAGGTCTATTCAGGTACTCTATATCTTCTTCATTCAGCTTTGGGAGATGGTAGGAATCCAGGAATTTATCCATTTCTTCCAGGTTCTCGTGTTTCGTGGCATAGAGACTTTCAAAGTAGTCTCTGATGATCTCTTGAATTTCTTTAGTTTCTGTTGTAATATCCCCGTCCTTATTTCTGATTCGATTTATTAGTGTTCTCTCTCTCTGTTTCTTTGTGAGTGTTGCTAGTGGTTTATCTATCTTATTTATTTTCTCGAAGAACCAGCTCTTGGTTTCATTGATCTTTCGGATTGTTTCTTTGTTTTCCATGTCGTTGATTTCTGCTCTAAGTTTTATGATCTCTTTCCTTCTGCCTGATTTAGGCTCTTTCTGTTGATCCTTTTCTAAGGTCTTGAGCTGTGAGGTCAAATTGTTTATGTGCATCGTTTCTATCGACTTAAGATAGGCTTGCAGAGCTATAAATTTTCCCCTTAATACAGCTTTCGCTGCATCCCATAAGTTCTGGTAGTTTGTGTCTTCATTCTCATTTGTTTCCAGGTATCTTTTGATTTCATCCTTGACTTCGTTCCTGACCCACTCATTGTTCAGCATCGAGTTGTTTAATTTCCAGGTGTTTGATTTGGTTCTCCGTGTCTTTGTGTGATTCACTTCTATCCTCAGTGCATCATGGTCTGAAAAGATGGCTGAAACTATTTCTATCTTCTTGATTCTGTTGAGGCATGTTTTGTGTCCTCGCACATGGTCTATTTTGGAAAATGTTCCGTGCGCGCTGGAGAAGAATGTGTATTCTTTCTTTTTGGGGTGTAAAGCCCTGTATAAGTCCATAAGCCCTTTCTCTTCTATTACTTCTTTCAAAGCCAATAATTCCTTGCTGGGTTTTGTTCTTGTTGATCTATCCAGAGGTGATAAGGCGATGTTGAAGTCTCCAAGTACTATTGTGTTGGTAGTGATGTCCTCCTTAAAATCTGTTAGCAGTTGTTTTAAATATTTAGCTGTTCCCTCTTTAGGTGCCTATACACTTAAGAGTGTGATTTCTTCCTGTTGTATGTATCCCTTGATGAAGAGAAAATAGCCTTCACTGTTCCTTCTAATCTTTTTCAAGGTGAAATTAATGTTGTCGGATACTAGTATGGCCACCCCAGCTTTTTTGAGGGAGTTGTGTGCTTGCAGGATTGTTTTCCATCCTTTGACTTTGAGTCTGTGTTTGCTCTGGCTGTTGAGGTGAGTTTCTTGTAGGCAGCAGAATGTTGGGTTCTGTCTCTGTATCCATTTTGCCACTCTGTGTCTCTTAATTGGTGAATTTAGACCGTTGACATTGAGAGAGAGAATGGTTATGGGGTTTTGTGTCATCTTTCTGTGCGGGGGTGTTGTGGTTGTAGGGTTTGTCTTTTCTTATAGTAGCCCCATCAGGCCTTGCTTTAGGTTTGGTTTTGAGTCTATGAAGTTCCTGAGCTGCTGTTTATCTATAAAATAGTGTACCGTTCCTTCGATTTTGAGGGAGAGTTTAGCCAGATCGAGTATTCTTGGTGAATCATTCATTTCTGTGAGTTTTTTTACTATATCTCGCCACTGCCTTCGGGCTTGTAGGGTTTCCTCTGATAGGTCTGCTGTGTATCTAAGGGATGCTCCTTTGTATGTGATTTCCTTCTTTGCTCTTGCTGCTTGCAGTATTGTGTCTCTATTGGTAGTATCGATCATTCTAACTATGATATGTCTTGGAGTGCTTTTGTTGGGGTCTCTTTTAGCTGGCACCCTTCGGGCTCCTTGAACCTGAATGGCTGCATTGTGCAGCTCTGGGAAGTTTTCAGCAATGATTTGTTTGACGGTGTTTTTTTCGTTGGGATTGTTTCCTTGAGCTTCAGGTAGTCCCATGATTCTAATATTGTTCCTCTTGGAATCATCTGCTAGGACTCTGATTCTCTGTAGAGCCATTTTGAGGTCCCTTGCCACTGTTTGTTGTTGCGTGTTGGCTTGTTGCAGCTGATCTTCCAGCTCACTAATTCTCTCTTCAGCTGTGGTCATTCTATTTTTAAGAGAAGAAACTGAGTTTCTCATTTCATCTATGGAATCTTTTAATCGTGACATTTCTGCTCTCATTTCTTCTTGTAATTTGTCGATTTTTTCTGTGGTGTTACTGGCTGTCTGTCTGACTGTTTCATTGAGTTGATTGAACATCTTCATGACTTCGTATCTGAATTCTATGTCAGAGAGGTCCTTTAGGTGAGCTGTATTGATGGAATGTTCTAGATTGTTTTCGTTGTTCTCCCCTTGTGGTGGGAATTTTCTTTGTTTCTTCATATTGCTGAGTAGGTTGGGAACTAGATTCCTTGGGGAGTAGGTTCCTTAGTATGGGAAAACAACCTGCATCCGCGTAAGCGGCCACCTGCTGGAAATTAAGCCATACCCACTTTTGAGGCCACGCCCACTTTTGAGGAGGCCACGCCTCTACAGAACCCTGGGTTTGGGATGAGATGGGCGCCGCGGTCAGGAGTGAAGAGGGCAGGGCATACGCTCAAAACTGCTTCTCTTCAGGCATCTCGGGGGACACCTGGGGTCCTGCAGGGAAAGATGGAGGTCCCCGGGTTGGGAGCCGGCAGTTGTGCTGACCTGGATTTAAGATGAAATGGGCGCCGCGATCCTTAAGTCTCTATTTAAAAGGCCTTGGTCAAAATCTCCTCAGGACATTTTAAAATCTAAAGATTTCTATTCTGTTGCTGATGGAAAGAAGAGAAAGATCTCATCTGGAGGAGAGATCTAATCTAGAGAAATAGGGATTGCACCTTGGTAATGGCTTTGGAGGGCAAGAAATGCTACTAGAGGGAAAACTGGATTTATGTGAACTAGAAAATTTTGCTCTTCCCAAGACACTCCCCCTTCATGATACTACACTGTCATAATACATTGATTCTAACACAAAATATTTTGCTTTCATTTGAAGAAAATCGTGATAATGAGCAAACAAATGTATGCTATTTAAAGGCTAAAAGCTCCTCTTACTTCTGGCATCACTGAACATGGCACCTGCTAGACCAAGGAATGTGGCGGCCTGATTAGAGTACCCGGGTTCGATTCCCAGCATCCTATATGGTCCCCCGAGCACCGCCAGGAGTGATTCCTGAGTGCAAAGACAGGAGCCAGGAGTAACACCTGAGCATTGACGGGTGTGACGCAAAAAGAAAAAAAAGACAGAAAATATGCATATATTCTGTTTCTCATCAAAGTTTGTCTCAATAATTTTACCATTCACTGATGATTTCTTATCTATGATAATTATCACTCAACAAAACAAAACAAAATCACATGGACTAAAGCCCAGGTCAAGGAGCCCTCCCTAAAGAGATGGGAGATGTGCTCTGATTGGTGGCATAGATATTTAATAAACTGTTTAAACTAGTAACTAGCACGTTATAGTTGAGAGTGCTCACTGCTCATATAAAACTCTGAATACTTGGGTGACAATGATTCACTGAATCTGTTCCCTTTAGAACACTATTATGCATGAGACAGAAGAATGGCTACTGTAAATGTGGACACAACTGACTCAGATAAGGAAGGAATCAGAAAGTTTTGAATTTTATGGAAAAAATTCCCGGCAAAGTTTCATAACTACAATATGTTATATCCTTATATCCATCTGTTTGTTTCTACAAAAACTGGTATCTACTCTACCCTATACTTGAACATGTCAATATTAATCTTAGCCCTTTCCATCTTTGATCATTTCCCATAATTGACCAGGTTTTTCTGGCAAGCATGCACACAAATCCCAGAAGACGAACATGATTCTGTCAATAGAGGCAATGAGCTACAAGTGCCCATCATCAAAGTGTGAACACATTTACAATATGAAGGTCACACTCATGTCATGACCTGGTGAGTTGCCTTTAATGAGAATGGTGCTTTGAAGGCAAGAAATCAATACCCCATAAATCTCCGTATTTTCTGAAATTCCACGTATTCTTCACTGTTTATGAATTTACTGCAATTCTGTAGGTATATAAAACCTAAAGTTGGTGAAGAAATAGTGCTAATCTCTCTAGAATATGTCCATATTCTGAATCTTTCTGAATATACTATTTTTCCCCCATAACATACAACTTTAAACTTATTTACTTAGGCTTTTGAACCACATCTTGCAATGATCAGGGGTGCCCAGCTCAGTGCTTGGGGCTTGCTTCTGGAGGTACACAGGAGACAATAGGATAGACTGAACCTGAAAGCGAGTACTTCAGTCCTGCAGGGGGCCCCGGTAACCACTCTCTGGCCCGCAGAGGTGGCCCGAGGATTGATCCGATGGTGCAAGGAGGGACCAACTGAATGAACACGAGACACAAGAGACAGAGTACAGTTTAGAAACAGAGAGAAAAAGGGACAGGCTTTATTGAGGGATACAGGCTGTTTATATAGGGTCCGGGCAGCTCAGTCAGGAGCAGAAGCAATATAACCATATATGGTAAGGTCAGCAACAAGAGCTTTACCTAACATTCAAGGTAGACATTTGTACATCAAAGGGTCTGGTTGCACTCACACCCCCCACCCCCCCCCATACACACATGGCGGTTTACGACCACCTTTTCTTGCTGAAAAGGTGGTGTTTCTCATGTGGGGGCTGTATTCTCGCAGAGGTGAGAAACAGTTCCTTCTGTGCATTGGCCCCACCCAGGCCCATGTGTCCAGGAGATTCCAGCTGCTTTGCAGGCCAACCCCACCTCATGGAGCCCCCTGCCTTGTGTGGAAGCAGGAAGTGATTGGGAGTGAAACCCCAGGGCTGGGAGATTGACTGGTTGGGAATGTCTGGGGAGTGCGGGTAGTTTGGGGAGGTTGCGCCAAGGTGTTGACTGACCATTCCAACCTTGGTTGTTCTTGTGAGTTGTCACACAGGCAGCACCCAGGGGCTGCTCCTCATGCTGCACTCAGAGGTCTCTCCCAGCCATACTTTGGGCATGGGGGTGGCGTCATGCAGTGCTAGGGACCAAACCCGGGCCTCCTGTATACGAAGCATGCACATTAGCACTTTAAGCTCTCTCCCCCTCGTTTTGCCCTTTAAGGAAACCCTAGTCCCAGACCCTGTATTCTCCAGCCCCCTAAATATCATGGCCCCTTTGACCGAAATTCCCCCATCCCGTCCCTTTCCCCTTGAACTTGACATTCCATTTGGCTTCCCTTGTGCACAGGTGTACGCCACAGGAACACAGAGCTGAAAGGCCCTGGGCATGGGGCCGTTGGCGCTGGGGTTGGAGTGGCTGGGAGAATGCGCTCAGATGCGCTGATGCGGGGACGAGTCACTGTCATCCCGTAAGCGCAGCCCCCCCCCCTCCAGAAGCACCAGGCTCTGCAGCACACCCTGGCAGTACAGGTGGGAGCAGAACCAAGCTAGAGAAAGAGCCCAGCGGGCAGGACGCTGGGCCTGGGGTCCGTCCCCAGCATTCCATGTGGTCCCCCGAGTGCCACCAAGCATAATTCCTGAGTGCAGTGCATCACTGGGTGTGGCCTCCAATCCCCGAAATAAGAAACAAATCCCACGAAAACCACACTGGAGCTGCTGGGCCCGAGAGACGTGTGGTCATGTGATCATGTGACCCACAGGACGAAAGGGGACAGGGCGGGAAGTGCAGGTGCATGTTCTTCCCACAGAGAGGAGGGGCTCAGCGAAGAAGGGTCCTGCAGACAGATGTCTGGGGGGCTTGCATGTCTTTGACTCTCAGGCCACAAGACAAGAACGCAGATGTTGCCTTCTGGGGACGGTGGGGGGTGGCCTAGATCCCAGCGACCAGGGGGGTGGGCAAGGAAGCTGGTGAGGCATCTAGCCATGGAGGGCCCCAGGGACGACTTCAGCTTTCCCCACACGAGCCTTTCCCGTGCACTGGGGCAGTACTCACAGGATTTGGCTTTGGGCCCGGCATTGCAGGTCACCTGGCCCGGCCCAGCTCCGGTTTTCCCACTGGCAAACAGGCGAATCTGTCTGGGGAAGTACTGGCAATTCTCTCTCTGCTTGAGGGTGAGCTCGGGGTCATAGGAACCCTGTCCCTGTGGATGGGCACGTCCAGTGACACTTGGGACTAGAGTGGCTGGCCATGTTTCTAGCTCACAGGAGTTGACTAAATATCATTCCTGCACCGTGCCATGGATCAACCCGGTCAAGGCTACTATGCGGTTCTGGAGTCCGCTGGGCAGCCCCCTGTTAGCAGCAAGGGGGGGGGGAATAGTCCCCAGCCTGTGGCCTTTTTCTCTATGCAGGATCTCCCAGCGTGTGGAGCAGAGCCAGAGCCAACTTCAGGCCATTGAGGAAAGGGTCTCCTTGGCCCAGGCCAAGATAGAGAAGATCAAAGGCAGTAAGAAGGCCATTAAGGTAGGCGTTTGGCCCGGTGGCCTCCACTCTGGCTCAGAGTCTGCCCTGCCCACATTCCTGTGCTATGGAACTTGCCTGCCCCCTGCCCTTGCTTACCGACCCCTCCCCAGGGCTCCCTCCTGCCCAGACTTCTCTGCAGCCAGTCCTTGGCCCACTGGGCTGTCTCAGGCTCCTGGACCACGGGACTCAGGTTCCCCTGTGCCTGCAGGTGTTCTCCAGTGCCAATTACCCAGCTCCCGAGCACCTGCGGGAGTATGGCTCCATCTTCACGGGGGCCCAGGACCCCGGCCTGCAGAGATGCCCCCGCCACAGGATCCTGAGCAAGCACCAGCCCCTGGACAAGCGGGCCCTGCAGGTCTGTGGGCACTCAGCTCCTGTGGGCTACTGTGCCCAGTGGCCCGCACGTTAGGATTCCAGTCCCCCAGAGCATGGACTGGGACGGGATGGAGGTTGCTGGGCCTAATGCAGAATGCAGCATCCCTCTGTCCCTCCTCCAGGAGAAGCTGAAATACTTCCTCGTGTGTGACCACCAGGCTGGAACCCAAGGATGAGACCGAGGAGGACCTGGGGGGTCTTCCCAACAACATCAGCTCAGTCAGCTCCCTGCTGCTGTTCAACACCACCGAAAACCTGTACATCTGGTGGGGGGGGGGACTGGGGCTCCCCTGCAGGGTCCCCATCGGTGGCTTAGCCCTGTGGGTGGCTTCGGAAGTCTGTGCTTTGGGAATCCATACACTAACTCGAGGGTGCTCCTGGAACAGCACAGGGGGATCAGGGCCACAGACCTCCGCAGGTTGAGCCTGGCACCCACCTCCACAGGTACAAAAAGTACGTCTTCCTGGGCCCCCTGGCTGGCGCGGCCACCAGGACCCACGTGTCGCTGGGCACCGAGCCGGAGGAGAAGCCAGTGGACGCGCTGCTCTCCATCAGCAAGAGGGAGCAGCTGGAGCGGCAGGTGGGCAGCGAGCTGTGGGCGGCGGGCAGGGGGTGGGCCCAGGGCACCGCTCAGAGCTGGCCCTCCCCCCGGAGGCCCACGAGAGCTACTTCTACGTGCCCGACCTGGGCCAGGTGCCTGAGATAGATGTGCCGTCCTGCCTGCCCGACCTGCCGGGCATGGCCGACGACTTTGATGATATGCACAGTAATACAGCATCCACAATCAATTTTATTATCTCCCAAGTGGCCAGTGGTGACATCAACACAAACATCCAAGCTCTGACTCAGATTGATGAAGTCCTGAGACAAGAAGACAAAGTTGAAGCTATGTCCGCCCATATTGATCAGTTTCTCATAGCCACGTTCATGCAACTGAGACTCATTAACCACACACACATGGCAGATGAGAAATTGGAGAAGGATGAAATCATCAAATTGTACAGCTGTATCATTGGCAATATGATTTCACTGTTTCAGATAGAGAGTCTAGCCCAGGAGGCCTCCACTGGAGTGCTAAAAGATCTGATGCATGGTCTCATCACCCTAATGCTGGACTCTCGAATTGAAGATCTGGAGGAAGGACAACAGGTGATCCGATCTTGGTGAACCTGTGTGAACCTCTTGGTGGTGAAGGTTCTGGAGAAGTCAGATCAAACCAACATTTTGAGTGCCCTACTTGTTTTGCTTCAAGACAGCCTACTAGCAACAGCCAGTTCTCCCAAATTTTCAGAGCTTGTTATGAAGTGTCTCTGGAGAATGGTCCGATTGTTACCTGATACCATCAACCACATTAATCTAGACAGAATACTTTTAGATATACACATTTTCATGAAGGTCTTTCCCAAAGAGAAATTGAAACAATGCAAAAGTGAATTTCCCATAAGGACCCTAAAAACATTGCTGCACACTCTATGCAAATTAAAAGGACCCAAGATCCTCGACCACCTCACAATGATCGACAACAAGAATGAGTCGGAGCTTGAGGCCCACCTCTGCCGCGTGATGAAGCACAGTATGGACCAGTCAGGGAGCAAGTCTGACAAGGAAACCGAAAAGGGAGCATCTCGAATAGATGAAAAATCATCAAAGGCCAATGTGAATGACTTCTTAGCTGAGATATTTAAGATTGGTTCTAAATAGAACACGAAAGAGGGCCTAGCAGAGTTGTATGAATACAAGAAGAAATATTCAGATGCTGACATTGAGCCATTTTTGAAAAACTCCTCACAGTTCTTCCGGAGCTATGTTGAGAGAGGCCTCTGGGCGATCGAGATGGAGAGGGAGGGCAAAGACCGGATTCCCACTTCAACAGGCATCTCCCCGCAGATGGAGGTCTCATGCATGTCTACCACCACAGGCACAGTGTCCTCCATCGTGAACTCGAATGGAGAGGAAGTGGGGCCCTCCGTCTACCTGGAAAGGCTGAAAATCCTGTGGCAGCGCTGTGGTCTGGACAATACCAAGCAGCAAGACGACCGGCCTCCGCTCCCTTCTCTGCTCTCCAAGCCAGCCGTCCCTCCGGCGCCGGGCACCATCCCCGAGCTGCCCGCCTTCGCCATGGAGCTGGCGGCGCCCACCAAGCCCAGTGAGCCATACACCAACTCGAGGGCGCTCCTGGAACAGCACAGGGGGGTCAGGGCCACGGGCCTCCGCAGGTTGAGCCTGGCGCCCACCTCCACAGGTACAAAAAGTACGTCTTCCTGGACCCCCTGGCCGGCGCGGTCACCAGGACCCACGTGTCGCTGGGCACCCAGACGGAGGAGAGGCCAGTCGACGCGCTGCTCTCCATCAGCAAGAGGGAGCAGCTGGAGCGGCAGGTGGGCAGCGAGCTGTAGGCTACGGGGGGGGGGGGGGGGGGGGGGGGCGGGGGGCGGGCCCAGGGCGCCGCTCACAGCTGGCCCTCCCCCCACAGGCCCGCGAGAGCTACTTCTACGTGCCCGACCTGGGCCAGGTGCCCGAGATCGACGTGCCGTCCGACCTGCCGGGCATGGCCGACGACCTCGCCTACAGCGCCGACCTGGGCCCGGGCATCGCGCCATCGGCGCCGGGCACCATCCCTGAGCTGCCCGCGTTCGCCATGGAGCTGGAGGTGCTCGCCAAGCCCGGGGAAGCCGGGGGCCGGGTGGGGATGGGCTCCTCGGCGCCCCCCGCCCCCTTCCCGGGCACCCTGGCCTTTCTGCCTTTCTGTTTCAGACCTAGACGGTGGCAGTGGCGTTCTTTCAGCGCTGCCGCCGCCGCCACCGCCGCTGGCCCCGGCCATGCTGGTCAGCGCCCCCCCCCCCGCCCCCGCTGCCCCCCCCAGGAGGCCGCCACGGAGGACGCGGGCAGCGCGGGGCCCCAGGCAGGTAGGAGCAGTGACCCTCGGCTCTCCTGCCCGCCCCTCTGTCTGCTTTCTGGCTCCGGGAAGGCCTCTCCTGTCCCGCTAAGTGGCCTTTCGCTCCCAGTCTTGGGAGCAGTGCTGAGTCCAAACATCTTGTTCCACTGGAATCCTCAGAGGGGATGGTGGAGCCCCACGGGTACAACCCTGACTCCTGCAGGACTCCAGGGGGGTCCCCCCTTCTGGTATACCCAGCAGGGAAAGGGGCTTCCTGAACAGCGGAAGCAGAGCTCCCGCACCCAGAGGGCACACCTGTCTCGGGGGCACCTCTGGCACTGGCAGTACCTGGCCGCCTCTGCAGGGTGACACACCCCCCAGTTCAGGACACGGAGGACACAGCTAGCACCCAGGTCCCCAAGTACCAGCTCCCTCACCCCAGCACCCCAGCGAGGCTGGGCAGCGCTGTCCCCCAGCCGAGCCCCTGCCCAGGCCACTTCTCTTCCTCACACCCTTGCCTACCCCAGCGCCGGTCCAGGGAGCCCCCAAGGAAGTCATGGACCCGTCTAGTGGCCGGGCCGCTCTGCTCGAGTCCATCCGCCAGGCTGGGGGTATTGGCAGGGCCAAGCTGCACAGCGTCAAGGAGCACAAGCTGGAGAAGAAGAATCAGAAAGAGCAGGAACAAGGTGAGGAGACGCTGAGGCAGCTCGTGGGGGAGCTGGGGGAGGAGGGAAGGGTGTCTTCTGTCCCGGCCTCCTGCTGTCCCCGCGGGTCAGTGGTCAGTGTCCCCTCTGCGGTGAGTCTAAGCCCTGGGGCTCCCCTCTTCACCCCCCACGTCCTCCTACCTGATCCCATTTTTGGAACTTGCTTAGCTGAACTTGCCTCTCTGAGCTGGTAGGAGACAGCCTCATCAAAAGAGGAGAGAATAGAAAATTTTCTTTTTCTTTTTTTTTTTTTTTTTTTTTGCTTTTTGGGTCACACCTGGTGATGCTCAGGGGTTACTCCTGGCTTTGCACTCAGGAATTGCTCCAGGCGGTGCTGGGGGCGGTACTATGGGATGTGGGGAATGGGACCTGGGTTGGCTGCATGCAAGGTAAATGCCCTCCCCACTGTACTATCGCTCCAGCCTCAAATGTTCTGTTTGAGACAGAGAACACAGAGGTTAGCTCCAGCGGCTTCTCGCAGCTGCTTGCAGCCACAACTCCTGTGCACTGCAACTCCCAGACCTATCGGGTCAGCCTTGGGCACAGAGCTGCAGCCACAGGCCCAAACCCCAGAACCCCATGAGCTCTGCACGGGAACCCCTCCTGGGGCTAGTTTTGTGCCCAGGCAGGGGACAGCTCGACTTGCCCTTTTGGCACATGGAGGGCTATGATAGTGCCAGGAGAGTCACATTTCAGGTGAGTTCCCTAGAGCTGAACCCAGGACAGACCGAAGCTCCAGGAGCCCGGGGGAGCGAGCCCTGTGAGCAGAGAAAGCGGATAGGGCCCTGAGGAAAGCTGAGCGACACGCGTAGGGCGCCTGGTACTTGCTGCCAACCCCTGACTTGTCATGGTGTTCCGGTGTTCCTGTTGCAGCGAGGGCCACCAGCCACGGCGGGGACCAGATGTCAGATCTCTTCAACAAGCTGGCCATGAGGCGCAAAGTTCAGAGGCAGCGTGAGACGGTGTGGGGCCCACCCTGCCCTGCACTTCATGTTTTTCTGTCTCTAGCGGCTGGGGGAAGCGGGGTCCCCAACCAGCCCCCTCACCCCTCCCCCTCCCCCTTTTCCCTCCCAGGTATTTTCGGGAAAGGACCTGGGGCAGGGGCCAGCGAGGGGCCAGGTGGAACCTTCGCCCAAATGTCAGACTCCATCCCGCCTCTGCCACCCGCACGGCCGCCCCCAGGAGAGGGAGAGGAGGATGAGAATGACTGGGAAACCTACTCTGGTGCCCCACACCCAGGCTCAGGCTAGTGCCCTCTCGAGGGACCGACAGCCAACACGGCGACTGTGCCTGCCGGACCCCTCGGCCCCTGTGTCCCGGGAGGGACTGCAGAGAACTGCCCGGGCCTGACCTTCGAGGAGCTCGGGCTGACAGCATGGGGTGGGGAGGAGGCCATGGCTCTGTCGCCGCACTTCCCCGAGGAGACTTGAAGACTCATTGCGGATTAATAAATGGCAAGAACACAGCCTCGACCCTTAGCAGTGCGCTTTGAATGAAGTGCAGAGTGCAAACATGCCACCTTATCCTCCAGGCATCCCACGCCTCTTCCCCTGGGGTCAGGGTGAGCAGGGGAGGGCAGTCAGGGTCAGCAGGGGCAGTTGCTGCTGATTGGAGGGGGGAATTTTCACACAGGAAACAAAAATGGGTGACAGATATAGAGTTTCTAAAAAAGGTCACGCGGCGTGCCTAATGGCCCTGGGTGCAACTGCCCATGTCAGAGCAGGTGTCTGGAGGCTGCTTAAGTGGCTGAGAGGGATGGGAGGCAGGACCAGGAGAGGAGGCCAGGGAGAGCTGACGAGGGGTGCGGCATGGCTTCAGGGAGGGGGGCCTGTGGCCGGACCTCGCAAGAGGCTCCCTCCCAGGGCCAGGGTGCTGCTTGAGGGAACAAAGTCCCCATCCAGGAAGAGCCCTGTGGGCTCGGGCTGGGCATGTGGAACGTTTATTGTTCCCAGGAGAGAGGGAAAGGTCTGGGTCTGCTGGTTTTAGCTAGAAAGAAGAAGGGGAGAGGCAGGCTGGTAAAAGGAAGCTGGTTCCGAGGAAGTGGGTGAGGACCAGGTGCAGCCTGGGGGCGGCAGGAGCCCCTGTACCTGAGGTCCGACAGTCTGGTGTGGTAGGCCCACGACAACTCTGGAGCCGCGGGGTGCTGTGTTCACACGTGTGTGGCGGGGACTATGGCTGCTCACCTTTTTCTGGCAGCTCCTCGGCCCAACTGGCCACTCTTCTGCCAGCAGACGTGGACCTGGTGCTGATTCCCACAGGAGAGGATGACACCAGCCCCCCGGACACCACAGCACACAGGCTATAGAGAATGTGGCCCATCCCAGGCAGCTGAGGGAGACAAGGCGGCTGGAGAGCGAGAACAGTGGGTAGGGCAGTGCGCCTGCTTGCCCGACATGCTGCCAACCCCAATTCAATTCCTGGAACCCCGTATGGTCCCCCGAGTTCCATCAGGAGTGATCCCTGAGCACAGAACCAGGAGTCATCCAGGAGCACTATACCTTCCCATGGGCAGTGGACTCCGGGAAGCAGACGACGGCCAGGTGGCTCCTCCGGGGTGGAGCTTGCCAAGCACACCCAGTGATGCTTCTGGTGAGTGGAAGCGCCTGGGGCAGACCACAGAGCTAACAGCACTCAGGGAAGGCCACCGAGTCCTTCCTTTTCTCATGGTCAGCGTCCAGGTGGGCAGTAGGGGACTGAAAGGCTATTGTAGCCTACTGGGCACTTAAAACTCTGGGTATGACCAACACCTGCGCAGAAACTAAGGGGCTGGGGATTAAGGTACTTGATTTGAGTTTATTAGATTCACACTCCAACAGGCCCCACTCTGGCACCCCAAATGGTTCCCTGGGCACTGCCAGGGGTGATCTCTGAGTGCAGAGCCAGGGCTACCTCCTAAATACTTCCGCGTGTGCCTCTCTACCCCACCCTCCAAATAAATGTGGATGTGGACGTACAGCTTGACCCTGAGAAGCAGACCGTTCCTCCCCCCACCTTCACCCTCGTCCCTCAAGTGTCTCTCCTGCCCAGGGAAAGACAAGCTGGCGGCTCCTAACTGAGGCAGCTCCATGCTCTGCTGTGTGGCCTCCAGCTGCCGGGAGGAGGGTCCAGTACAGAGTCGAGGGGCAGGATATTGTCTGGGGGATCATGTGAGCTGGTTTGAGCCCCAGTGGGGGGCTGGAAACTGGAGGTGCAGGCTCTTCTGAAAGGCAGGGCCCAGAAAGGGCACCCCCAGCCCCCTCTCAAAATGAAACAACCCAGAGTGTAACACCCCATCCCCACCATTTCCACCATGGCATTGGATGGTGTACCCCACCCACTATAGGTGGGGGGTTGTCGGGGGACACAGCGGATGAGGGCAGAGGGTTCAGCCTGCAAACGCTCAGACCCCACCTCAGGATCCTCCCACCTAGAGGGGTTCCAACCCCCCACTGGGCCCTGGGGACTGAGGGGGCACAAGGCAATGGAGCAGGTGGCCCCTCGTGGCTCATGACAAGTCTCTACAGGACCTGCAGCTGTCCGCTTGCTGGGTCCTGCTATCCAATGTGGGGTTTGCCAGTCCTGCAGGAAGGCGCTCCCTGATCTGCCGAAGATCCTGAGTGGTGAGGCTTGGGTTGGGAGGAGGAGCAGGGGGCCAAGGGCAGATTCCGGGAGACGAGACCTGAGGAGTAGGAGGGACTTGTGGTGAGAAGAGAATGGGGGCCAGCCCTGTGTCCCCAAGAGGCCGAGTGCATGGGTCTCCTTCAATCAGCCATTTCCTTACTTTACACTGAACAGAGTTGAGGGGCAAGTTCTCAGGAGGACTGCTGGAACTCTTCTGGGTGGGCAAGCAGGATTTAGCAACCCAAGAGGCCTGGGTTTGCATCCTTGAGCCCTTTATCTGACACTGACCATTTGAAAGGCCGCACCATTGTGTCCATCTGACCTTTGGGAAGGGCCCATCGATGCAGCCAAGTGGGCACATAGTTGTGTGTGGGGTTTCTGAAGAGGATGGGATGAGGTGATGGAAAGGCAGGCCTGGGCTTCTCCTTGTGTGGGCTCCTGGCCTGGCCTGGCCCTTCTGGCCTTGGGGTGGGGGGTTCCCTGTGCTCTTCTTTCCTAGATAATGATAAAACATCATTAAAGAAAAGGGGATGGGAGCGCAGGCTACTGGAGGTGAGCACTCCCCAAGCATTCATTCTCCACAGCTGCCCCCTTCCCTTCCCTTCCCTTCCCCGGGGTGAAGAACTGGGCTCAGCTGCCTACAAGTCTCTGGGAAGGAGGAGAAGCCCTGGGAGCCCCATGCAAGGAGGAGCCCCCTATCATGCTGCCTGCCAGCCCACCTCCCTCTGCTCATGGGGATACTTCCCTGGTCCCGTGTCCTCTCCCCTGCATCTGCGTCTCTTACACCTTCTATTCACCTCTGAACCCACTTTCAGGAGGTGATAGGGGTCAAGGCTTTGCTGTGTCCTCATGTAGGTTGTTGGTCTTGGCCACCCATGCATCATCTGTGCTATGGGAAATCTCCTCTCACCCAGAGTAACCTGGCAGTCTGGTGACCGGGAAAGGGCTCTAGCCAGTCAGGGGCATTCCTTACCCATGTTCACGTGTTGTCGTTCTCAAGTCCTGATGAAGCCCATCTTGGGTTTTGACTTTCCTCACTGCCTGGACCCTTTATCTGCGTGTGCACATCCTGCCGCCTGTTACAGCTTTTTCTTTTGACCCACTTCATGGGCGAGAGGAGCTGTCCCCCTCCCCTAGGACTCCCCTTTCCCTTCTTCAATTTTCCAGGCAGTTCTTGGTGACCATCAATGATGACTTGGCTAAAGGACATTCTTCTAGTTTTCTTAAAGAAAGATAACTATTTCAACAAAATGAGGTTGTTTGGGGGATAAAAGCTGTGTGTGGGTTTGGGTTTATTTGCAAGAGACCCGCTGGGAAAGGTGGGATGGAGGAGACTGGGGGAATGTCCCTGAAATGCAGGCCTTGGAGAAGATGAACCACTTCAAGAAGATATTTTTTGTCTCATAGCCTTGTTTATTAAGACACGGGCTCTAGGACCTTTGAAACACATCCCTGGCACTGTTTAAAAATTCTGTTTGGGCCATAGTATGATTTTCGCCACTTGAGCCAGTGCTCAAAGATTGTTGCAGGTGGTGCTGGGGGAGCACATTGTGTGGGGGATAGAATCTAGACCTCCTGTGTGCAAAGCATGTGCCCACGTAAACGAGCTACTTCTTTGTTTTTCATTTTTAATTTAATTTATTTTTTAAAGTTGTTCACAATAATTTATTACATTCAATTTTTTCAACACCAATCTTGACACCATTACACCATCCCACCACCATTATTTCAAATTTTCCCATCACCACCTCAAACTGCCCCTAGAGCACGTACTAAATAAGTTATTTTGTATCGCTTGTTATGAATAATCTGCTAAAAATGATCCCCAAAAAGTTTCCTTAGAGGAAAGTGTATGAAGAGTGTTATATCTTGCCCTGGAGTCATTAAGTCCTTGTATAAGAGATTACTAACATGTTACAGGTTGCCCCTTCTGTGCTAATATATGTGTATATATTTATATATATAAATAGGTTGCCTTCTACATTACACACCATTAAATGTGGTGTGCTACTCTTGGTACATCAGTGGGGCAGAGTATGGGCAGAGTGTGGGATGTCATGTGACCGCAAGCTCCAGGAATTCTAACGAGCCACGTCTGAGCTTCCTCAGAAGGGAGCACCAAATAAAGAGTGTTGGGAGGATCCTCTCAGCATGCGAGAAGCATGGTGAGAGTAGACTATACACATGATTGCCACTCAATGTCTCTCTGGCAAACCACAGAACGCAAAAGGAGAGAGAGAGAACAAAAGGGAATGCCCTGCCACAAAGGCAGGGCGGGATGGGAGGGATGGGGGGTGGGAGGGATACTGGGACCCGTGGTGGTGGAAAATGGGCACTGGTGGAGGGATGGGTATTTGATCATTGTATAACTGAAACCCAAGCAGAAAAATTTGTAAGTCTATAACTGTACCTCATGGTGTTTCACTAATACAAAAAATAAAAAAGATTAAAAAAATAAAAATACTCTAATACAGGAATGCCAATTCTATTACGACAAAAACCTGTGCAGGCAGCCAGATGCTGAACAAAGAGCATGGCTTTCCTGAGGTTTATCCCTAACATGTTTCCACTTCATGGGAGTGAAATATTTTGCTATGGTGGACAAGGAGAGGTTAGGGAAAACATTATGGCATTTAAAATAACAATTAAGAAACCCTGGTTACAGAGAACTTTTGAGAGAGATAGCTAAAATAAATTTCTCCACACCTTAAAAAAAAACGTTTTGAGCACTAACTAAATGTCTTATTTTGTGGAAATAATAAATTAAAATTAGTAGCTAGGCGTCACACCCACCAGCTGCCGCCAGCACCAGGTTGGTCCCATCAACGGCCAAGACTATAAAACCCAGCTCCTGGAGGAGCACAGCGCAGAGTCTCCTGCCCCCCCTCCCCCCCCGCGCCTGGCTGTCCTCACCAGGGCCCCTTGGAGGGGGGAGGGTTGAGTTTCTCTCCCCCCACCTCAGCAGAGCCCCAGCAGCTGAGGATCTCTGGAGCCAGCCAAGGCCATGCTGGGACCACTCTCCACACGTCTCGATGGGCCTCATGCATGAAAGAACTGGCAGAAGAACCCAGGCATGCGGGTCCCGGGGTTGAGGTCTCCAAGCCTACTTGGATCGGGACTGGGCCTTCTCCACCCAGACCCCCCATCTTCCAGTAGGTAGGCATCACACCCACCAGCTGCTGCCAGAGCCAGGTTGGTCCCATCAACGGCCAAGACACAGAGACTATAAAACCCAGCTCCTAGACGCGCGGTCGTGAATAATAATGACATCTTTTTATCTTATTTTTCCTTTGGAGAACCTGACAGGCTACCAAAAGTATCCTGCCCACACAGCAGAGTCTGGCAAACTTCCCATGTCATACTCAATATGCCAAATATCAGTAACAATGATGGGTCTCATTCTCCTAATCCTGAGATTTAAAATCTCAGGGCTAGGATGAAGGAGACGTTACTGGTGCCTGCTCGAGGAAATCGACAAACAACAGGATGATCGTGACCGTGAATAAATTAAAATATTTATGAAAAGTAAATTAAAAATTATGGACATATATAAAATGTAAAAAATAAAAGTGATTCATTTGCTAAAAAAATAAAAGCAAGAAATGATATTTTGCTCTATCAATAATTTATGGCATGCATTAAACTATTATTTATATTAAAGCATGAAACTAATAAAAAAATAAAGAGCTACCTCTTTGGCTCCTCTGTGACACAATTATTGTTTTCTCAGACCAAAGTCTCTTACATGTAAGGCAAGTTCCCTACACACACACAAAAACCAGAAGCCCCTGTTAACTGAAACAAATCGGACTCTCTGAGCCTCAGGTTCTCCAGGAAGAATTCAGGAAAAGAGAATTCTGCAGTTTCTTGTCACAGTCAGCAGATTTGGGAACTGCGCACTTTGGATTTCAGTAGAGGAGAGCATTCCACTTGAACGAAAGTCAAAGCATTGACAGTGTGACCTGGGGGAATTCATTTCTGCCCAGTCCATGTGCACCACACCCTGTGAGAAATAACTTAACTGTTTGACCAGAGTGATATGTGATTCCCCCATTTTAAACTCTTCTCTGTGGAGGGCTAGCTCAGGGTGGAAGATGTGTGCTGAAAGTAGAGTGTGGACTGAACATGATGGCCACTTAGTACCCGTATTACAAACCATAACACCCAAAAGGAGAGAAAGTGAAAGGGAATGTGCCTGCGGGGGGGGGGGGGGAGTTGTGTGGGGGGGGCATGGGTAAAGGAGGTTGCTGAAGAGATACCGGGAACATTGGCGGTGGAGGATGGGCACTGGTGGAGGGATGGGTACTCGACCATTGTATGACTGAAATGTAATCACAAAAGTTTGTAAGTCTGTAACTGTATCTCGCGGTGATTCATTAAAAGAATAAAATTTAGGAAAAAAATTAAAAATTGAAAAAAAATTAAACTCTTCTCTAGAGGAGCCGCTCTCTCAGAGGAAAACCTTCCTGTCTGACTGTGAGTTTGAATCCTGTCTAAATCCTGCCGCGCTGTCTAACTTGAGACCTTTCATTTCACACTCATAGGCATCTGGATGCCACAGCATCCCGTCCATCAAGAGGGGTTTGGGGATGCGGCCTGACTGACCAAGCCACAGAGAAGACCTCAGCCCACTGGTCTGCACAGGAGGGCAAAGGACCCGGGCTCGGAGAGTAGAGCCTGCACTGGGTGTGGGCCAGTGCGCTGAACTGAGCCGAGGGCAGTGGGGGTCAGGAACCAGCCGCGCCCAGGCCCTGGGGCGTGAGCACAGCTGGACTTCCTCAGAGCTGCTTGGGACCCCTCTGGCCTGTGGGAGAGCAGAGGGGTCCAGTTCCGCTCCACCTGGGGGCGCGCGTCTGTCTCTCCTCTGGCCTCCGCTGGCAGCCGGGTGAGCAGGAGACAGTGCAAGGAGGAGGTGGGGAAGCGGGATGCGAAAGGGCAGACCGCGTGGGAAGTGAAGCCAACAGACTGGCCTGCAGCTGGCAGGGGCGAGGCGGGCGGGGGTCCGGCGGGGGCGCCACGGGGGGGGGGGGGCCGCCTGGGGGCTGAAGACTGGGGCCCAGTGTGTGATTGGCAGGTGATGAGCCCCTGTAAGGAGCGAGGACGCGGATGTGGGCGGGACCTAGAGTTGCAGGAGGGGCTGCTGGAAAGTCTTTCCTGACCTGGGGACTGGGATTTGTCCACCCCTTCTAAGGTTTTTGTGAGTTTTTTCTTTCCCGGTTTCATTGTTTTCATTACTGATAGAGGGGGCCAGGGCGGTAGCACAGCAGGTAGGGCGTTTGCCTTGCACGTGGCCGACCGGGTCCGATTCCTCCATCTCTCTCAGAGAGCCCGGCAAGCTACCGAGAGTATCCCGCCCGCACGGCTGAGCCTGGCAAGCTACCGTGGCGTATTCGATGTGCCAAAAACAGTAACAACAAGTCTCATCATGGAGATGTCACTGGGCCCACCTGAGCAAATCGATGAACAGCAGGAGGACAGTGCTACAGTGCTACTGATATAGGAGCGGATTCACCGTTCCCACTGCCAGGGGAGACCCCGGAACTCTGGCTCACGGGCGGCTTGAGCCCGGAGGAGAAAGATCTCAGAGTGTGGCTGAACAGGCAAGTTGCTAGTGGAGCATCACCGTGGCTGTCTGTTGGCGATTTCCCCTCAGGAAGCGAGTGAAGGCCGAGAGCCTCACGAACACCAAGCAGGTCTGCAGTGTTGGACAAGTCTGTGGCTGTCTTGGGTGGTGAGGAGCCTAGCGCCCGCCTGCACCCCATTTGGGCTGGATTCCCTGGAGATCTGTCTGGACAAATTTGTTTGGCTGTTGATGACGAAAAGTTCTTTTTTCTAACGTGCTTGACGGTCAAGGTTGCTTTAGAGCCCTGGCGTCTTTGCCCCTGTTCTGCATCCTTGGTCATTTTCTTGACTCCTGCTCCATCAGTAATAGTAGTTATAATCATCCTCACCGTCAGGCTGGAGAGATGAATGCGAGGTGCAGGGGGGTAAGACTTTTGCCTTGCACGTGGCTGACCCTGGGTTCATCTCCAGCATGCCTCGGGGTCCATGAGCGCCACTGGCTCAGACTCCCCAGGCCCCTTACAGGATAATCAGGTTCTTCTAAAGGCATGAGCAGAGGGTGCCAGCTGCCCTAGAGTCTTGATCTTGAGCGCCTGTGAGGGCAGCCGCAGAGCCCGGCACCCTACAGATGTGCGAGTGATGGCCTGGCCCCCACCCAGGCTCCCACCTGGCCCTGACTGCAGTGCTCTGCCTGCCTTCTGTCTGCAGCTCCCGTGTCCTTCCTGTGGGTAGAGGCTGCACCAGCCCAGCCCACGCCCCCCTATTGGGGACCGAAGTCTTCCTGGGAGCTCTCAGGCAGCACCCACCGGGACACAGGGCCATCCTGAGAAGCCGGGGAGGAGCCGGCCAGATTGGGGAAGGCAAGTGCGATGGGCTCCGGGCTTGCTGCCATGTTGCTGGAGAGGAGGGCGGGGGGTGGGCGTGCTGCAGGGTGCTGGGTGCTGGGTGGTTTCAGGGACGGAACGAGAGGCGCCTGTGGTGGAGGGTGGCTGAGGTGGCTCTGGCCTGAGCCCTGGCGCAAGCCCTGTCCCTGGACCCGGCTCCTCTGTGGGTTGAGGGCTGACAGAGGGTCCTCCCGGAGAGAAGGGGGATCTCCTGGAAGAGACTGTCCCTGCTCGGATGCCACCAGGGGCCCGGCCTCACAGCGAGGGGGCGTCTGGTGCGTCCAGGTAGCTCCCCTGTCTGTTCTGGGCAGCCGGGTCAGGGCGCTCTCAGATTCTTGTGCCAGAACGCAGCCGTGCTCTTCAGCCAGGCGGTGAAAGGGGCGGGCCCGGGTGACGGCAGGGGGCACCGTGCAGCTGGTCAGGCCCCAGGTGCAGCCCTTTGCTTCTGGCAGGGACAGGACGGGTGGATGCTGGATGCTGGATGTCCAGGATGGATGCACTTGGGCCCCTCTGGGTCCCCAACCATAGAAGGGCGTGGATGCGCAGACTGCACTTGTCCGCTAGGTGGCGCCACGGTCCTGTGTCATTGCGGCCTGGGTCTGTGCTCCTCTCAGCTCACTGTCCTGGGGCCTCTGGGCACACTTCGGAGAAGCCCTTCCGGGGGTCCACCCTCTCCACTGGGGCCCCTGGGGCCATTTTCTCCTGTCCTCCCATCGGGAGAACTCTCCTTTGCCCATTTTCCCCTTTTTGCGGGGACCTCCCAGGCAGTGCCGGGAGCCCTTGGGGTCACTCCCAGTGGTTGCGGATGCCCAGAGCCAGACTCAGAGCCAAGCGCCAATGATGCCATGCTGCCAGGCCCTGTGGTGCCAGGGGTTCCCTGGAACCCCCTGCGGTGCTTGGGAGCTGCCAGGGCTGACTCCAGTGATACTGGGGGACCTTGTGGTGCTGGAGATTGAACCGGGTCAGCTGCATGTAAGATAAGTGCCTTCTCCTGTCTTTCCAGCTCTCTTCTCGAAATTTTTATGTATGTATACAGTTTTGGAAAAGTAGTAATACATTGTAATTGTAAAAAGCAGAAACAAACAAAAAGCAGGAAAAATATTGGTTTACTTTCACCAGCAAAAAGACTTTGTCATCATATTGTACTAGTTTTCAGCAATGATTTTTATAAATACACATACATATTTAAAGACCAATACAGAAAATATCTCTCCATGCTGTTATAATTTACTTTTTTTCTGCACTCAGCCACCAAAAGCCAAAAACATGTTTCCTTGTTATCAATTACATGTTTCTTTGATGGAGTCCAATATATGCACGCGTTGTATTATAAAACCTCTCTTCTTTTCTTGGATATTTTGGCAGTCTCCAGGATTTTTTTTTTCTGTTTGAAGTATCAGAGTGATAAATAGGACCAAATCTCTGCCCAGTTTTTGTCCTCCGTGTCCCTTCTTGGGAAAGGTCCTAAGGTGAGGGGCTTGCTGTGTGCTCCCAGGCCTCTGTTCCCAGCCCCAGGCCACAGTGAGAGTCAGCCTGGAGCTTCCCTGTCTTTCCATTTTCCACTGATGTGTGTGGCTGGAGTGATAGCACAGCAGGTAGGGCGTTTGCCTTGTATGTGGCCAACCCGACCGACCCGGGTTCAATTCTTCCGCCCCTCTCAGAGAGCCCAGCAAGCTACTAAGAGTTTCCCGCCCCCACGACAGAGCCTGGCAAGCTCCCCGCGGTGTATTCGATATGCCAAACACAGTAATGACAAGCCTCACAATGGAGACATTACTGGGCCCGCTCGAGCAAATTGATGCACAATGGGAGGACAGTGACAGAGACAGTGTGCGGACTTGTACATTTTATTGACTCGTTTGTTGAAATAGCATATCATGGGTCTCCCTGTGAGTTCTCAGAACCCGGGGCCAGTTCTGGGACAATATTCATTCAACTTAACCAAACAGTTCAGTGTTCAGGCCCTGCCGTGTTGTGCTATGGGGCTTTCCAGGGCCACCCCAGTGATGCTGGGGTGGGTGCTAGTCAGTGGCATGGACTGTCCTTGGGACCTTGCCCAAGGCAGGACTGCCGTCCTGACTGTTGAGCTACCTCCCTGGCCGTGGACTTGTGCCTGAGGTTCACATTAGCTCATGCTTACCCGGGGGACCCTTCATGCTTGTCTGGTCCACGATTTTGGGGTGCATAGTAATATGTCCCTAGCTTATCTAGGACACTGCCTGCTCCAGATCCAGAGTCGATTGTTTGTCCAATCCTCCCCCGACCCCGGTTTCTGGGGATTGATATTCAAAAACCAAATCCTGCGTGCTAGGCTCACCCTCCCCACTGTCTCTGTTTATAGGCCACTTCTAGCAGACCTAGACCAAGTGTCTTCAGAACGCAGGAGTGCATGTCGCCGTGTCTAAGTGTCAGTCCGTTTTGATGACTCATGCCATGACTCTTCTCTTAAACTGAACTTTGGTGTTTCTTGTTTCATTTGAGCCTTTTTAGGTATTTAGGTATTTTTAGGTATTTTGATCACCCAAAATACCCAACATCATTTCTGACTGCGAAACTTCTGATAGAGGGGCTGAAGAAATAGTACAATGGGTACGGCACCTGCCTCAAACAACTGCCTCAAAAACTTAAAACGATCCAGGATGAATAATCAGAGTGAAAGAAGAAGCTGTTGCCTACTGACCAAGTAAAAGAATGCTTGATTTTTCATTCCCCCTTTGTCCTGCTCAAAGCTGGGCAACTTCCCAGTACAGGAGGTTTCAGTTTGGGGGACAAAGCTGGGCAGCTTCCCAGTACAGGACGTTTCAGTTTGGGGAAAAATGCACCCTCGTAAATGATTTGTAAATGATGTACGAGGAACAGCACAGTCTCTATGGATATGTCAAAACTGTAACAAAGCAGGCCGCTCCGACCGGTAGCGTTAGGTCGAAAGGGTCACCAGGTAGCTGACCAACGGTGCGTGGCTCTATTCATCGTCCCATCCACTTTCCCACGTCCCATCCCCTTTCCTTTCTTTTGGGTGGGTTGTGGAAACATACTTAAGTCTGTACCTGTGCTCTGAATAAACGCACGCACGAATTCATGCCATCTCCTGAATGACGGAACCCTGTGTGACTCGAGTGCTGATTTCACCCTGACGGCCCTCCCCTGGCTCGGCTCTGCAGCGCCGGACGCGGCAGAAGCCTTAGTCTCCCCTTGCCAGATGCTGCTGAGCACCTCCATTTGAACTGTCTCCATTCCAACATTCCTGCAAAATCTTGGGCTCTTCCTGAGAAAGGAAAGTTCAGTCATTTCCAAAGACCCTAATTTCTGTGCCAGAGCTTCAGCTCACCAGTGACTAAGACAATGGGCAGGACCTGAGGCAAATAGTCAACTAGGGAACCCAACAGACCCGAACTAGCCAGAACACTCTGGAGGATCCTGGCATCCTCTATAATATTTCTTGTCCCTGACAAGTGAACACACACACGCGCACGTGCATACACACACACACACACACACACACACACACACACAAATGCAGCAAAGTTATCCTATAGAATCCCACAAAATGAGCCTTACTTATTTCTCTACTAAGTTCCTCCCCACTTGGGGAGTTTCCTTTCTTTTCTAGTTGCCAAAAGACTGTTCTAGTTTCTCCCTCGGAGCCTGAGCCTCTTTATTACTCAGTGTGCTCCCTGGTAGAAATATTGAAGAACCTGGGGGCTGCGGCAGGACAGAGGCCTGCCGTCACCGCTCCTGCGTCCAGCCGAGCAGGGTCAGCGCTCCCTGCCCCGTGCACCCTGAGCCCTGGCCCTACCTCGGGCTGGTGCGAGGCTTTGGCTTGGCTTTGGCAAAGAGCTGGGCAAAGTGGGATGCAGAGGTGGGGTGGGGCTACGGTCTGGTGTGCCGGGTGCTGGCCATGTCCCGCTGGTGTGACCAGGTGCCTGCCCAGCAGGCCAGCGCCAGCTGCAGCTGCCACTGGGTGTCCTGGTGGCAGGCAGGCATTCGAGATAACCAGTGGCCCTGTGTGAGGAGACCCGAGTCATGTGGGCAGGCAGGAAGCACCTCTAGAGGCTGCCAGTGTGGCACCAAATGTGACTTTGTGTTCGACTGGGCCTAACCTAAGAAGCAGCAGCAAAGCTGCTGGTAGAACACGTTATTCTCCCCAATATCCAGTTTGTGAATGTTGCAACACATCCCTGAGAAATCCCGGGGCCATTGAAAATTGGGCCTAGTTGAACTTGGGCTCACAGAGGCAAGGCCTGTGCTCTATCACTGAGCTACATCCCTGGGCCCTCTTGGCCTATCTTTCTTTTTGAAAAACTTTTAGTCCATCCCCAGATGTACTCAGGGCTTCCTCCTGGCTCTCTACTCAGGGATGACTCCTGGTAGGGTTCAGGGACCATAGGTGTATCCCAGGATTGAACTCGGGCCAGCCACTTGCAAGGTGCTGTGCTATCACTGTGCTATTACTCCGGCTCCTCAGAGTGTTCTCTCAGTGGCATTCTAGCAGTCTTTCACTTCCGCTATTTTCTGACCCACTCGGCATGACTGCAGCGGTCTCGTGAAGAGCATGATGCCTCCGTGTCTCCTCTGAGGGCAGAGGGAAGCCAGCCCAGACTTGAGGGCCGGAGGGCCCCTTCCCTTCCCTGGAGGCACGAGCTGGCCCGGGGACGCCTTCAGCATGGGGGTGGCTTCTGTCTCGCAGTTCCTGCAGGCGACCATGGGGGTGTGAGGATGATGATGGATTCTCTGAAAGATCGTTTTCCTGTGCCTGGTCCCCTGCCCTAGAGGGAGGCTGAGGCTGTTGCGGAGCCAGACACGGGTGCCCCTCGCAGGAACTTTGCGCAGCAGAGACGCTCAGGAGACATGAGCCATGGCCGTGGTGGTGGCCTGTCCCCCAGTGGAGGTGGGGACGGTGGCACTCTGCAGTGCGGCTGGGGAGTGGGATCCGCTGTCTGGGCTCTGGGGTGGGAAGATTTGGGAGGATGTGCCACTTACTCGGGCTTGGCTGCATGTGACAGGAGGCTTCACCCC
Organism: Sorex fumeus; assembly: GCF_029834395.1. Lineage (NCBI taxonomy): Eukaryota > Metazoa > Chordata > Mammalia > Eulipotyphla > Soricidae > Sorex > Sorex fumeus. The sequence goes on from NW_026606135.1 coordinate 11,572,872, forward strand.
TGCAGTCGCTCCTGCCCAAGCCCGGAGTTGGCCCTCTAGTCCTGCCCGGCCTCCTGGTCACTCCTAGGCCTGGGCTCCCTTCAGTAGCTGTGGGTGGCCCTCTGATGAAAGTGCGCTGAGGGTCGTCAGAACAAAGTCTCTGAGGCCCGAGGGGATGTTGGCTGGAGAAGAATTTCTGTGGGGGCCACTTTCTGTGAAGAGACCTTAGGGAGCCAGGCCCTGGGCTGTGCTCCCTAGAGTTAGATTCTTCCTTCTACTCCGTGGGCAGACGAGGCCTGTCGGGTGGAAGAGCCCCTAGAGCTCTGGGAGCAGAGTTGGGCGCAGGAGGTGGGCGGCACCTGCCTGCCTTCTGGGTCCGGGGCAGAGTCTTGAGCTGGGACTAGTCCTGTCCCTGAGAAGCGTCTCCTGCGTTGCTTGCCCACGGGCCCTGCTTATACCAGATTATGGAGTGTCTCTGTAGTCCCGATCCTTTATGCCCTCTCCACCAGAGTCCATGCCCCCGGAATGCTCAGGGACATTTCAGGAGCATGATTTCCCATCCTGGCATGGACCAGTCCCTCCCCACCCTGCCGTGTCCATCACAGGCTGCGCCTTTGTTGCCATCAGACTGGAGAGCGCTGGGCCTCTGCCATCTGGCCTGTTGGCCTCCCTGGATCCTTCCCGGGCGAGGGTCTCCACAGGCGCCGCTCCCCGGCCGCTCGTTCTCGCCGAGGAGGGTCCCGGGGACTGAGCTCAGACCCAGCACCAGCTCTGCTCTCCTAGCTTTCTGCCCGCTGTCTCCGCAGGAAGTCCTCCAGCACTGATTCTCACGAGCCTGCCCCACGTTTGGGGGATTGGCAAAGTCCCGCTGTCTGTGAGAGGCCGGGCCATGAGCAGCTGTGGGCCGAGGGGCTCTGGCTCCCGGCAGCCAGCACCTGGAGAGCACACCGCCATGCGGGGAGAGCTTGGGGGTTGGGGCTCCTGCCTGGAGCTTGTTTCTAACTTATTGAACTGGCCCCTTGGATGTGAGCACAGTGTGGACGGGAGCTGGGAGTCCCTCTCCCGTGAAACAAGCCCTCATGGCACATGGGCACGCCCAAGTGGATGTGGACTGGGGGGTTGTGAGCTCTCCCCTTTCAGCATGAACGGGTGGCAGTGGGGCCAGGCATTAAGGGGCTTGCTTTGTATGTGGGTAGCTGCACATTTAACCCAAGATCAACCTTGGTGAGATCCCCAGCACCGCCTACGGCCTCTGAGCACTGCCGGGAGTGATTCCCAAACATAGAGCCAGGAATAACCCCTGAGCACTACTAAGTGTGCCCTCTTTCCCCTCCCCCAACTAAATACAGAAAATGTGTGTGTGGTTGGGGAAGCACGGCCTGTCCCTGAGAAATATGCCCCATGTTTTAGCATATGTTTAGTGCACCTCAAGTGGCGCTCGGGACCAGGAAGGCCCCTGTGTCTGCCTTGCTCACTGGTGCAGGCCCGAGGGTTCGGTGTGTGGGCCTGGCGGGGCAGGGCTGCTCCTGGAGGCTAGGCCTGTGCTCTGCCACTTGATCAACACCCCCAGCCATGCATGTCTATTGATCTATTTGTCTCTCTCCTTCAGGTGTTATGTACCTGGTTCCTTTCTGATAATCTTCGTCTTTTAAAATGAGGCATTTAGAACATTGTGATTCTTTTAAGGCTAGGACCAAACCAACCACTTGTCTATTACATTTATCCTACGTCATTTGCTGTATTCCCATTCCCCACACACCACCACCACCACAACCACCAATTTTTATGCCCCCTTTGAATGCTTTTTAGCTTTGAGGTCCCACCAATCAGTGCTCAGGGCTCACTCCTAGCAGGGCTCAAGGGACCAGATGTTGTGCCAGGGTTCAAACCAGGGTCAGTTGCAAGTAAGGCAAGAGCTTTAACACTTTAACCCTTGAGTGATTTTATAATTCCATGTTTATCCTTCTGAGGTTTTTAACTACAAAGCTGTTGTGATTTTGTGATTTCGAGAAGATGTCTAAAAAACCTCTAACTTAGCCTGGTCAAAATTCAAGTGATCACTATATCACTTCATATATATGAGCTTACTTTTATTTACTTGGTATTACTGCTGTCATGCACTTACTTTAATGTGTTATAAACTCCATAGTAATTCTTATACAGTTTATTTGGTCGGTTATCTTTGTTATTCATGAGGAATTCCCACACAGTGCTCAGGAGCCCAAGGAGTACTCAATGGTACTTAGTGAACCAGGCCTGATGGTCCTAAGCTGGTTGAACCCAGTATGTAATGATGTGGTGCTCCTCCAGCTTGTCAAGAAAAGCCAGCACAGGTGGGACAGGTCAACTCCTCACGCCCCACAGAAAGCACATGGAACACAGACCATATTGACTGTTGCTTTCAAAATTGTGTGCTAGGGTCAGGAGATGGCTCAAAGGGTTGAAGCAGGCAAAGGATTTTTACCCACAGCACCTCATGATTGCCCGAGCACCCTCAGTGTGACCCGAGCAATGCCAGCTGTGTCTCTGCTCTATCTTGCCTCTGCCTCCTCTATTCCGGCTCTGGGAGGAAATTAGCACAGCGGTAGGGCATTTTCCTTGCGCGCTGCCAGCCTGGCTGAGTTGGGTTCGATTCCTCGCCCTGTCAGAGAGCCTGCCAAGCTACCGAGAGTATATGGATGGCACGGCAAAGCTTGGCAAGCCACCCGTGATGTATTCAATTTACCAAAAACACAGTCACCGCAAGTCTCCAAACGAAGACGTTACTGGAACCACACCAGCAAATCAATGAACAATGGGAGGACAGTGACAGTGAGAGTGATCCACACTGCCTAGTCTTGAATTCATCTCAATCTCCAATGTAGCAGGCCTGCTTTTCATCTCGTTCTCCACAAAATCGAGTCGAATTATAAATCTGCCAAGTGTGCATTTGCTGTAACCTCTCCCCAGTCCTGCCGTTCATCTGCCTAGCCACTCTAACATAGTATTGTGTTTATTAATCTTGCCACACTACCGAGCGTCTTGAGTTCATCTAAATATCAACATCTACATATCTGGTGTTCACCTGCCTGTTCATTCAATCAAGCCGAAGTTTTCATCATCCCTGTCCACTCTACCCAGGCCTAGTGTGCATCGACCTCTGAATCAATCGAGACGATATGTTCCTCTCCCTGTCCACTGCACCCCGTCGTGGTGATGATCTGATGCCTCTAAAACTCTTCAGGGCTGGTATTCATCTGCATGTCCAACATACACAATCCTGGTGTTCACAGACTGGTCACTTTCCGCAGGTGCGGTCTTCACTGGCTATCCACTGTACCCTGGTCAGCTGTTCATTTCCCTGTCCACACAACCCAGACTTTGGAAATCATTGGAATCTCCGCTACATAATCTTCTGTTCATTTACTGCGAGTCTGGAATTCATCTGAATCTCCACTCTATGCAGGCCTTCGTTTCTCCACTGGTGACTCTACCGAGAGACTTGAAGTCATCTGAATCTCCACTATACAATCCTCCATGGTCTTCTTTTCATTTTCTTATCCACACTGCCGGGCTGGAGCGATAGCACAGCAGTAGGGTATTTGCTTTGCATGCCTCCAGCCTGGCTGAGCTGGGTTCAATTCCTCGCCCTCTCAGAGAGCCTGGCAAGCTACCAAGAGTATCTGCCCCACACGGCAAAGCCTGGCAAGCCACTTGTGACTTATTCAACATGCCAAAAACACAGTCAGCACAAGTCTCCAAATGAAGAGGTTACTAGAACCGTACCAGCAAATCAATGAACAGCAGGAGGACAGTGAGAGTGAGAGTGATACACACTGCCGAGTCTTGAGTTCATCTCAATCTCCAATATAGCAGGCCTGCTTTTCATCTAGTTCTCCACAAAATCGAGTCGAATTATAAATCTGCCAAGTGTCCATTTGCTATAAACTCTCCCCAGGCCTGCCGTTCAGCTGCCTATCCACTCTAACGTAGTATTGTGTTCATGAACCTAGCCACTCCAATGAGCATCTTGAATTCATCTAAATATCAACATCTACATATCTGGTGTTCATCTGCCTGTGCACTCAATCAACCCAAAGTTTTCATCGTCCTGTCCACTCTACCTGGGACTGGTGTGCATCGACCTCTGAATCAATCGAGACGATATGTTCCTCTCCCTGTCCACTGCGCCCCGTCGTGGTGATGATCTGATGCTTCTAAAACTCTTCAGGGCTGGTATTCATCTGCATGTCCAACCTACACAATCCTGGTGTTCAGCGGCCTGTTCACTTTCCGCAGGTGTGGTGTTCACTGGATATCCACTGTATCCTGGTCAGCTGTTCATTTCCCTGTCCACACAACCCAGACTTCTGAAATCATTGGAATCTCCACTACATAATCTTCCGTTCATTTACTGCGAGTCTGGAACTCATCTGAATCTCCACTCTATGCAGGCTTTCGTTTCTCCACTGCTGACTCTACCAAGAGAGTTGAAGTCATCTGAATCTCCACTCTACAATCCTCCATGGTCTTCTTTTCATTTTCCTATCCACACTGCCCGGCTGGCGCGATAGCACAGTGGCAGGGCGTTTGCCTCGTGCGCCGCCATCCTGGCCATGCAGAGTTCGATTTCTCGCCCTCTCAGAGAGCCCCGCAAGCTACAGCTGAATCTCGACCGTGAAAGCTTTGTAAGTGTATCTCACAGTGATTTAAAGAAAAAAAAGTAATGTCGAGTTCTTCAGCCATTCAGTCAGTTTAATCAATGGCTGTTAAATAGCAGTACTACATAAAAAAAAAAAAAAATCTTGGCTGGAAAGATACTTTTTACATGAATATGAAAGAGGCAATTCATGACACCCCAGATTATGCACACATGCAAGAGAAGATGGAATTCTATAAATGTTGACATCATTTTCTCAACATGTGTATTTTGTAAGTTAACTGTCCCAAAGTCCTTAGAGTACTCACTGCCACTGTATATGGATATAGATTGTAGTGAGTGGATCATGAAATAACGGAAGTTCCCTATGTAAAATGATGACCGATTTTTCCACTTGTGAATCCATGAAACTTTCTGTGCCCACACCAGCACAAGGAGGCGTGGCCCACCTGTCCCCAGACATCATTTGGCTTGAGCAGCACTCAGTTCACGTTCCCAAACAAGTAATAATTTTCCAACCAGATGTATCAACGTCATTGGGAGTAGCCACAGTTTCCCAAGCATTGCCCAGAACACGAATGGGAGAAGTGTAGAGGGAAACTTTGGACAATGATTCCTGGAGGTGGGGTCAAACGGAAACATTCAGGCTGAAGGTATACGGAAATATTGCCAGCAGTTGTACTCACTAGAGGCTAAAGGCAGAGGCAAGTCAGAGGTCACCTATGAAGATGTGAATCAAATGGGGAAGGTCGGGAAACTACAAAAGGATTCAGGACACCAGAACTAAAATGAAATGGCCCCACTGCTGGGGTGGAAAACACCATATTCAAGAATGAGGGGCCGCTGGTTCATGTGTGAACAGAGAGATGGAAGAAAACCCTCCTTGAGTGTTTGACATAGCAATAACCTAGCTGATGGAGGTGACTAGCTGCAGAGCTCCCTAGTGAAATCTCAGCTACTAAGAAGTAGATAAACAGACTTCAGAATAATCCTACTTTTCCATAGTTAGGAAATGGATAATGATAGTTCATGACAGCAGGCAGAGTCATATTTTAATAATCACAAAAAATTAACCAGAAATTGTAATGACTGCTACGAAAGAATTGCAATTCATAAACCTAATTTCAGAACAGCAATTCTATCATCACATTAATTTCACCAGAACTCGTTGAATGACCATTACTGACAAATGTACTTTTAAGTACCATTAATTGAAAAGAATACTTCTATCTAATCAGCTCCACAGAAAACTGCTAGACATGGTGAAGAATCAAAGGGTGCAGCGTTTATTCTGCTCTGAAGCAACTGCTGTCTCAAAAACAATACAGGGGTGCTGAAGCAATAGTAGAGCGGGTAGGGTGTTTGCCTTGCATGTGGCCGACTTGGGTTCAATTCTCTGCATCCCATATGGTCTCCTGAGCACTTCCAGGAGTAGTTCCTGTGGCAAAGCCAGGAGTAACCCCTGTGCATCGCTGGGTGTTACCCGGAGAGCCCCCACCAAAAAAAAACCAATGTGGGAAATGCAGTCAGGTCAGAATCAAACATAATGTGAGACTCGGAGAGAGGAAGAGAGGAAACAGTGTACCCAGAGACTTGGCATGGGCCCTAGTCACCTGTGAAGATGATCCTGAGTGGGGCCTCCACCCTCAGCGCCCAGGACACCAGTTGTGCCACAGGTCCTACCTGATGGGCCGACTGGCAGTGCTGTCTCCAGGGGGCGCTGCTCCCCTTGAAACACAGCAGGGCCTGAATAGGCAAATGCTACAGGACGTCCCAGGTCCCTCTCTAAATGCCTTTTGTTGGAGAAAATAGTGCTTTCAGGACCAGTAGTTAGTGGTCAGGGGTCTATGTGTAGTTCTTTAGAAAACTGCCCCCTGTCACTTCCCCATTATGGACACATTGCCACCTTTGGAAACCACTGATCTGTTGTTGAGAAAACAATGTATGAGATAAACAAACCAGCTACTATTCCAGCTACTATTCCAGCAAGGTATTGGAACAAATGCAGACCCACAGACCAGTGCAATAGGGTTGAATCTCCTTACACACACTCTCAAATAGATGATCATCTAATCTTTGATAAGGGAGCAGGAAATGTGAAGTGGAGCAAGGAAAGCCTCTTTAACAAATGGTGCTGGCCTTTATGTTCATTGAAGCACTCTTCACAAGAGCCAGCATCTGGAGACAATCCAAGTGCCCAAGAATAGATGATTGGTTAAAGAAACTTTGGAACATCTACGCAATGGAATACTATGCAGCTGTTTGAAAAGATGAAAGCATGAACTTTTTATGTAAATGAATCAACCTGGAGAGTATCAGGCTAAGTGAAATGAGTCAGAAAGAGAGAAACAGACATAGAAGGACTGCACTCATTTGTGGACTATAAACTAACATAATGGGAGACTAACACCCAAGGATAGTAAAGATAAGGGCCAGGTGGATTGTTCCATGGCTTGGAAGCTGATCTCATGTTCTGGGGAAAAGGCAGGTGGGATGGAGAAAAGACCACTAGGTAAATGATGGTTGGAGGGATAGCTCAGGATGTGAGACGTGTGCTGAAAGTAGACTATGGACCAAACATAATAGCTGCTAAGTACCTATTTTGCAAACCATAACACCCAAAGGGGGAGAGAGAGAGAGAGAGAGAGAGAGAGAGAGAGAGAGAGAGAGAGAGAGAGAGAGAGAAAGAAGGAATGTGTCTGCCACAGAGGCAGGGGGTGGGAAGAGGTGGGGGTAGCAGAGGGACACTAGGAACATGAGTGGTGGAGCATGGGCACTTTGTTTTTTTGTTTTGTTTTTTTTTAAATGTAGGAGTACTGCTATTTATTCAGCCACTGATTAGCTGATTGAATTGGGCATGCACTCCTCCTTACTTTTTTTTCATAGTTTTATTTATTTATTTATTTTTCGTCTTATATTTATTTATTGAATCACTGTGGGAGAAGTTACTAAGCTTTCAGGTTTAAGTCTCGGTCATACAATGATCAAGCACCTCTCCCTTCACCAGTACTCATTTTTCCCCACCCAACAATTAGAATTGCTGAAAAGGCATTGTGAAATACTTTGTTTTCTATAGCTGGTTATGAGAATCATACAATGATTTTGGATTTCTGCAAAGAGCCAGATAATTATGAGATTGGTTTCTGTGCATCTGGTGTTATGGCTGTGCCGGAGAGCCGCTCGTGGGGGGCAACTCAGGACCTTGGTAGGGCATGAAAGACGAGCTGGTACCAGCCCCCTTCCCATGAGACTGTAGTTGCCCCGTCACCGCCGGCTCATACCTGGCTTTCCTTTAAGCTCTGAGGTGGCGGCCACCTTGCTGCCGGGGAGAGGGGGGAAAGGCAGAAGGGAGCAACACCCTTTCCCTCCCGGGGAGGCATGGTGCCATAGTTTAACGCATGGTCCATTCACTTTTCTGCCACAAGCTACTGGGCTCTGGATTAAGTCCTTTTGCCTCTGGAGCCATGGCCGTGTATGCAGTCCAGATGCATTTCTGCCAAAAGTTGCTGAGTTTCGAGAGTTGTTTCTGAGTCTCTGGGATCATGGCCATTAATCAGCTTGGTCAGGAGCCAGAGAGGCCATTTGTAGGCGGCGACTCAAGGTCTGCTAGGATGGGGAGGAAAGGGCCAGTTCCACCCCCATCTGGTGAGGCCCCAAGTGTCTCATTACTGCAGGTCCAAACCTGACTGTCCAGTGGCCTCTGGAGGATGACGATCACCGGGCCGCCAAGGGAAACAGGCCAAGGCATGAAACCTATTCCCACCTGAAGTGGCCTGGCCCCAGTAACCTACTTCAGGAACAGGACGCATTTCTGCCAAAAGCCTTTGGGTTCCGAGATTTGTTTCTGAGTCTCTGGGGATCATGGTTGTTAAGCAGTTCAATTAGGAACCAGAGATGCGATGCTTCCAATTATATAGCTGAACCAGAAGTGGTTTGTGTGTGTGTCTCCCACATACCTAACTTTTGGCTGTTTACTTTCTTGGTAAACTTTTCCCCAAGTTTTTGTGGTCTGGCCAAAGGCACAGCAGCAATTTTGGGGTATCTGAAAGTCTGACCTGCTGGCGGCACCATACCCCCAGAGAATGGGCACTTTGGAGGCGTGGGTACTCAACGAACATTGTTTGATTGAAACATAATCACAAACACTTGTAAGTTTGTAACTTTATCTCATGGTGATTCTTTAAAATTAAAAAAATGGGTAAAAAAAGAAGAAGACAACGAAGAAAATGGACCGAAGAGATAGTACAGTGGGTGGGCACTTTCCTTGCATGCAGCCAAGCCAAGTTCAATCCCCAGCACCCCACAGTGTCTCTTGAGCCGACCAGGGCCAACCCCTGAATGAAATGGAGTAAACCCTGAGCGCCTAAGGCTGTGCCCCACCGCGAATGAATTAAAATAAATCTGCCCAACCCATTCAAGCCTGAAGAGCAAGACTTCCTTACAGCACTTCCAGGATCTGAATTTTTCTTAGACACAAGACAACACCATCAGAGCTACATGACCACAGAACAGGGAGATCTCTCTGCAAGCTGGACACTGCAAGTTCCCGGAGCAATGGCTGGGGTGAACACTTACCCACACCCTCACCTCCCCAACCCTCACACCCCACATCACCCCACCCACACAGAGCCTTTGGTGAGTAGTCCCTGAGCACTGCTGTATGAGGTCCCCAAACCAAAACAAATAAATAAATAGAACAAAGCAAAACAAAACTGAAAGGCTGCAACAACTGACATTAGGGACTCCATGTTAGTAATGGCTCCACATTGAAGAGGCTTAGTGAACAGGATGTCTGGGTTTATCTTTAACCGAGCTGAGACAATCACTGGCATAAGTCCTGGGAAGGCATGGAAAAGCAGAAGAATAAGCAACAGTCCAAAACCATAAAAGGCAAAGCACCCAGCAGCTGAGAAAGGAAGTCAGGTAACCTGAGTTGACAGGTCAGGGTTGCAAGAAAGGTAAAGCCAATCAGAAAAAAACTCGACCCTGGGGTCCTTGGAGGGAGCCAGTTCAAGGCAGGCAGGTGCGAACCTGAGAGAGGGCATAAAAGGGGACACTTACAGTGAGACAGGGTTGCCCTTTGATGCAGGGGACCCCGGTCGACCAGTCACATATGCTTGGCACAAATACAGAACAATTTTGTTCACAATTTTAACCCTTTTTTGTTCCTTGGATCATGGGCCCTAACAAAAACCAACCACAAAGTAAGCTCCAAGAGACAGGTGGAGGGAGTGGATGGTTCACAATGTTTTGCAAGCAGGAAGGGTTGCTCAGGGTTCTGGAATATCTGACGAAGCAGTTTCCTGGCTGACAGGGCAGACTTGGAGTACCAAGTCACAGAGTAAAGATAGGAGTATAGAAACAATTCTTTCGATGTTCTCCTAAATTCTGAAACCGGAAGAACAGAGGTTTTAGTTAAAGGATGGAGGTCCCCATGTTGTGATGTAGTGGCAGGATGTGTATGAGGCTGTGGAGAATCAAAGTCAAAGGAAGAGTCCAAATCCAGAGGAAGGAGGAGAGGAAGGGAAGGAGGAGGAAAGGAAGAGAAGGAGAGAGACAGGGGGCAGGTGGGATGGAGGGGAATGAAGGGGGATGGAAGGAATGGAGGGAAAGGATGGAGGAGAGAGAGAGGGAGGGAATGGAATCTTGTGACAGGAGGTGGCACGTAGTAAGTTGTGTAAACACAAAAGGACAACAGCCGTCTCTCTTTCCCGCTGCCGGTGTTCAGTAGTCTCAGGCCGTTTCCCGACTCCAGGGAGGTCGATGGTGATGGGCAGGCGAAGGAAGGAAACGAGAGCCCGGCTGGTTGGTCTTAGTTGCAGTTTATTCCAATCCTCTCTACATTTACTCCCACCTCTCCTCTGCCTCCCCCAGCCCACATTTACAGTCTCATTATATCCCATAAAAGAAATTTATGTCGTGGAGCGCCCAGGTTCTCTCAGACCTGTGACCCCTGGGATCTTCAGCCTGTATTCCCCTTGCTCTCTCACGCCTGTGTTCCCCACGTTCTCTCAGGCCTGTGTTCTTCCTAGAGAGCCCCCAAATATCCTTTTATTGATCATGGTACCTCTAAAGGGCACAATGCAGTGACTTCATCAAAAGGAGTCACAGAAAGAACATTGAGGCAGCAAAACATACATTGTTTCTTTACATCTGCAGGCCAGTAATTTTGGCCTCCGGAAAGAAGATACAAAACCAAAACTGAAACCTTTCTTGGGCTACAAGCACTTGGATTTGCATCCCAAGATCAGGCCTGGCTAGCACCTGAGATCTACATGTCTAAGACTAGCCAGGTTTCTGCGAGAAAAGGAAAACTGCCTCTTACAATATGCTGAAATCATTTACTGAAGGCAATTTGAAAGGGAAGGACGCTCAGCCTCATCCAAACCTGTCAGGACACACGGGAAAGCTGCTTCTAGGACAGATTCTCATTGAGCAGATAGTACTCATTGCCCTGCAGAAGACCCTGACCAACCCTCTCACTCCTGTACCCTGCAGGTGTAATCCGGGACAGGACTGGGGCAGGAGGAGGGGGATTCCCCCACCAGGTGCAGGCATCCCGGCTGAGGTCGCCCTGACCAGAGGGCCAGGGGTTGGGTGAGCTCCCCTAGCAGGGTCCCAGTCAACTGATGGCTGCACAGGACTGGGGGCTGCAGGTACTGCCTGGGGGATGTGCTGCCCAGCTGCCTGGGGCCAGCTCCGCTCCTGTACCCGCACCCCACCTTCTGCCTAAGGTGGGCCCAGGAGGGGCTGTCTCGACACTGTCCACCTAGGACCAGTGGGGCTGTCAGTGTGCCGAGCACCCGCCCGGCTGCCACACTGTGAGGGACTGCAGGCAGCTGGACCCCTTCAGTCTCAGCCCGCAGCCCAAAAACCAGCTCACCCTGCAGGCCAGACAGGCAGGCTGGGTGTACAGGCATACGGATTCACATGCCTTGGCAGCGTTCCAATGAGAGCACACACGAGAACACGGACCTGCTGTCAGGTCGAGTGCTCAGGCACGATTCAACTAGGCTCTCTCACCCAGGCCCAGAAACCTGAGTGGGCCCCCACCCCCATCCTAGGTGGCCTCCTCCAGGCCCATTTCATCTATCACTGGCTGAGGATAGCAATTGTATCAGGAAACGCACTTCAGGGTGATAGATGAGGGAGCTGGGCAGGGGTCCCCACACTGCCTGGAGGTGATCCCAGCTTTGTTCTGGACTTGAACTGAGCTTCTTCCTCTGACGCCCACACAGTAGTGAAGCACCATGAGCTCCCCTGTTCATCCAGGTGTGCCCCACTGTGCCTGGCACCAGTGCTGACTCACTACTTGTAGGAGGAATCAGGGAGGGAAATCCCTGTGTGCCACAGGCATGACACTAGCCATTCCAGGGACCATAGTCTCTCCCTCCTTGAGGCCTGGAGATGGGACTAGCCAGGGGTAGGCCACCTTGCTTCAGGAATGGGAATTCCCAGGCCCTGACCCTGGCACCTCCTCTTGATATAGGCAGGTAGAGAGAAAAGGCCCCCTCCCAAGGCAATGGCAAAAGCCAGCCCTGCAGAAAACAGGAACTAAGGCCTAATAAGACCCTCACCTGGCTCCAGCAACAGACCCAGTGAAGTTCCTGCGGGAACAAAAGGCCAGGAAAGGAATTTCAAAGATGACCATCACCATTTCCAACCTCCCTGGTAACCTCCTTAGCAACGGACTTTGACCAAGGAGGAAGCCCCACGTGGGGGCAGGTTGGAGAAAGCCTAAAAAGGCCACCTTGAACAAAGGAGGGGCTCACATATGCTGGCTGAGCCCACATGGTGCTTCACCCACGTGGCCTACATCTCCCTTCTTGAGATGTGTACTTTCATGCTTTCGTGTCTAATGTGTGTAGGGGTTGTATCCACCCTTGGAGAAGCCTGTGTTCTCTCTTGAGTATGTTACTCTCTCTCACTCTCTCCCCTTAAAGATCCTCCATATAAAATCTGTTTATTTCACTGCTTGTCTACTCCTGAAATTCCTTTCTGTGAGTCGAGACAAGAACCCAGTAACGCTGGGTCCAAGATGGCAGAGGCGGTTGGGGAAAAAGTGACCATCTTTCTCCTCCCTGCTTCACATAGGTCACCCGTGGGACCCACCAACATCACTCGGAGACGTCTGAGGTTCAGAGGGTCCTAAATGTCCCCAGGCAGATAGGCCAGGGAGACAGGTCAAAGGGTGAGACACATACCTCACACACTCAAGACCTTGAGTTTGATCCCCAGCACCAAATGCCTACACACACACACACACACACACACACACACACACACACACACCCCAGCACCTCTAGGAGGGACATTAGTGAACCAACATCACCTTACAAAAAAAATACCAATTCTCTCACTGGGCACAGAAGAAAGAAGAGAAAGGAAGCTATCCTGACCAGAAAAGTCAGTCAGTTGATACTGACCAGGAAGTGAGAGTGATGAGCGAGGGGTTGTCTTAGGTTGAGAGTGTGTGCACCTGTGAGCTGCTTAGGTGGGGAGTGGATGGTACTTAGGGACTGGTAGACAGTGCTCAGGGGTCCTTTGTGGGGAGAGAACACAAACCATAGCCTGGGGCCAGAGATTTAGGTCCCTGCTGACACAGTTCTGTCCCCAGCCCCCACACCCCACATGCCATATAGTCCCCTGAGCCAACCAGAGTGATCTTGAACGCAGAGCCAACCGTAAACCCTGAGCTAGGCCAGCGGTGGCCCAAACACGGGCCCCTCAAAATAGGCAGGGCTGAGAGGTTGCTTTTCGTCCTCCAAGGATTCAGCTTCACGTGCAGAAGAGGGCCCTGAGGCTCAGGACACAGGCGAAGATCTCAAGGCTCCTCCATCAGCCTCTGCACCAGCCCAGTCCAGGCTCAGGATCCAGCCACTGGGGGCTGAGGTGGGAACAATGGCTCTGGCTATACCCCCAGCATCTCCACCTACAGCCACTGCTGGGAGCCCGGCCAGGTGTGCAGCAGGACCAGTGCTCCCTAGGCAACACAAGTGATGTGGGCTGAGCGATAAGAAATGAATCATTTATATTTGCAGCTCCCACAGCCCCTCTCTGAGCCTCTGAGCCTCTGAGTCCTTTCCTTAGTTCCTCTGCTCTGTTCAGCCCCGTGTCTCAGCACCCATGTTTGTGGCAGCTCTGCCGGCCCCTGTGAGGCCAAAACACACCCTGAGTGCGGGGCACAGACAGACTTTCAGGGGAGGAAGAGATCGAGAAGCCTGCTTGGAAGAGGATAATGCTGGGAGTCCTGAAGACAGGTGGGTGGTCACAAGATCCGTGTCCTCCAGGAAGACTTGGACCACAGTTTTCTTTTTTGAAATTAGAAGGAGTGGTCAGAGTCGTAACTCTAAGGTCAAGGCGATTGCCTTGCTCACAGCCAACCCATTCAATCCCTAGTACCCAGATGATCCCCTGAACCAGGAGTGATCCTGTAGTGAAAAGCCTGCAGGAAGCCCTGAACACAGCCAGGTGTGTCCTAAAAAGCAAAATGAATGAGATCCGAAGGCCAAAAGGATGGTAACTATTATTGAATCCTAAAATGAGATTGGCCTACATTCGTCATTATACCAGTATGGTGTAAAACCTAATGTGAGCGGCTGCAGAGATAGGATAGCAATTAGGATGCTTGCCTTACAAAGATTGAACCCTGGCTCCACCTATGAGCCCTTATGCCATGAATGTCCCTGAGCACAGAGCACGAATAGCCAGGTGCGCAGCGTGTGCCATCAGCAGCAGGGCCTCTCTGGGGGCGGCCCCTCGTCCAAATGATGGACAAGATGGTGCAGGTGTCCCGACAGCTCAAGGCAGCAGGTCAGACGGAGTCCGCACACTCGCCGGGCACCTGGGCCCAAACCGCACACGGCGCGGCCATAGCCACTCACCCCCATGCACACGGGCCTGCAGAAGGACAGCGGTGGGTGGTCCCTGCCTCTCCCGGAGGAGCCCACCCAGTCTCAGATTCGCTCCTCCCCCACATGGGATCCGGACTCACACCCAAATAAATCCGGACTCCCCTAAGAGCAGTCCCTGCACGCACATCCCACCCGGCTGGCTCACAGCAGCCGTTCCCCTGGACTCATCCCCTCGGCCCGTGGGACTGGGCAGTGGGCTCTACCCTTCTCCATCAGCCCTGCAGCCCGCCTGCTGGAGCCAGAGCAGGGGCCTTTTAAAGGGGTCAAGTGGAGGCAGTGGCAGCTGGCGGGTGGGGCCTGGGGCGCGAGGCATTCTGGCTGCCCCATGGGGGCCGTGGCCGACCCTCCGGGCTGGGGAGGAGGTGGGGCAGCTATAGGCTGGCCGGTCGGGGGTCGGTATCCGGAGGACACCGGCCCCACCCTCCAGGCCCAAGGGCAGGACAGGAGCTCTCCAGGAGCCGCCCTGCCGCCAACCTCTGGCCTTGCACCCAAGCCTGACCGCTCCGCCCTGCCCCGCTGGCCCCTGAGCGCGCCCGAGGCCGTGCAAACCGCCCCCTGCCCGGACCCGCCTGCCATCAGGCACTGCTGGACATTGGCGAGTATGGGGGGAGGTAGAGGGGATGGGAGGCGGTGGCGGGCAGCCTGGGCGTCCACCCGGCCCATGCCAGGGGCCCATCCCCGGCATTTCAACCCAGCGATGGCCCCTGCTCCCGGGAGAGCCCGAGGGACACCCCCTCGCCACGAGTCTGGAGGGACACCGGGGCCTGCGGCTGGGGGAAGTTTCTGGGACTTGGAAGGGCAGGCGGGAGGCAGGTGCCTGGCTGGGGCCCCTGGGAGAGGCATGGGGCAGGAGGGGACTAAGAGCCATTCTGGCTCAGCTAGGGGGGCGCAGCTCCGCGGGGGCTCTTCCAGAGCAGGGGTGCAGGGAGCGCGGATCTGGACTTTCAGAACTCTGCAGACCCCTGCGGCGTCTGGAAGGCAGCTGCCTAGCAGCACCGGGCAGGGGATTGGGAAGTTGGAGGTGGAGGGAGCTCATGCAGCTGCCACGATGGGGACCACCAGCCTTGCAGTGGTGACGCCCCGAAGCGCCTCGCCTGCACTGGTAATGCCCGTGGGCCTGGACTTGTCACATCCTGCTAGGTCTCCTCGCAAGGACAAGCCTGAAGACACTTATGTCCAGGGGAGTCTGCAGTGTACCCTCCCATCTGCAGCTGTGCGGGCTGTCCAATATCGTCCCGGGTGGTGAGATGTGGGACAAGAGTGGGCACTTTGAACTTCTTTCTCCTCTGCAGAGCCTCTGCCTGTGTTTGTTAAACCTTTTTTGTGTGCACAGGGTTCCCCAAAAGGAATCAAGGGAGATGCTTTGGGTGGGAACATCTGGTGCCTGGAGGGCCCTCTGCTGTGGAAGCAGGGACAGTCTTGCCTATGCGGGCCTGGCAGCTGCCACGCCTGAACCCAGGCACAGCAGGGCTTGCAGAACTTTTGGCAGCAAAAAAACTAAGTTGGAAGCTGGTACAGGGTGGCCATCTACCTTGCTTCAGTAGCCAAGGGAGGCAGAAAAAGTTGGGGTTGGCTGTGCCTTCCTTAAAAGTGCTGCCTTGCTACTGATAGCCTCAGGCAGTAAGGTTAAAGAATTTATTATTATTTTTTTAAGAGCACCGGTTTGAGAAGGACAGAGCCCAGGAAGACCAGGCTTCTAGAGTCAGAAGTGTGGCGGGAGAGGAAATAGAGCAGCCACCGTCCGAGGTGGGGGTAGCACCCTGTGCTCCTGGCTGGGACACAACTGTGCAGACAAATGTGAGGTCAGAGAAGGGTGATGTGGGCCTCATCTCACCTTTGTGCATTTCACACACAGATGACAGGTACACACACACACACACACACACACACACACACACACACACACACACCACCTGCCACTCAACCTGCCTTCACCAAATTGCCCAGCTCCTGCCCCAGCAGATGGAGGCAGAAAGGGAGCTTCTGGGACCCACCTAGGTCTGGGGCTTCTGTTCAGGAAGCGGGAGCCTTGCCTCTCCCACGCTGCTGTTGAGAGGGCTCTTCCCTCCAGGGACAGAGCAGGCTGCCCAAGGCCAGCACTGAGCCCCATAGGATCAGAGGGAGATGAGCGGGGCCAAGCTCAGAGCTGCCTTGTATGTGGCTCCCAGGTCCATGCTGTTCATGAGGGGATGCTCAGACCTGTGCTTAGTTTTCCGGAGACCAGCTCCTGAACTGTGCCCTTTGGGGGCACTGCAATGAACCCCCATGGCTTGCCAGCCTCACATCCTCACAAAGACTGATTCACCCCTCTCAAACTGGTGCACAATTATGTGTGTGTGCGCGTGCACGCACGCACACACATACACACATGCAATCTTTTCACCAGGAATTGTCTCACAAGTCAAGTCTTGGTTTGCCTCTCAATTCCCAAGATATTCTTTTGGGCCACCCCTTGGGAGACCGACGGTGCTGGCAGGAACTGAGGCTGGCCTGGCAAGGCAGCTGGCCTACCTGCTGTGCTATTGCTCCAGCCCCCGCCCCACACACTCTTCCTTGCCTACTGGTCAAAATGCATCTGGGTTCTTAAATAGTTCTCCTGACCTGTTGTGTAATGTCAGTTGTGGTCACTAGAGGGCAGTGGATAAGCCGTGCGAGAAGAAGGAGGCTCCTCCCGGCTGTGGGGAGCTGGTGCAGGACTGAGATCTCTCTGTCTGGTAGAGGGGGGACTGCTCCCCTGACACATCTTGTGTCTGTGGCTTTTCCAGGAACCCTAGAGGGGAGTAGGGTCGTGCTCAGAAGACTTGGCGGTGTCTCCTGGCGATACTTGGTGAATGCAGAGAGGCTGCGTCCTGCTGGGTTCTGCAGAACTAGGAAGCAGCTGGCCCAGCCTGGCAGGGCTCAGGGGTCCCCAGGGCTACACACTGAGGTGCTTCAGAGCCAAGCGTTTCTGGGGATGGAGACCGGGCCAGGTGTGTTCCACCTCCCTGTCCCAAGCCTCGCTCTGTGACCTGCGGATCACCAGCAGTTCCCCAAGGCGTGACCACAGTGCGTTCACATCAGACCACAAAGATGGGACGATGCCCACCTTCCTGGCAGACTCCCACGGGCTGCGTCCCTCTTTCCTGGAAAGGACAGTGCCCAGAGAAGGGCTAACTGCTCGGGCACATCCTAGCAAGCCCACCTGTCCCCTGCACGGCGGCTCTGACCCCCCAGGCCACAGCTGCATGCCCCCAGCATGGCGGCCACAGCTCAGCCTAAACAGTCCTTCCTCAGTGCCCTTCCAGCCCGGCCTTCTCTGCAGCGTTTTATACCTGCCAGGTCTGTCCTTTACAGGATCGTTTACGTGTGTGATTGGCTTATTTGGTTTTTCTGTTTCACATTGACTTTTTTAAATGATTTCTTTCATAGGGGTCATTCTTGAGACACTTAGGAGGGGTACCTTTATTAAGGTACCTGGATCCCCTTACGGCCCCTGTGGGTATGAGAGCTCAGTGGCCAGGCCTGGCATTGGGAACCAACTCTGCTGGCTACCTCCAGTGATACTGAGGACTGAACACAGGTGCCGTGAATGCTATGTATTTGCTCCATTTATGTGTATCATTTATAAATATATATATATATATACACACACACATTGACCATAAGAGAGTGAAACTGTCCATCGAAACTACACACGAAAATAGAATTCTAAATTATTTATTTATTTTTTTTATTTTTTGATGTAGGAGTACTGCTATTTATTCAGCCACTGATTAGCTGATTGAATTGTGCATGAACTCCACCTTACTTTTTTTTTCATTTTTTATAATTTTATTTATTGAATCACCATGAGAGCAGTTACAAAGCTTTTGGGTCTGTCTCGGTCATACAATGAAATACCCGTACCTTCACCAGTGCCCATTCTCCACCCCCAATAACCCCAGTATACCCCCATCCCCCATCCTCCCCCTACCCGTGGGGCAGATGATTTCCACATTACTCTTTCTCTACTTTGATCACATTGAATATTTTGACACCAGACCCACCATTATTATTTGAGATTTTACCCCAACACTCAGATCTGCTGAAAAGGCAGGAGTAGACAATTTGTTTTCTTTTGCTGGTTATGAATAACATATGATGTCGCATGGCTGCAGTAATGGCTGCGCGATTTTGAAATTTCAAAATTTTAACACTTAAATCTGGAGGGATTTCTGCCAAAACCTGTTGGGTTCCAAGATTTGCTCCGAGTCTCTGGGATCATGGCCGTTAAGCAGCTTGATCAGGAGCCAGAGACGCCATTTGTGGGCGATGACTTGGGGTCTCATTGGGGTGGGGAGGACAGGACCGGCTCCATCCCATAGTGTTCCCCGAGCCCTGCCAGGGTGACTCCTGAGTGCCGAGCCAGGAGGAACCCCTGAGCACTACTGAAAAGCCCCCCACGGCCCCCAAAAACAAAAAAACAAAAACAGAGAAACTTGCGGTGGTCACCGCTGCCAGCGTGGGCCAGGGCCAGAGTGTGCTGCAGCTGGTGGGACAGGCCCGACCCCGGCCAGCAGCCCGGCCCCAGGACCCTTTAACTTGCTGTTTTCTGTCACCCTACACGGAGTGTGGTGATCTGATGCCTGTGGCCAACCCTGGCAGCATAGTGCTCGTGCCCCGAGGAAGCAGAGGGCTCGGGCACCCCCAGGGGACAGGCTAAGTGGAGGTCCCAGCCAACCCCTCCCCAGCCCACAGGGGCATGCGGCCTGCTCCACCTTGGCTGACACCACAGGCAGGTCTCTTTGGGCCACACCCAGGCGTTCTTTGGTCCTGGGAGGTCACTTGCAGCAGTTCTGGTGGCGCACCCTGTGGTGTCAAGAATGGAACTGGGGCTCCCACGTGCATGGTGTGCACCGCCGCCCTTTGGGGCATCTGTTGGCCCAGGGTTCGATTTGGCCTAGGTAGATTTTTGCTTCAGGTGCTATTGTAAATTTACTTTTCTTCCCTCCCTCCCTCCCTCCCTCTGCTGCCCTCCTTTTCTCCTTCCTTGGCCACACCTGGCAGTGGAGCCCCACAGCCCACTCCAGTCCTGCAACTCCCAGCTGTGCCTGGGGGGACAGAGGTGGTGGGAGAAAGAGGCAGATTTCCTGCCCCTCCCCCCAATTAAGTAAGTCAGAGGGGAACACCCCCCCCCCCCATCGCTACATTTGTGCCTGAGTAATGCTACAGTAACATTGCCTTTCACTGGCTTCCACAAGATACTTCTAGCTCAGAGCCTTGTTTTCCGAGGCACAGGCCCGGAGACCTTGGAAGTAGGTCCCTGGCACTGTTTAACGGTTACTTCTGGGAGGGAGTGTGAGTTTGGCCACTTGAGACAGTGCTCACCGGGTGTTGCTGGGGACCACACGGAGCTGGGGCTGGAATCCAGACCTCCTGAGTGCGAAGCGTGTGTGCATCTAGATGAGCTACTCTTGGGCCCCCAGTGCCCCCGTTATTATTTTCCAGTACCAGAGTCTCGCACGCGTAAGCCAAGTTCTTTACACACACACACACACACACACACACACACACGCACACACACAATCCCAGAAGCCCTTGCGAACAGAAAGAAATCACCTCTGCATTTGGGTAAAAGGACTCTCTGAGCCTGGTTCTGCGGGAAAAAGGCAGGAAAAGAGAATTGTGCAGTTTCTCGTCACAGTCAGCAGATTTGGGCACTGCGCACTTTGCATTTCAGTAGGGGAGAGCATTGCACGTGAAGGAACGTGGAAGAATTGACAGCGTGAGCGGGGGGGAATTCACTTCTGCCCAGTCCATGTGCACCCACACCCTGGGAGATCGAACTTGACTGTCTGACTAGCCTGAAGTGCGATTCTCCCATTTTGAACTCTTCTCCAGAGGAGCACCTGCCTGTGTGAGTGTCGGTTCGAATCCCGTCCAAATCCTGCCGCGCTGTCTAACTTGAGACCTCTCAGTTCACACTGGCAGGTGTCTGGATGCCACAGCATCCCGTCCATCCGGAGGGGTTGGGGCTTGCGGCCTGACCGACCAAGCCGCGGAGAAGACCTTGGGCTTCTCGGGGATCTCTGGTGGGCAATCAGCCCACTGGTCCGCACCGGAGGGCAAAGGACCGGGTCATTGGGAGCAGAGCCTGCACCAGGTGTGGGCCAGAGAGCTGATCTGAGCTGAGCGCAGTGGGGGTCAGGAACCAGCCCCACCCGCCCGGGCCCTGGGGCGCCAGCACAGCCTGGACTTCCTGGGAACCTTCGGCGCAGGGTCGGGGCAGGGCCTGCAGCTGCTCGGGACCCCTCTGGCTTGTGGGAGAGCGGGCGGGTTCCAGTTCTGCTCCACGTGGGGGCGCACCTGTCTCCCCTCTGGTGTCTGGTCCGCCAGCAATGAAGGAGGAGGTGGGGAAGCGGGATGCGCGGAAGCAAAGCCGGGATTGAGACGCCAATGGACCGGCCTGCAGCTGGCAGGGGTGAGGCTGGCGGGGTCCTGCTGGGGCGCTGTGGGGGAGCTGAAGACTGGGGACCAGTGTGTGATTGGCAGGTGATGAGCCCCTGTAAGGAGCGCGGATGCCTATGTGGGCAGGACCTAGAGTTGCAGAAGGGGCTGCTGGAAAGTCTTTCCTGACCTGGGGACTGGGATTTTTCCACCCCTGCTAAGGTTTTCGTGAGTTTTTTCTTTCCCGTTTTCTTTGTTTTCATTACTGATAGAGGAGGCCAGAGCTGTAGCACAGCAGGTAGGGCGTTTGCCTTGCACGTGGCCGACCGGGTCCGATTCCTCCATCTCTCTCAGAGAGCCCGGCAAGCTACCGAGAGTATCCCGCCCGCACGGCAGAGCCTGGCAAACTACCGTGGCGTATTCGATATGCCAAAAACAGTAACAACAAGTCTCATCATGGAGATGTTACTGGGCCCACTCGAGCAAATGATGAACAACGGGAATGATGTCGCTGGGCCCCACGGGTGACTTATGTGAAGTGGGGAGGAGAAAGACGGTCACTTTCTCCCCACCCGCCTCTGACACCCGGGACCCTGGGTAGGCTAGGACCGGTAAAGTCTGCAGTGAGCACCTGCTCGGCACGGGCCTAAGCCCCGCCAGCCCCACAAGGTGGTCGTCAAGCCACACCTGAAGTCCGCTTGATCTTCTCGGCACGGGAGTTAATCCCCGCCACCTGATTGCTCGGGGAGCCACGGACTCAAGCTGGGGCGAGAATTTGCTCTTCGCAGGAAAGGAGAGACCAGTCCCAAGCCTTACCCGAGGTTTCTGGGGTTCTTGTCTCGCTCGCAGAAAAAAATTTCAGGAGTAGAAGAGCAGTTAAGTAACAGGTTTTATTTGGAGGCTTTTGGAGAGGGAGAGAAAGGGATAAGCGGGGGGAATGGAGAGTAAGAGAGAGTAACGCGTCCAGAGGGAACGCGGGCTTCTCCGAGGGTGGAGAGAGCGCCAAGTGGGCTCTCGAGCTGGTTCTTATAGATCCTTCTGACTCGGAATGTTCTGGAATCTCCTTGGGGCTTGGTCGCTGGAGTTAACTGGATTGAAAGGGGGTTCGAGAATCATCTGACTTGGAATGTCCTGGAATCTCCTTGGGGCTGGGTCGCTGGCGTCAACCGGATTGAAAGGGGGTTCGATAATCATCTGACTTGGAATGTCCTGGAATCACCTTGGGGCTGGGTCACTGGAGTCAACCGGATTGAAAGGGGGGTTCTCGGAAAGGAGGAATTTCATGGGGAGGAGGCCCATATCCTCAGGGTCTGGGGATGGTCTTATCAAGTCCTTATTCTCTGTCTCCACAGGGTGGGTTGGTCCTAGAATTCTTCTATGAGACTTTGTTTCATTGCAGAGAGCCTTTCCCTATCTACCTGCCTACATCAGGAGGACAGTTCTACAGTGTTACTGGTGTAGGAGCAGAGCCACCGTTCCCACTGCCCAGGGGAGACCCCGGAGTGTTAGGGTCCGAGCTCAGGACAGCCTCACCTGTCAAGGAAAACTGAGAGACCAAGTCCATGCAAAAGCAAGAGGTTTATTCGAGCATGCTCGGGCTCACAGCATGACCGCAAACCGTCGGTGTGCCTCCTTAGGCCTTCTCCGGACTTGTGGCCTCATCTGGCGAATTCCAGGGGCAAGGAGGAGATGGGGGTACTTGGTGTTGTCAGCCTGCTGCAGCTGCAGGGCGGGATATGGGCTGAGACTTGCTTTGCTAGGGCCCACTTGTCATGGGGCTGGCTCTCTTTCAGGAGCTCTGGCTCACGGGCGGAGAAAGATCTCAGTGTGTGGCTGGAACAGGCAAGGTGCTGGTGAAGCATCATCACCGTGGCTGTCTGTTGGCGATTTCCCCTCAGGAAGCGAGTGAAGGCCGAGAGCCTCCCACACCCCAAGCAGGTCTGCAGGGTCAGACAAGTCTGTGGCTGTCCTGGGTGGTGAGGAGCCCAGTGCCCGCCTGCACCCGTTAGGCTGGATGCCCTGGAGGCTCCTCAGGACAAAGATTTGTTGGGCTGTTTGTAGGACAACACTGTTTTGTCCTTCCTGCCTAGTAGTCGAGGTCTACTGGGTTGCTCCCATGACAGTGCTCCCATTCCTCTGTGTTTATGTGTAACTTCTTTCTTTGTGCTCTGTTGACTTGTAAATATTGTTTTTCTCTTCTCCCTAAGTCCTTTGCAAAGTTTATTCAGAGCAATGTCCTTTTTGTATGGACACAAGGAGACAGTTTGCTTTTGTTATGTGACTCTCACCTAAGCCTCAGCTGCCCTTTCTTCCTAGAGCCCCCAAAAGCAGGGTTCTTAGGAGGAACTGGATGGAACCAGGGCCAGTGGGGGGCTATATGCTACCCTGGCAATGAGGTGGACCTGGCCAAAGCGCCATATTGCTTAACTCTAAGTTAAGAGCGTGGTCATGGCCAAATACGGTCATGATTCAAAAAGTAATAATTAGATTCGGACCCTGCTAGGGTTAGGAATGATTGAACTGGCCTGAGCACTGTCCTCTTGTTGAGGTTGGGAGTCCCCTGGCCCTGGGAGGCGCGGAGAGACCAGACAGACACAATTCCTGCAGGAGTACAAACGGGATTTATTTAGACCAGCATGCTGGGGCTCCACGGCATACCCCAGAGTGGGCAGTGGCTGAGAGAGCCCCGAGCTTCTTCAAAGAGGGTCTTATATGGGCCTTCACTGGCCGTTACAACAAAGCCCGCGCATGCCATAGCCTATAGATGCAAAAGTCAGCAGTTACATACATCGATTGTTATCATAAGCAAGGTTATGGTGGGAACGTTAAGCCTTGGGTAATCTCCCCCAACTACTCGCATCCTGAGTTATCCATCACCCAAGACATTTGCAGGGTTCCCATCACCCAAGACATCTGCAAGATTCCTTATTGGAACAATACATTCCAGGAACAGTGAAGAGGCCTAAACCCTGTTACACTTGGTTTCCCAAGGAGTTACGTCCTGTTTTGCTCACATCCACAAGAAGTTACGTCCTGTTGCAAAGCAGCCTAGCAGTTTTACAGAAAACAATGTTGCAAGTTAGCTGAAGCTTGCAAAAACTTAATGCCCTAATATGGATTCTTTCCCTCTGAGTCTGTGGCAAGCTGTTCCCAGGAGAGCTGCCCTACAAGCTTCAATGTTATCTCTTACCGTGTCCATACAAAAATAACCAAGATTGAGACTTTGATACAGTTATTGGACTAAGGAAAGGAGGAAAACACCTTAGGAGGTATTGTGCCCTTGGGCAGTCAGGAAGGGCTTTGGGTGGTGTTCCCTTTGAACCTGGTGGGCCCTCAGGAAGGGCTTTCTTATGTTGATTTTGCTACCTGACTGGGTGCAGTGTCATCTCAGAGTGCTGGGCAGTGGGAGAGGCCAGAGAGCTGGAGAGAGGGAGAGAAAGAGCAGGGTGGCATGATGGACCGCGGAGAGGCTAGCAAGGGGGACAGAGAGAGGAGAATGTAGAAGAAGAACACAAGAGCAAGCACATGGAGGGAGAGAGTCCAGGCTGCGAGATGGAGCACGGAGAGATGAGCCGGAGAGACAGGAGGAGCCGGGTAAGAGGGGCAGTGTGAGACTGAATGGGGGGCTCAGAGGGACTCAGGCAGGCGCGTGGGGAGAATGGAATAAGCGGCATCTGATCAACCAACCGGCTTGGTCCTCGTTTCGTCCGCTGTCTGCCCCACGGCGCTGGCCGCCCTGGATGCGGAAGTGGCCTGGGCCACCCCAGATGCAGGCGGCTTGGGGGAGAACTGTTCGGGGACCCCCCGGCCGCCCTCAAAGATTTCTGATGTAGTTGACGGTCAAGGTTGCCTCAGAGCCATAGTATAGTGTCTTTGCCCCTGTTCCTTGGAGCCTCATTTTCTCGACTCCTGCTCCATCAGTAGTAGTAGTGATGATCATTCTCACTGTCAGGCTGGAGAGATGAATTCGGGGTGTGCGGGGGTAAGACTTTTGTCTTGCGGGTGGCCGACCCTGAGTTCATTTCCAGGATGCCTCGGGGTCCGTGAGCGCCAGTGGGTGATGGCCCAAACTGCCCAGACCCCCTGTGGGACAATCAGGTTCTTCTAAAGGCATGAGCAGAGGCTCCAGCTGCCCTAGAGTCTGCATGTCGAGCGCCTGTGAGGGCAGCCTCAGAGCCTGGCACCCTAGGGATGGGCTAGTGATGGCCTGGCCCCCACCCAGACTCCCACCTGGCCCTGGTTGCAGTGCTCTGTCTGCAGCTCCCGCCTCCTCCCTGGGGGGAGAGGCCACACCAGCCCAGCCCGCGTCCCCCTGATGGGGACCGAAGGCTTCCTGGGAGCTCTCAGCAGCGCCCACCTGGACTCAGGGCCATCCTGAGAGGCCAGGGAGGAGCTGGCCGAAGGGGGGCGGCGAGTGCGAGGGCTCTGGGCCTTGCTGCTATGTTGCTGGCAAGGAGGAGGGGCGGGTGGGCATGCTGCGGGGTGCTGGGTGCTGGGTGGTGTCAGGGACGGAACGAGACGCGCCTGTGGCGGAGGGTAGGCTGAAGTGGCTCTGGCCTGAGCCCTGGCGCAAGCCCTGTCCCTGGACCCGGCTCCTCTGAGGGTCCTCCCCGGGAGAAGGGGGGTCTCGTGGCAGAGACTGTCCCTGCTCGAATGCCCCCGGGGCCTGGCCTCACAGCAAGGGGGTCTGGTGCTAGCGCCCCTGTCTGTCCCGGGTCAGATTCTTGCGCCGGAACGCAGCCATGCTCTTCGGCCAGGCGGTGAAGGGGGCCGGACCTGGGTGACGGTGGGGGGCATCGTGCAGCTGGTCAGGCCCCAGGTGCAGCCCTTTGCTCCTGGCGGGGACTGGACGGGTGGTTGCTGGATGCCCAGGATGGATGCACTTGGGCCCTGTGAAGGGCGTGGATGCGCAGACTGCACGCGGCCACTAGGTGGGGCCGCGGTCCTGTGTCATTGCGGCCTGGGCCTGAGCTCCTCTCAGCTCACTGTCCTGGGGCCTCTGGACACACTTTGGAGAAGCCCTTGGGGGTCCAGCCTCTCCACTGGGGCCCCTGGGGCCATTTTCTCCTGTTCTCCCATCGGGAGAACTCTTGTCTTTGACCATTTTCGCCCTTTTTGCGGGGACCTCCCAGGCAGTGCCGGGAGCCCTTGGGGTCACTCCCAGTGGTTGCGGATGCCCAGAGCCAGACTCAGAGCCAAGAGCCAGGATGCCATGCGGCCAGACCCTGTGGTGCCAGGGGTTCCCCGGAACCCCCTGCGGTGCTTGGAGCCGCCAGGGCTGAATCCAGTGATCCTGGGGGACCATGTGGTGCTGGGGATTGAACCAGGTCAGCTGCGTGTAAGCTAAGTGCCTTCTCCTCTCTTTTGTCTTTCTAGCCCTCTTCTCGCAATTTCTATGCATGTATACAATTTTGGAAAAGTAGTAATACTTTTCGATTGTAAACAGCAGAAACAAACAAAAAGCAGGAAAAATATTAGTTTACTTTCACCAGCAAAGACTTTGTCATGTATTGTTCTAGTTTTCAGCAATGATTTTTATAAATACACATACGTACTTGAAGACCAACATCTCTCCATGCTGTTATAAGATACATTTTTTTCTCCACTCAGCCACCAAAAGCCAAAAACATGTTTCCTTGTTTTCAGTTATGTGTTGCTTTGATGGATTCCAATATCTGCACACAGTGTATTTTAAAACCTCTCCTCTTTTCTTGGATATTTTGGCAGTTTCCAGGTTTTTTCTGTTTGAAGTATCAGAGCAGTAAATAGGATCAAATCTCTGCCCAGTCTTTATCCTCAGTGTCCGTCCTGGGGAAAGGGCCCAAGGCGAGGAGCTTGCTGTGTGTCCCCTGAAATAGAGGCCCGGGACTGGGCCACAGTGAGAGTCAGCCTGGAGCTTCCCTGTCTTTCCATTTTCGACTGGTGTGTGTGGCTGGAGCGATAGCACAGCGGGTAAGGCGTTTGCCTTGCCCGAGGCCGACCCGACAGACCCGGGTTCAATTCCTCTGCCCCTCTCTTGGAGAACCCGGCAAGCTACTGAGAGTACCTCTCTCACGTGGCAAAAGTCTGGCAAGCTCCCCGTGACATATTCGATACGTAAACACAGTAACAGCAAGTCTCACGATGGAGGCGTTACTAGGCCCGCTCGAGCAAATTGATGAACAATGGGAGGGAGGACAGTGCTACAGTGCTAAGTTCCTCCGCACTGGGGAGTTTCTTTTCTCTTCTACTTGCCGAAAGACTGTTCTAGTTTCTGCCTTTGAGCCCGAGCTTCCGTATTATTCAGTGTGCTCCCTGGCAGAAATATTGAAGAACCTGGGGACTGTGACAGGACAGAGGCCCGCCGTCACCACTCCTGCGTCCAGCCGAGCAGCGTCAGCGCTCCCTGCCCCGTACACCCTGAGCCCTGGCCCTACCTCGGGCTGGTGCGAGGCTTTGGCTTGGCTTTGGCAAAGAGCTGGGCAAAGTGGGATGCAGAGGTGGGGTGGGGCTACGGTCTGGTGTGCCGGGTGCTGGCCGTGTCCTGCTGGTGTGACCAGGTGCCTGCCCAGCAGGCCCGCCAGCTGCAGCTGCCACTGGGTGTTCTGGTGGCGGGCAGGCGTGCGAGATAACCAGTGGCCCTGTGTCAGGAGACCCGAGTCACTTGGGCAGGCAGGAAGCCCCTCTAGAGGCTGCCAGTGTGGCACCAAATGTGACTTTGTGTTCGACTGGGCCTAACCTAAGAAGCAGCAGCAAAGCTGCTGGTAGAACACATTATTCTCCCCCAGATCCAGTTTGCAAATGCTGCAACACATCCCTGAGAAATCCCAGGGCCGTTGGAAATCGGGGCTAGTTGAACTTGGGCTCACAGAGGCAAGGCCTGTGCACTACTGCTGAGCTACACCCTTGGGCCCTCTAGGCCTATTTTTCTGTTTGAAAAACTTTTGGTCCGTCCCCAGAGGTGCTCAGGGCTTCCTCCTGGCTCTGTGCTCAGGGATGACTGCTGGTAGGGCTCAGGGACCAGTGGTGTTTCCCGGGATTGAACCCGGGCCAGACACATGCCTTACCCACCGTGCTATCACCCCGGCTCCTCGGAGTGTTCTCTCAGGGGCATTCTAGCAGTCTTTCACTTCCGCTATTGTCTGACCCACTCGGCGTGACTGCAGCGGTCTCGTGAAGAGCATGATGCCTCCGTGTCTCCTCTAGGAGCGTGTGTCCACCTCCCCTGCCCGACTCCCCTGGCCCTGGATGAGGGCAGAGGGAAGCCAGCCCAGACTTGAGGGCCGGAGGGCCCCTTCCCTCCCCTGGAGGCGCGAGCTGGCCCGGGGATGCCTTCAGCATGGGGTGGCTTCTGTCTCACAGTTCCTGCAGGCGACCGTGGGGGTGTGAGGATGAGGATGGATTCTCTGAAAGACCGTTTTCCTGTGCTTGGTCCCCTGCCCTAGAGGGAGGCTGAGCCTGTTGCGGAGCCAGACGCGGGTGCCCCTCGCAGGACCTTTGCACAGCAGAGACGCTCAGGAGACATGAGCCATGGCCGCGGTGGTGGCCTGACCCCCACTGGAGGTGGGGACGGTGGCACTCTGCAGTGCGGCTGGAGAGGGGGCCTGGGAGTGGGATCCGCTGTCTGGGCTCTGGGTGGGGAGATTTGGGAGGACGCGCCTCTTACTCGGGCTTGGGTGCATGCGACTGGAGGCTTCAGCCCTGTGGCGCACAGATGCTCTCGCTTTGTGGGTAGCTGCACATTGAACAGCCTGGGGGAGATCCCCGGCACCGCCCACGGCCCTCTGAGCACTGCTGGGAGGGATTCCCGAACACAGAGCCAGGAACAGCCCCTGAGCACGAGGAGCTGTGCCCCTCCCCCTCCCCCAGAAATACAGAACATGTGTGTGTGGTTGCGGAAGCTAGGCCTGTCCCTGTCTCTGCTCTAGCTCCTCTCTGCCCCGGGGGTCGCACCGTGCTCCTGGTGGGCCCCGGCACCGCTTGCCGTCCCCGAGCACAGCCGGGTGTGCCCGAATACCGCGCCCCTCCTGCTCTCCCGTTCTGTGGTCACTACCACACCCACCTCCACATCCTCCCCCCACGAATCCTTTTCCTGCTCGTCACCGCTTCTGCCACTTTCTGCGAGGGAGCAGGCTTTCTTATTAAGGATGAATTCATGCTGGTGATTCCAGCTTCAGGTCTTTTTATTTTCATTCTTTTTTTTTTTTTTTTTTTGGCTTTTTGGGTCACACCCAGCAATGCTCAGTGGTTCCTTCTGGCTCTGCACTCAGGAATTACTCCTGGCGGTGCTTGGGGGACCAAATGGGATGCTGGGAATTGAACCCGGGTCGGCTGCGTGCAAGGCAAAAACGCCCTACCCTATTTTCATCCTTTTTTTGATCTTACTAAAATTCTTTGCCCAGTTCTTGGGTGACTCAATGTAATGCCCTTTCTTCTTCCCTATATCACGGTTCCAGCTTGTAACGCTGCTAACTCCTGCCTTTTATTGTTTGCTAGTGGGGCGGGGATCCTCCCAGCGCTGCTGGATTTGCCGGGGTTGGGGGCGCCTGATGGCTCGGGCTGGGCCATTCATGCTGTGCTGCTTGGGGACACAGCTTTCCCTATGTTGCCATCTCTTCCTGTGTACCCTCAACAAACTTTTCACCAGCAATAGACTCACTGTGTGTACCAAAACTTTTGGTGTAGGACGGGAGAGCTAGCACAATGGGTAAGGCATGTACCTTGCATGTGGCTGACCCTTGTGTGGTCCCCCAAGCCCTGCAGGTATGATCCCTTAACACAACCTAAAAATGCCAAACAACACCTGCTCCCACTCCAAACACTGTGGTTGTAGTTTCCAGTAAGCAAGTGGACCTAAATGTGTGTCTCAAACCTTCTAAAGCACTCTGCCTGTAGCCTCCTGAAGAGAATACTCAAGGCCAGTGCACTTTCAGCTGAAATAATCTCTTATATTTGTTCTCCAGTTTTGAAATTCTATTGTACTTTGTTGTATTTTATTTTTCCCTTTATTATGGATTTTATTTTTTGAATTTTTTTGCATGTGGCCAGTTACTGTTTATTTTTTATTTTAATGAATCCTCGTGAGATACAGTTACAGACTTAAAAATTTTCCTGATTACATTTCAGTCAAACAATGTTTGAGTACCCATCCCTCCACCAGTGCCCATTCTCCCCCACCAATGTTCCCAGTGTCCCTCCCGCCACCCCCATCCCTTCCTACCCCCCTTGCCTCCGTGGCAGACACATTCCCCCTTACTCACTCTCTCCTTTTGGGTGTTGTGATTTGCAACATAGGCACTAAGCAGCCGTCGTGTTTGGTCGATAGCATACTTTGAGCATGCATCTACCATCCCGAGTGATCCCTCCAACCATCATTTGCTTAGTGGTCTCTTCTCCATCCTACCTGTCTTTTCCCCCAGCATATGCGATCGGCTTCCAAGCCGTGGGACCACACTCCTGGCCTTTATCTCTACTCTCCTTAGGTGTTATTCTCTTATTATGTGACTTGGTATCCTGGCAAGCTCCCTGTGGCATATTCAGTATGCCAAAAACAGTAACAAGTCTCACAATGGAGACGTTACTGGTGCCCACTTGAGCGAATCAATGAACAGTGGGAGGACAGTGAAACAGTGATACATCCCACCAATGGGTGCAGTCATTCTGTGACTGTCCCTTTCTTTCTGACTCATTTCGCTTAGCATGATGCTCTCTATGTTGATCCACTTATATGCAAATTTCATGGTTCCATCTCTTCTAACAGCTGCATAGTACTCCATTGTGTGTAGATATGCCAAAGTTTCTTTAACCGGTCATCTGTTCTTGGACACTTTTTTAAAAAATTTTTTTATTAGTGAAACACCATGAGGTACAGTTGTAGATTTACTATTTTTTGTGCTTGGGTTTCGGTCATACAATGATCAGATACCCATCCCTCCACCAGTGCCCATTTTCCACCACCATGGATAATATCCCCCCCACCCCCATCCCCCCATCCCCCCTGTCTCTGTGGCAGGGCAATCCCCTGTGTTCTCTCTCTCCTTTTGGGCGTTGTGGTCTGTAAAAGAGGCATTGAGTGGCAAACATGTTCAGTCCATAGTCTACTTTCGACATGCATCTCCCCTCCTGGGAGGATCCTCCTAACACCCTTTATTTGGTGCTCCCTTCTCTATCTGAACTGCCCTTTCCCCTAGAATACCCGACTGGCCTCTAAGTTATGGAGTAATCCTCCTGGTGCTGATCTCAGCTATTCTTGGGTATTAATCTCATATTTTGTTACTTTATATCCCCCAGATGAATGCAGTCTTTCTATGTCTATCCCTCTCTTTCTGACTCATTTCGCTTAGCATGATTCTTTCCATGTTGTACCACTTGTATGTAAATTTCATGACTTCACCTTTTCTAACAGCTACATAGTACTCCATTGTGTAGATGTACCAAAGTTTCTTTAACCAGTCATCTGTTCTTGGGCACTCAGGTTTCTTCCAGTTTCTGGCTATTGTAAAGAGTGCTGCAATGAACAAACAAGTGCAGATGTCACTTCGACTATACATTTTTGCCTCTCTGGGATATATTCCAGAGGGCTGGAGTGATAGCACAGCGGTAGGGCGTTCGCCTTACAAGCGGCCAACATGGCCGACCCGAGTTCGATTCCTCCGCCCCTCTCGGAGAGCCCGGCAAGCTACCGAGAGTATTCGATATGCCAAACACAGTAACAACAAAGTCTCCAATGGAGATGTTACTGGGCCCGCTCGAGCAAATCGACGATCAACGGGAGGGCCTTTACCTTTACCTTTACCTTTTGGGATATATTCCCAGGAGTGGTATTGCTGGGTCAAATGGGAGCTAAATTTCTAATTTTTTGAGAATCGTCCATATTGTTTTCCAGAAGGGCTGAACCAGTCGACATGCCCACCAACAGTGAAGGAGTGTCCCTTTCTCACCACATCCGCGCCAGCATCGGTTGCTTTTGTTCTTTTGAATGTGGGCCAGTCTCTAAGGTGTAAGATGGTATCTCATTGTGGTTTTGATCTGCATCTCCCTAATGATTAATGATGTAGAGCATTTTCTCATGTGCTTTTTTGCCATTCGGATTTCTTCTTTGAGAAAGTTTCTGTTCATTTCATTGCCCCATTTTTAAATGGGGTTGGATGTTTCCTTCTTGTGGAGTTTAACCAGTATTTTGTATATCCTGTATATCAATGCCTTGTCAGATGTGTAAGGTAAGGTAAAGGTAAAGGCCCTCCCGTTGATCGTCGATTTGCTCGAGCGGGCCCAGTAACATCTCCATTGGAGACTTTGTTGTTACTGTGTCTGGCATATCGAATACTCTCGGTAGCTTGCCGGGCTCTCCGAGAGGGGCTGAGGAATCGAACTCGGGTCGGCCATGTTGGCCGCTTGTAAGGCGAATGCCCTACCGCTGTGCTATCGCTCCAGCCCGTATTCGGCGAATATCCTTTCCCATTCTGTAGACTGTCTTTGTATTTTGGTCACTGTTTCTTTGGAGGTGCAGAAGCTTCTTAGTTTAAGATAGTCCCATTTATCTATCTCTGTTTTCACTTGCTCGGCCAGTAGCGTGGCATCTTTGAAGATACCATTAGCTTCAATGTTGGACACTTTTTCCCCCCCCAGATTCTGGCTATTGTAAATAGTGCTGCAATAAACATACATGTGCCCATGTCATTTCTACTGTAATTTTTTGCATCTCCGGGATATATTCCCAGGAGTGGTATTACTGGGTGAATCACTTAATCACTTAACTTCCCGTTAGTCATCGATTTGCTCAAGCGGGCGCCAGTAACGTCTCCATTTGTCCCTGTCACGTGCTAGTGTAGCCCAATGGCATCTGTTCGCTCCGGGAACATGAAGGGCCTCAAACTGATAGTTCATGATCTTGACGAAGAAGTCTGACCATCTGGAAGGTGGGCGGCCACGTGGTCTTTTGACATCCCGTGGAATCCAGTCGGTAACAGCTCTAGTCCAGCGGTCGTCTTTAAATCTCATTACATGACCAGCCCATCTGATTTTCGACACCTTGGCAAATGAGACAGCTTCCCTGATTCTTGATCTTCGACGGATGTCAGAACTCCGGATTCGTTCTCTCATTTGAGTGAAACGTGATATTCCAAGCATAGCTCTTTCTATTCTTTTTTGGGAGACCTGAATAGCGTTCTCATCTTGTTTGCGTAGGGCCCAGGTCTCTGAGGCATATGTTAATGCAGGAAGAACAGTGGAATCAAAGAGATGTGCCCGGAGCTGGAGGTTCTTCGTCCTCTTAGCTATTGCTTCGACGTTCTTGAAGGCGTTCCAAGCCGCTCTCTTCCTCCTGCACAGCTCGGGTGCCAGGTCATTTGTCATGTTGACCTCTCGACCTAGGTACACATAGCTGTTGCATTCGGAGATGGTCGTTCCATTGAGAGCGAATGGGGCGTCAGGAACAAGGCTGTTTCTCATAAACATTGTCTTCGTAAGATTCAGCTGTAGTCCTACCTTTCCACACTCACGGTCAAAGTCGGCCAGCATTTGTGCCGCTTGGCTGATGTTTGGTGTTATTAAAACAATGTCATCAGCAAAGCGGAGGTGGTGTAATTGCCGACCATCTATCTTCACTCCCATTCCTTCCCATTCCAGTCGTCGCATGATGTTCTCGAGGGTGGCACTGAAGAGTTTCGGTGAAATGGTATCACCCTGCTGCACCCCTCTCTTGACATCAACGATCACTTCTTTGTAGAATGGTGAGATCCTGGTAGTGAATCTGCAATACAGCTCACGGAGGATCCTGATGTATTGGGCTTGAATGCCCTGATTGGCTAGGGCTTCAATGACCGCTTCCGTCTCAACAGAATCAAAGGCCTTCTTTAAATCAATGAACGTTAAGCAGAGCGGCATCTTGAACTCCCGAGAAACCTCAATGAGCTTGGTTATCGTGTGGATATGGTCGATGGTGCTGAATCCTTTGCGGAACCCTGCTTGCTCGCGTGGTTGTCCTTCATCTAGTGTTCTGCCAATCCTATTCAGGATGACTCGAGTGAACAACTTGTAGATGACAGACAATAGGCAGATCGGGCGATAGTTGCCAGTGTCATGGATGTCTCCCTTCTTGAAGAGTAGTACGGTCCTGCTGGTTTTCCATTGGGACGGAACCTTGCATTCAGACAGGTAATGAGTGAAGAGCCGAGCCAGTGTATTGATGAGTACTGATGGCAGGTTCTTCAGGTGTTCAGGTCTGACCTTGTTTGGGCCGGGTGCTGTTTGTTTCTTTACCGACGAAATGGCGTGTCGGATATAGGAAGGGAGAACGTTGGGAACGACATATCCATCCTGTGGAATTTGGTATGTCAGCAAGTGGACATGGCTATCGAAGAGATTTGAGTAGAAGTCATGGATAATCTTCTCCATTGCCGTTCTGGATGATGTGATGGATCCATCAGGACGTCGGAGGGCAGTCATCTTGGTCTTATAGTTGGCGAAGGACAGGCGGGCGTTATGAATACTTTTCCCCGCTTCTGCCGCATCTACCAGTCCTTCTGCTCTTCTCTCTTTGAGGTCTTCCTTGATGGCATCTCTGCACTGCTTTGCGAGCTCAGACGTTAGCTTGCTGTTGCCTGAGACATGCGACAAACCACGCTGGCGAATTAGCTCAAGAGTTCTCGAAGATAGGCGATTTTTTTGTGGCTATCTCTCTCTTGGCGTTCCTCGCACATTCATGGAGGTGCTGAACCAGTCGATCGTATTCCTCGTCAATGTTGTCAACAATGGCATCTTCCCATGTTGCCGCCATAGTACCAAAGAGTTCCCAGTTGGTGGTCATTCTGGGAGTTCTCTTTTTGAACTTTGCAGCCCTTTCTCCCCACTCTGTGAAGTAGAATTTTGCACGAAGGAGACGGTGGTCCGATCCCGTTCGAAATTTTGGGACAACAGCGACATCGGTCAGGGAAAACCGTCAATTGAATATGATGTGGTCTATTTTGTTGTGGAATCGTCCACCGGGAGACTCCCATGTCCATAGTTTAGATTCTGCCTTCTGGAACTGTGAGTTACCATGAATGGTCTTGGTCGACATGATGAACTCAGACAGTCTCTCACCCTGTTCGTTCCATTCTAGGCCATGGGTCCCGATGTGAAGTTCTTCAGCTGATCTTCTCGGTCCTATCTTGGCATTAAAATCACCCACAATGATCTTGTAGAAGGTGTGGTCTTCTTTATAGAACTTCTCTAGCTCCATGTGAAACTTCTCGATTTCTCTTTCATCATAATGAGATTTTGGTGCGTAGACAACGAAGATAGAAACTGCAGGCAGTGAGTCACATCTATTCAAATGTAAACGTCTGATTCGGGTTGTTAGGCATTCAAATGAATCAATGCTCTTGCCCAAGTTTGTGTTGACAAGGACACCGACGCCTCCAACACCTCTTTTATCGCATGGGTGAAATGGAAGCTCAATTTCTAATTTTTTGAGAGACATCCATGTTTTTTCCAAAAAGACTGAATCAGTCAGCATTCCCACCAGCAGCGAAGAAGAATCTCCTCCCTACATCTATGCCAACACTTGTTGCTTTTATTTTTTTTTGGGGGGGGGGAGGATGTGTGACAGTCTTTGTGGTGTAAGATGATATCTCATTGTTTTGATCTGTATCTCGCTGATGGTTAGTGATGAAGAGCATTTTTTCATGTGCCGTTCGGGTTTCTTCTTTGGGGAAGTTTCTGTTCATTTCATCACCCCATTTTCTCATGGGATTGGATGTTTTTTTCTTGTAGAGTTCAACCAGTGCCTTGTATATCCTTGATACTAACCCCTTGTCTGAGGGGTATTGGATGACTATCCTTTCCCATTCTGTATACTGTCTTTGTATTTTAGTCACTGGTTCTCTTGGTGTAGAAGCTTGTTAGTTTAAGATAGTCCCATTTGTTTATCTCTGTTTCCACTTGCTTGGTCAGTGGTGTTTCGTTCTTAAAGATACCTTTACCTTCAGTGTCGTGGAGGGTTTTGTCGACCTTTTCTTCAATGTACCTGATGGATTCTGGTCTGATGTTTAGGTCTTTAATAAATTTGATCTGATTTTTGTGCATGGTGTTAGGTAGTGGTCTGAGCCTACTTTTTTGCGTGTAGTTGTCCAGTTTTGCCAACACCATTTGTTAAAGAGGCTTTCCTTGCTTCACTTCACATTTCTTGCTCCCTTATCGAAGATAAGTATATGATCATATACTTGAGGGTGTGTTTAAGGACATTCAACCCTCGTCCACTGATCTGTGGTTCTGCTTTTGTTCCAGTACCATGCTGTTTTCCTTACTACTGCTTTGTAGTACAGTTTGAAGTTGTGAAACCCTGTTTTAATGATTCCTGGGCCAGAGAGATGGTACAGTAGCTAAGGCACCTGCCTAGCATGCTGCAGAACACAGAATTCTCAACGTCACGCATGGTCCTCAAGACTGCTGGGGGTCACGCCTGAGCAACATTGGGTGGGACGAAGCATCCCTCTGCTTCCCTCCCCTCCCAAAATTGTGATTCCTGACTCATCAGGCTCCCAAACCAGAATATCTAAAAACTGAGTTCTGTGTTCTCAAGCTGCTCTGTGGCCCTGTAGCACTGCCCTCCTGTTGTTCATCAGTTTGCTCAAGCGGGCACCAGTAACGTCTCAACAAGTTGTGAGACTTGTCGTTACTGTTTCTGGCGTATTGAATATGCCCCGGGGAGCTTGCCAGGCCCTGCTGGATACTCTTGGTAGTCTGCTGGGCTCTTCAAGAGGGGTGCTATGAAGGTAGTGGAATGAATTGACTAAGACTACAGAGCCAGCGAGTCCAGTTAGTTGTCTTGGGGGCCACACCTAGCTGTGTTCAGGGCTTACTCCTCACTCTGCAGTCAGGAATCACACTTGGGAGTACTCAGAGGACCATATGGGATGCGGGGATCAAACCTGGGTCAGCACGTGCAAGGGAAGTGCCCATCCCAGTGCACTATTGCTCCGGCCCCGAGTGAGTCCAAACCCCTGGCTCTTAAGTTTTTTTGTGCATTTACAGGAACGTGGTTTACCCTTTCTATCATTTCCCCGGAGATGGGGTTCTGACCACACTAAATACACTGGCAAGAGCTTGGCCCACTGGCACACAAGCGATACTCAGTATTATCAGTTCCATGTTTCCACTTAGTTCTGCCTGTAGTATTCACTGGACGAAAGTGGCAAGAGTGACAAAGTGTGCCAAGATGGGCAGATGGTCTCAGGTGACCAGTGTGTACTCTAAGAGGAAAAGTTCAAGTTCCAGCCCGGCTCAGCCAGAGCAAAGTTTTGATACCATATTCCTAACAACTACCCCCTCCCCCACACCCCTCCCTCAAGCCAGACTCAGCTCGACCAAACTTTTGATACCATGTTACTGACAATCACACACCCCATGTCTTCAGCACTCAAGCTCCTCTGTCATCGTCAATATGAAGAATAAAGTTCCCTTTTATTTTACATCTTGGTGCTTTCTCGTGGCTTTAGAGCTGTAGGTAAGGTGTCGCAGACTGGCATTTCAAGATGTTGGCATTGGCGTCTTCTCTCCCAGCACTCTAACTAGTTCCTCACTCAACCTGTCACTTCGTGTTAACCACTTGTCCAATCACTTTTTAACCCTGGGCAAACATTTCAGTGTCTCGGGGGATTTTTGAGGTCGCCATCATAGCCAGCTAATTTTTGCCCGTCCTTTATTTGGCCCGAGATAGATCTCACCCCAAGAATGAGAAACCATGCCTTGTGTGATTTTGTTAAAATTTTGCTTTCATTACCAAGTAAGGGACTTTGTCCAACTTCTTTTGCATCTTTGACCCTGTATATAGAGCCAGTCACAGGAGTTCAGCGTTAAAAAAAAAAGAGTAATGGGTTATTAGGACGTGATTTTGAATTTGAGGTGAGCAGCCAGTGTGTGCTTGCTGATTTCAGTGTTTTCTTCATTACTTTTCATTCCTGTTACATTGTAGGGATGTCCGAATGGTGTTGTTTGTTTGTTTGTTTGTTTGCTTTTTGGGTCACACCCGATGATGCACAGGGGTTACTCCTGGCTCTACAATCAGGAATTACTCCTGGCAGTGCTCAGGGGACCCTATGGGATGTTGGGAATCGAACCTGGGTCGGCCGTGTGCAAGGCAAACGCCCTACCCGCTGTGCTATTGCTCCAGCCCCACAGCGATGTCCGAATGTTTTAAACAATTTTTTTTTCCTTTTGCAAATGTTGATTGATTTATTTAGTAGTGTAAGTTGTTTTCAGCATATTTTAGGCCCTCTTTTATCTGCCTTGGCCGTTTATGACCCAGTAAAGAATTTATTAGATAGGTTTAGAAAAATAAACCAAATTCTGTTTCCCCCCTCTCTCTCCTATTTTGTTTTTTTGGGGTCAATCCAGCTATACTTAGGGATTATTACCAACTCTTTGCTCAGGAATCACTCCTGGCTCCTAGGTGGCTTGGGAGACCATTATGGGGTGCCAGGGAACAAAATAGGTCAGCCAGGTGTAAGACAGGCTCCTAACCTGCTATACTCTCTCTCACTCTATTCCATTTTTATCGTAGGTTGGTTGGTCAAAGCTCTACAAACCATAATGACTTCAACAAGTAAAGCAATTGAATTGCAACTTCAAGTGAAACAAAATACAGAAGAATTACAAGATTTTATGAGAGATTTAGAACATTGGGAAAAAGACATTAAGCAAAAGGATATGGAACTCAGAAGACAGAATGGGGTTCCTGAAGAGGTAAATGATGTCCCTGTATTGCATTCGGCAATGCTGTTCGTTTTTAAATAAAGCATGGTTTTTAAAGGGTTTTGTAAAATAGTAAAATTGAAGTGACTTGCTTCCTTGTCAACATTCCAGAAGTTTTATTTTAAAAGTTTTAAATGTGTATTTGTGGGATATTTAAAAAAGTAGTATGAGAATAATATCCAAAGATAAAGGAACGAGGGCCAGGAAGACCGGTCCCTGGTAGAATTTTGCCATAAGTCGTGGGCGAGGGCAGTTAGGCTAGAGAAGGGACCACAGTGACAGTGATCGTTGGGAATGATCACTCGGGACCAGAACTGAGTGCTGCAGGGAGGTAAAGTGTTTATATATCATAACCTTTGAGCAACAGCGTTGCAGACCACAGTGCCTGAAAGAGAAGAGACACACAGGCACTCTCACATCCACATTCAAACACTCACCCATGGGGGCAGGGAAACTGGGACAGTGGTGGCAGGATTTGTACACTGGTGAAGGGACAGGTCTTGACTGGGGCCTTGTCTGACCGAAACCCAATCATGAACAACTTTGTAACTATTTCATGGTGATTGAATTTTAAAAAGTGTCAAATGTTTTAGTATATTAAGACTTGTTAGGAGTCATGAATGGCTAATAGACTGATAATTCTCACGGGGTAAATAGCTTAAAATATGGATTGTATATGTAGTATGTATCAAATAATTATGCATATTGAATGCCATTAATGTACTGTATTGTATAAAAATGTAACTAGCTCCTACTGTCATTCTGATGGGCATTTAACTCTAAGAAAGAACAGAGTTATGCCATTTGCAGCACCCGGGTGGAACTAGAAGACATGATGCTGCGTGAAGTCGGAAGGAAAGAGGGAGGGACAGAAAGATGGTACCGGAGGTGAGGAGTGTGCCTTGCATGGATTCAGCAACCTGGCACCACATATGGTCCCTCAAGCTCGCCACAGGTGATCCCTGAGCACCACAGAGTATGGCCCCAAGACCAAAAGAAAAACAAGAAAAATGAAAAAAGCAAAACAAAAAAAGGAACGTTAGATACAGAATGATCTCTCTCATAGGTGAGCTTAAAGCTACATGGCAGGGGGGAGCGGACTGCACGACTCCTCTGGGTTATGGTCCCCAGAACCCGCTGGGAGTCACCCCTGAGTGCAGAGCCAGGAGTAAAACCTCAGCGCTGCTGGTGTGGCTCAAAATGGGGGCGAAAAAGCGAGGTAGCAACCAAGGGCTGAAGGTAGCCAAGGGGGAGCT
The DNA here is from genome assembly GCF_029834395.1 of Sorex fumeus. Classification (NCBI taxonomy): domain Eukaryota; kingdom Metazoa; phylum Chordata; class Mammalia; order Eulipotyphla; family Soricidae; genus Sorex; species Sorex fumeus. Next base: position 11,612,777 of record NW_026606135.1, read on the forward strand.
GACCTACACAGTTGAGTGATGGAGTGTGGGCTTGGGAGGGAGGTGAATCCTGGGAGGAGTGTAATGTTGAATTATGTTCATGGGAGGCCATCGTCGTTATGAATCACGGATCTCATATATATGTAAAGTAGAAATGGTTCTTAAAAAGAGCACCTAAATGACTATATTTTCTTGCTGTACTTAATGATAAGAGCCAGTTTGATATTAATACTGATAATGCATGGGGTTTTTCTTAGGGGGTGGGGGGAAGTGCACTTTAGGACCACAACCTGCAGTGCTCAGATCTGGCTCTGCTCAGGGAAAGCTCCTGGCAGGGCGTGGGGGACCAGATAGGATGCCAGGGATTGAATCCAGTTTGGTGTTTTGATGAAAGAAGCACCTGGAGGGGATTTTCAGAGTCATTTTATATATGCAGAAGCTCTGTAAGATCCTGCCAGTTTTCCAAGGTAGTGGTATTTTTCATTTTTCTTTTACTGGTTTTTGGGCCATACCTAGCTGTGGGGTTCGAGCGATAGTACAACGGTAGGGCGTTTACCTTGAACGCGGCCAATTCGGCTGACCCAGGTTCGATTCCTCCGCCCCTCTCAGAGAGCACGGCAAGCTACCGAGAGTATCTCGCTCGCAGGGCAAAGCCTGGCAAGCTGCCCGTGGCGTATTCGACATGCCAAACACAGTAACAACAAGTTTCACAATGGGGACGTTACTGGGCCTGCTTGAGCAAATCGATGAACAGCAGGACAGTGCTACAGTGCTACCTCGCTGTGATGAGGGCGTCCTCCTGGCTCTGTTCGTAGGATAATGCCAGGCAGTGCTGGGGTGCGAGGTGAGTCCAGTCTGCAGTGCCAGGATTACCCCTTAGTTGGTCCTGTGCAAAGTGGGTACCTGCCCTCTGGATTCTCTCTGACCCCATTGTATTTTTCGTATTGAATCAAGACCAATCAACTATATGAGGGAGTTGCAGTTATTTAAATAGTCCCCATCTACTTTAGTATGATTCTAGTATTAGAGAAGTTAATTTTTGGTTTTGAATGAATTTCTCTGGAAATAAATTCAGAACATACCATTTTTAGTATGAATCATCTAGTCTGCTTTCAGTGTTTGTGTCTTTTCCTTGTCAGAGGTTAGTATCTTCTTATAATACTCCTTAGTGAAAATCATCATCTAAGATGATTTCTTAGATGTTTTCTGTATAGCTGTTAATTCATTCAACACAGTGATCATGACACGTTGTGTGGCCAGTGTCGTGGCTGCCTTGGTTGCTAAAGTCATTTCCGTTATCCTTTAAGATACTGATATTTCTTTACCATTTCCTTCAAATGTTCAAATCTGCGCAACGGCTTTATTGACGTACGGTCGTTAATTTTCATATATGTCAGCACAGTAGGGTTGGACAAATGTGGATTTAAAGTGGTAGGCTGGTGGTATGTTTATAGTCATCCTCCTAAACACATAGTTAAATTTCAGTCCATCTTTTAATGTCCATACAGTGAGTCTAAGCAGATTTTATTGTACCCTTTTTTACTTACAAGTAATTAAAATGATGTTATTAAATGCAAACAATTGTTTATATAAGGATCAGGGTTTTTGTTTAGATAAGGCGCTGTGTTCCTCAAGAAGATGTAAGATAAAGGATAATGTTTGTGGCTAGAGAGATAGTACAGTGGGTCTGGTGCTTGCCTCGCATGTGACTGACCTGGGTTGGAGCCCTACTATTGCATATAGTCTGCAAGTGTGACCAGGAATGATCCCAGAGTACCAAGCCAAAAGAAGCCCTGAGCAGCGCTGGGGGTGTCCCAGAAACTTTTTTTTTCACATTTGTAAAAGCACTGTAGCATGGCAGCACTGTCCTCCCTTTGTTCATTGATTTGCTCGAGTTGGCCCAGTAACGTCTCCCATCGTGAGACTTGTTGTTACTGTGTTTGGCATACTGAATACGTCACGGGGAGCTTGCCAGGCTTTGCCGTGTGGGTGAGATACTCTCGGTAGCTTGCCGGGCTCTCTGAGAGGGGTGGAGGAATCGAACCCGGCTCAGCCAGGCTGGCTGTGCGCAAGGCAAATGCCCTACCCGCTGTGCTATCACTCCAGCCCATTTTAATATGATACAAGTTTATTATTATTGTTATTTAAGCTTTCGGGCTTACCCCTGGCTCTGCACTGAGGGATCACTCCTGAAGAGACTTGGGCGACCGTATGTGGGATCAAACCTGGTTTGGAACATGCCAGGGAAGCACCTTACCTGCTGTACTATCTCTTTGAGCCCACAAGAGGGATTTTTAATAGCAGAAGAGCAAGGAGAAAGAAAAGGTGGGTTGCAAACGGGTGGGTTCTAGAACAATGCATTTCTTGTAGGCTGGCTGCTTGAGGCACACATCTCAAAGTCTAGTCATCCTTGAGTCCTGGCAGTCAGGGTCCTCCGATAAGCCCTCAGGTATTTCTCTTATCACATCTATAAGCCTAAACAAAGTAGGACAAAATGAGGGACACTGTCCTCAGCTTTAGACTTTAGGGAACAGAATAGTGAGTTAGGGACCATATGTAGGAGTTTGCTGTTGCTAATTTCTTGGTAGGTTTTGATTCTCCTCAACATTCTAATGTGTGGGAGTTTCCTTCCCACACTATCAAACTTGGTGTTCTCTAGTTCAGCCCAGTCCTGATCCTGTCTACCCAGATGTGACCTCAGATTCCCGAGTTTGAAGCCTCTGCCCAAAGATCGCCCTCCGTGTGCCATGTTACTTGCGCCTGCAGCTTGGGACGCCCTTCCCAGGGCATCTGCTAATGGCACCTGCAGCCCGTCAGTGTCAGGATTTCTTCTCAGTTGAGTTTATTTGCTAGTGCATCTCACGGACTGAATTCTGTGTTTATTCCAAAGAGTATCGCTTGAGGTGGGTGGGGAGAGGGATGTTGATGGAGAGGCACTGGCCCAGGTGATGGCTTTGGGTTAGAACTTTGGATGCCTTAGACTCTGTTATCACAGTTTGGTAAATCACGGTGCCTAAGTTAAGAGGGTCTTTCTTTTATGAGGATAACTCATAAGAAGCCAGCTAGAGGCGTGCCACTGGGCAGGGCATGGAAAAAGGTCAAGGGATTTCCATGCTGTCTCAGCACTCCAGTCTCCCCTCTCCTGAGCCAACCTGGAAGTTACCTGAATCTTACCCTTTTCAGAAGTTATGGAGGCCTGGGACTGGAGCAATAGTCCAGCGGGGAGGGCGCTTGCCTTCCACCCGACTGACCTGGGTTTGATCTGCGGCGTCACAGATGGTCCCCCACGTCTGCCAGGATGGATCTCTGAGCATAGAGCCAGGATTAGTCTTGAGTATAAGCTGGGTGTGTCCTCAAAAAAGAAAATCACTGAGCTGAGTGATTTATGGAGGCCTCTTTCCATAGGCACAGTTGATTAAATCACTGATTCTAAGCCTTTGATTCTGATAATTAAAGAGATGGGACTTAAGGTTCCAGTTCTGACAACTAGCTGCCTGTCTCAGGTACTGTCTCAGGGTCATTTTCTCCAATATAGCAAAAGACACCTTTTGTTCTCATCAGGAAATTCCAAGGGTTTTAGGAACTCTACAAGAATGGAATCGGAGACCAAAACCACTTTTTCTTATCAGTCACAGTATCAGCTGATCACTCAACACCTCTAGTATTAGACAGTTCCTTGTAATCGTTCATATCCAGCCGACCAATTATAGTTCCAAGGTCATGGTAACTAGGGCCTATCCCAGCAACTCAGGCACCAGGTGGAAAGCAGCCCTGCACCAAATGCCCGTGTTGCTGGGTGCTCTGATACTCTGCTCCTGTTGGGACCACTGCGTATCGGTAGGGTATGGACGGAAGCCAGAATGCCCAGAGGAAACCCAGGCGGATGTGGGGAGGAACTCCAACATTCCACACTGACCATAATCAGTTTTCATTTTCCCTCTTCCCTTTGGTTATGATGACGACCAGGAATCGCGCGTTTGGGTGTGGTGCTTGTCCTGTTGTTTGTGGTGCGGTGGGCGCTGCATAGCACGCCGCGACCCTCATGCTTGGCTGCCGTGTTTGTGTGGCCTGCACCGCTCCCTGTGGCCCTCACACACTCAACTGAGGTGTTTGCTGGGTGTCAGTTCCCTCAGTTGTGCACATTCTTGGTGGTGAGCGTGGACGGGCTTCCTGGGGGCCACTCCTGGCTGTGGGTGCTTCACAGGCTTCAGTTTTGCGCGGCTGTGGGCGCCAAACAGCAGAGCCACCAGGACAGCACCAGCCCGGACACGTGGCCTGGTCTTGCCAGACTGGCACTCAGTCACTCAGAACCATCCTTTGGACATCAGTTTTTTGTGTGTTTTCATTCGTTAGTGTTCTGTTGAATTAACACATTCCAGGACCATCTCTCCTTTTTTGTTTGAGTTTGTCTTTATTTTTTAAGTCGTCTGATGATGGGCATGATTCTTGTGATTGCAGGACAGTGTCCTGGATGAGCTTGACAAAGAGGACAGTACTCGGGATTCTGTGTCTCCAGAATCAGAGTCAGAAGAAGATGGAATTCACGTAGACTCACAAACGGCTCTTGCTTTAAAAGAAAAGGTATTCTCTAGGTTGCTTTGTTTTCCTTCAGAGGCGAAAGCTGTGTAAAACGTGGATCCCAAGATTTCTTTCTTCAAAACCATCCAGGGTCTGGTAGGCAGCAGGATGGCTTAGTGGCTAGGGGAATGGGACCTGGTATGGGAAAAGGCTTTTGGGTCACTTGTGCCTTTTCTTTCTCCAGTTGTAAAATAAGCTCAATTTTATTATTAAATCTCAGTGGATTATGACCATAAAGTGAACATTAAGAAATACATAAGTGAATATTAGTGCATGAAGTGCTTAGGACTTAGAAAATTATTCAGGACTATTAGTCGTGGACTGAAGTTAACTCAAAATTGGCGTTTGAGCTTCGTCATGAATATTATGTTCCAGTCCCCTATTTTATAGCTCATCTTCGGTTGGGTTTTGGAGGACTCTCCCTGAGGGAGTCTGATTGTTTGTTAAACTAGTCATTTTGCTTTTCAAAATGGTGGAAATCTCTTAGAGTAAATTTTCTTTTATAACTGTCTTTGACTAAACAGTAAGCTGTTACTGTCAGTGACGAGTTTATCAAGCTGAGTATTTCATTTTTGGGCCAGCGGCTCCTTTAGGTTGTACCCAAGAAATGATTATCTAATGAGTTTAAGCTCTTGTAAAATGATGATTTTGCTTAGTTTTCTTTCTTGTTAGCCTTGATCAGACAGCCAGTGAGTTAGAGAAGCCTGATACTGAAGAAAAGAACTCTGGAATTTTGTGCCACTATATAACTGACTTGTGCTTTTTATAGGGCAATAAATACTTCAAACAAGGAAAATATGATGATGCCATTGAATGCTACACCAAAGGCATGCATGCTGATCCTTATAATCCTGTGTTACCAACAAACAGAGCATCAGCATACTGTAGATTGAAAAAGTAAGGAGTTTTCCACACGGTGTGAATGTATTTTTATATATATTTTGTCACACCTTGTGGTAGGCTTACTCCTGGCTCTGCACACGAGAATCAGTCCTGGTGGGCTCAGGAGACCATATGGGATGCTGGGGATCGAACCTGGGTCAGTCATATGCAAGGCAAGCGACCTACCTGCTAAACTATCACTCTGTCTTTGATGTTTTGTGTGTATGTATATTTTTGAAGAGAATTTTATGTATTTTTATGGGAGAGACGGAAAATTACTTTTTTTTAACTCTATAAACTCTTCAAAAGCCATTTGGAGCATTTATGTGCTCAAACCACTCTCCTGTGATTCACTTTACTGAGGGTTTCCTCTGAAAATTGAGTCATTATGTTGAGTAATTCACACACTGAAATGGTAGTGGATAAAATTTTCAGCAGTTTATTTCCTTCCATTTTGAAAAGTCATTTCACAACTTAACCTACATTTTACTCTTTAACTTTCATTATAGTAAAATATATTCCAACTTTCACTGTCTCACTGTCATCCTGTTGTTCATCAGTTTGCTCGAGCAGGTGCCAGTAATGTCTCCATTTGTCCCAGCCCTGAGATTTTAGCAGCCTCTCTTTACTCGTCTTTTCCCAACGTATTGGAGGCTCTTTCAGGGTCAGGGGAATGAGACCTGTTATTGTTACTGTTTTTGGCATATTGAATACGCCACGGATAGCTTGCCAGACTCTTGCAAGTGGGATACTCTCGGTAGCTTGCCGGGCTCTCTCTCTCTATAGATAATTCCCTCTATGATTTGTTGCCTACTGTCTGAACCCCATCAACTGTGCGGTCATTATGGAAAATGGGTAGGGAGTGTCTTAGGATGTGTCCAGGAATATGTTCACTCATGTGTGAGGCTCAGCCCAAGTGTGTGGAAAGCGGCCTGGCGCGTGGTGGCAGTTGGGTAGTGGAGGTCGGCTGCCGGGGCTGGGTCCCTTGGGGCGGGGAGGGCTCTCACTTGGCCCCCTCTGGGATGCCCCAAGTGAAAACAGCCTCACGCAGAGTTCAGTGGCATGGTTATGGGGGCATTCCAACTTCAAAGAATCAAAAACCTTTAAGTTGAAAAACGTGATAGTATAATTGGTATACTGTGATGGCATTTTAAAAAAGACAGTGCACTGTGTGTGTTTCTATATATGTCTGTATTGTTTCTCTGTGCTCATGTATTTTACGTTGAAGTCTGTGTCTCTGGATGTGTGTGGGGAATGATTTTCTGTGCATATGTCTGTGTGACTACCTGTTTGTGTGTCTGTGTACATAAGTGTATGAGTCTGTGTGTGTGTCTGTGTGCACTTGTGTATTTGTAACTTTGAATGTCTAGAAGTATGTGTGTTGATGTGTGTGTCTGAGTGTCTGAGATTCTGTATTTATGTCGGTGTAAGTGTATGTATGTGTCTGTGTGTGCATGTCTGTGTCTCTTTGTGTGCACGCGTGCTCTGGGTGTGTCTGAGGATGTCTGTGTCTCTGTGTGTGAGCGTGTCTGTATGTGACTGTGTCTGTGTCTATAACCAATTGTGTCTACCTTATGTCTATTCGTGTCTGTTTGGGCATAGGTTGTACGTCTGTGTATACATTTATGTGTGTCTATGTGTGATTGTGTCTGCGCGTGTTATGTATATATTATGTGTCTCTTTGTATCTGTGTACATGTTTGATTGTGTTGTGTGTCTGTGTATGCCACTGTGTGTATATGTCTGTGTGTATATATGTCTTTATGTCTGTGTGCATGTGTATACACCTGTTTCTGTCTTTGTGTTGCACTAGATGTGTCCTGTGTATGTTTGTGTATCTATCTCTGTGTATATTGTGTATATGTGTGTCTCTATGTGCATGTGTGAGCCTGTCTGTACATCTGTATGTCATCGTGTGCACAGGTAGATCAGAGTCTATATCTGTGCATGTATCTGTCTGCGTTTGTGTAAATCTCTGTTTGTGTATCTTCGTGTGTCTATGTACATGTCTGAGTGTGTCCGTGTGTATATATGTATCTGTGTATATTTCTGTGTGCACCTGTGTATATGTCATTCAAGTCTGTCTGCATGCATAGGTGTTTGTGACTGTTGTATCTCTGTGAATACAGTCCATGTCTCTATGTACGTGTGTTTGTGTATATATCCTTTAGTGTCTGTGTGTGCATGTGTGTGACTATCTGTGTATGTCTCTGTGTGTCTGTGTGTCTACATGCGTATGTGTCTTTGTATGTTTGCTGTCTGTGTGTTCTGGTTATATGTCTGTGTGTTTCTGTGTATGTGTATGTATCTGTGTATATGTCTATGTGTATGATATGTGCATGTCTGAGTGTATGTTTGCCTGTGTTCATATGTTTAGTATATGTGTATGTCTATATGCGTCTCTCCATATGTCTGTGTACCTCTGTGTGTGCACCTGTGTTTGTGTGTCTCTCAGTGTGTGCATGTATTTCTGTGTGTATGTGTGTCTCTTCATGTCTTTGCATATCTCCATTTATGTGTATGTGATTTGTGTCTGTGCATATATCTGTGTGTATCTCTGTGCGTCACTGTGTATACGTCTATGTGTCTCTGTATATGTATTTGTGTGGCAGTGTGTGCGTGTGTGTGTTGGTATTTGTGTGTATATGTGTCTGTACATGTCTTTGCATGTCTCCATTTATGTGTATGTGATTTGTGTCTGTGCATATATCTGTGTGTATCTCTGTGCGTCAGTGTGTATACGTCTATGTGTTTAAGTGTCTGTGTTTATGTGTCTGTTTGCATTTATCTGTGTGTCTCTGTATATACGATTCTGTCTCTATTAGCATGTGTGTATGCCTCTGTGTGCCAATAAATCTGTGTGTCTGTGTGCGCATGTGTGTTGACACATGTGTCTGCGTATATTTATATGTCTCTGGGTATGTATGCACATGCAAGTGTATTTGTGTGCATGTGTGTCTGTACGTTTATGTGTGTATGTGTGTTTGTATATCTGTGTATATAAGTATGTCTATATGTCTGTGTGTCTCTATATATGTCCGTTTGTATCTCCACGTCTTTGTTTGTATACGTGTCTGTGCATATTTTTGTGTATGTCTATATGTCTGTGTACTTGCTTGTGGGTGTTTGTCTATGCCTGTTATATATGTGTACATGTGTCGGTGCACACGTGTGTCTGTGTGCCTGCATGTGAACAGTGTTTGAGTCTGTGCATATGTCTGTGTGTCTGTATTTGCATTTGTATATATGTCCATGTGTGTCTGTGTGTGCATCTGTATATCTGTGTTTGTGCATGTGTCTGTTTTGGCTTGTGGATGAGTGTCTGTATGTTTGTGTATGTCTGTGTCTGTATTTTCATTCTTGTGTATGTCTCCCTCTCTATGTCTGCCTATGAGTGTCTGTATTTATGTCTGTGTGTACGTCTCTGTGTATGTGTAAATGTCTCCGTGTATGTATGTCTGTGTGTCTGTGTTCATCTGAGTATATGTCTTTATGTCTATGTAGGTGCATATGTGTGCCTGTGTATACATATGTTTGTGTGTCTGTGTGTGTGCACGTGAGACTCAGTCTGTTCCTATGTTTGTAAGTGTGCTATTTGGGTATGCCTGCATCTGTGTTCATGTGTGTGTCTGTGTCTCTGTTTGTATGCAGGTGCATGTGCCTATGTATATGATTGTGTGTCGGTATGTGTCTGTCTTTGTGGGCATATGTGTTCATGTTTCTGCATGTGTGGGTTTTTGTGTATATATCTGTGTCGATATATCTCTGTGTGCAGGTGGATCTGTGTGTGTATATTTTTTTCCTGTGACTGTGTGCATGTGTTTGTTTATATCTTTGTGTGCGTGTGTCTAGGTCTATGTGTTTGCATATGTGTACGTCTGTGTATATACCTGTGTGTAGCAATCTGTGTCTGTGAATATGCCAGTGTGCGTGTCTGTGTCTGCATGTGACAGTGTGTTGGGATACAGGTCTGTATGTGCCTGTGTGTCTATCTTTATGCTATGTTTGTCTTAATATCTGTGTTTATGTCCGTGCACATGTGCATATGTACATGAGTTTTTGTGTGCTTGTGTCTATGCATGTGTGTCTTTGTTTCTGTGTATATGTTTGTGTGTACATTGTGTCCCCTGTGTCGACATTTCTCCGTGTGCCCGTGTATATGTTTGTGTGTACATTGTGTATTCTATGTGAACATTTCCCTGTGTGTCTGTGCCTATGTGTGTGTTCAAGAGTGTGCATGTGTCTCTGTATAAGTCTGCATGTGTGATATTGGTTGTGTGTTTGTGCATGTCTATTTTTGTCCAGGTGTGCAGGTGTGTGTCTCTGTGTCTGTCTATGATCATGTATGTGTCTGTGTATATGTGTGTTTCTTTGCATATGTCTATGTCTGTGTGTCTCTGTGTTTAGGTGTGTGTCTGTGTCCGTATATGTCTGGGTAAGCGTGTGTATCCTGAACTGTGCGTCTGTGTATATGTGTGTATATGTGTGTCTGCGTGTGCATTTGTGTGTCTGTATGTCTGTTATGTGTATACATGCATATCGTTCTGTCCGTGTATGCAAGTTTGTGTGTCTTTGTATATATCTCTGCCAGAGTGTGCCTGTGTACATGTCTGTTGTGTATGTTTCTTCCAAATATGTGTCCTTCTCTCTGCTCTGTGAATCTATGTGCACGTGTGTGTATCTGTGTCTATGTTTGTGTTAGTATGTTGTGTGTGCATTGGGTACGAGTCTCTGTATATATCTGTATCTCTTCTCTGTGTTTCTTAGTGTATGTCTAGGTCTCTGTCTGTGCTGTGTATATGTCTCTGAGTGTGCCTGACTGTCTTTGTGTATATCTTTGTGTGTACATAAAAATATGTGCATGTGTGCTTCTCTGTGTATATCTATATGTCACTGTGTCTGTCTGCATGTGTGTGTGTCTGAATATGTCTGTGTCTCCTTGTGTGTATGTTTATATGTATCTGTGTGTATGCATGTGTGTCTGTGCATGTCAGTGTGTGTACATTTCAATAAGTATATGTCTATGTGCTTATGTAAATATGTGTATATTTGTGTGTGCACGTGTGCATTTCTCTGTTGTGTATGTGTCTGGGTGTATACGTCTCTGCATCTCTGTGTCTATATCTGTACGTGTGTGTACGTGTGTCAGTGTGTGCATCTGTCTGTGTTTTTGTGCATTTGTGTGTCTGTGTATATATCTGTGTATGTGTGTGTATCTGCATGTCGTGTGCTTCTATATACTGTAAACATCTGTTTCTCTATATGTGTGTCTGTGCCTGTGCTTATGTCTATGTTTGCATATCTGCATGTTTGAGTTTCTGTGTATATGAATGTGTGTATGTCTATGTATATATCTCTATATGTCTGTATCCCTGTGTCTGTGATTGTTTCTGTGTGTGCGCCTGTATATGTCTGTGATTATATGTGTGTATATGTGTGCATGTATGTGCATCTATGTGTCTGAGTATGTCTGTGTATATCTCTCTGTGTCTATATCGGTCTGTCAATGTGTGTCTGTGTTCTATGCATAATCGGTGGCTCTGTATGTGTGTGTGTGTCTGTATGCCAATTCTGTGTGTTTATGCATATGTCTGTGTGCTTGTGTGTGTGTTGTGTGTATCTGTGTAGAAGCCTGTGTCTCTGTATCATTGTATCTCTATATTTTTCTGTGTCTTTGTGTCTGTGTATATGTCTGTGTCTGTATCTCCCTGTGATTCTGTATGTGTCTTGGTATATGCCTGTATCTGTGTGTGCATTGGTTTGCCTGTGTATATATGTTTGTGTGTCTTTGTGTGTCTACCTATATGTCTGTGTGTCTATGTATCTCTAGATTTCTCACTGTGTCTGTCTTTTGTGTCTGTGTGTGCATAAATATGTCTCTGTATATGTCTTTGAATCTATGTATAAATCTGTGTATCTATGTGTGAGTCTGTGTCTCTATTTCTGTGTCTCAGTGTGTGCGCATGTGTGTGACCCTGTGTGTATATGTCTATTGACTGTGCTTATGTATGTCTGCTGTCTTTGTAAACATGTGTATCTGTATGTTTGTGCACATCTCTCTGCATCTCCGTATGTGTCTGTGCATGTGTGTGTCTGTTTATAGATCTGTGTGTCTGAGTATGAGACTCTTCATGTGCGTCTGTGTATATGCCTGTGTCTCTGTGTGTGGCTGAGCATATGTATATGTCTGTGTTGTGTGCGTGTGTGTTTCTGTGTGCCTGTATCTGTCTATACATCTGCCTGTATGTGTATGTCTGTGTGCACATCTCTATGTATGCATGTGTCTGTGTATATGTCTGGGTGTGCATGTGTGTCTGTTTACACAGGTAAGTGGATAACTACTGTCTGTGTTTGTATGTCTGTGTCTGAGTCTGTATGCCTTGTGTGTGCATGTGTGTCTGTCTGTGTATATGCCTATATGTTTCGCAGTGTGTGCACGTAGGTGTGTGTTGGTGTCTATATCTGTGTGTGCGCAAGTGTGTGTCTGAATATGTCTGCATGCGTCTTCATGTCTGTCTGTGCATACATGCCATATATGTCGGTCTGTGAATGTCTCCATGTGTGCATATGGTTGTTGTCTGTGTGCATGTATCTGTGTGTTCCTGTTTATATGTCTGTGGGTGTCTATGTGTGTGTCTGTCTGCTTGTGTGCATTGTATGTCGGTGTTTGGCTGTATCTATCTGTGTGTCTGTGTACATGCCTGTGCATGTCTCTGTGTGTTTGCATATGCCTCTGAGTGCCTGTGTATACGCATGTGTATCTGTTAGCATCTGTGTGTTTGTATATGTCTGACTGCGTGAGCATGTGTCTATATCTATGTGTGTGAATATATATGTTTGTGTCTCCATGGGCAAGCATGTGTTTGTATGTCTTCAGTGTGTCTGTGTGTGTCTGTGTGGCTATGTGTGCATATGTGTATATGTCTGTATATATGTCTTGGTATGTGTGTTTCTGTGTATAATCTGTGTGTGTATGTATTTCTCGATTGTGCACATGTCTGTGTGTTTGCTTAATTCTCTCTGAATCTGTGTCCATAGTCTGTGTGTAAATTTGTGTGCTGGTGTGTGAACATGAGTGTTTCTCTGCATACGTGCATGCGTCTCTGTATGTATCTCAGTGTGTGTATACTTGTCTGAGTCTGTGTGTGTCTCTGTATATTTCTGTGTGTCTCTGTATGTACAGCTCTTTATGAGTCTGTGTGTGTGTATCTCTGCCGATGTGTGATGATGTGTGTGCTTTGGGTATGTGCCTATGTATCTGTGTATGCAATGGGTGTGCCTGTGTCTATATGTATGTGTCTATGTGTCCATGTGTTTGTGCATATGTACGTGGCTGTGTCTCTATGTGTACATGTGGTTGTGTGCCTATGTATATGTCTGTGAGTCTGTATGCATCTGTGTGTCCATGCATATGGATGTGGGTATATCTCTGTGTACTGTGCGTGTGTCTGTGTATGTCTGTGTATCTGTATGTCTCGTTGTGTGTCTATGTCTGTGTCTGTGTATGCTTGCATGTTTTGGCATATGTATGGTTCTGTACAGGTCTCTGTGTGTATATGCATCTGTGTCTGTGTATGTCAGTGTGTGTGGATCTGCATCTGTGTGTTGCTGTGTATATGTCTGTATTTGTATGTTTGTGTATCTGTGGCGCTATAGACATATGTATGTGTGTGTGCATGAGTCTGTGTATATGTCTATATATGTACATATGTATGTATCTGTGTGTGGCATTGCATGTGTCTCTGTGTACATGAGTGCATGTCTGTGTGACTGCATATATATGTCTGTTTTGTCTGTATATATGTCTGTGTCCTACCGTATGTGTCTGTATGCATGTGTCCTGTATCTGTGGTGTGTCTTTGTATGTCTGTGTCTATATCTTTGTCTGTGTCCATGCATGTATCTCTGCATGTCGGTGTGTAAGTCTGACCTTGTCTCTGTGTGTCTAAGTGCTTATATGCCTATTGTCTGTATGCATTTGTGTGTCTATGTAAATGTCTTGGCGTGTATCTGTGTAATATAAGCGCATCTGTGTGTATCTGTGTATATCTCTATGTTTGCATATGTCTGAGGGTTTGTGTGTACACTTGAGTCTATGCACGTCTGTATTTATGTCTGTGTTCATGTTGTATATCTGCATATATCTGTGTGTGTCTGTGTATCAGTGTATATATTATCTGTTGTCAGAGGTCTGCATCTACGTGTTTTTGTATATGTCTCTATGTTATGTTTGTGTGTGCATGTGTCTGTCTATGTCTATTTGTATTTGTGTGTGTGCATGTGACTGTGTGTCTGTATGTGTGTGTCTGTTGTGTCTCTGTATATGTCCCTCCGTGAATGTCTGTCTGCATGCATGTATAAATGTCTGTGTGTCTGTCTACATGTCTGTGTCTTGTGTATATGTCTGTTTAGGATTGCGTGGTTGTGTCTATGTGTCTAAGAATATATTTCTACATCTGTATATGTGTACACTTCTATATCTGTGTGCACATATATACATGTCTGTGCGTCTATACACATGTAGCCTGTGTCTGTATACATGGGTGTCCACCGAAGTATCTTTTGTGTGTGTGCATGTGTTTGTTTTGTGTATGTCTTTGTGTATTTGTATATGTCTGTATGTATGTCTCTGTATGTGTTTGGTATGACTGCATCTGTCTATAAGTCTGTGTGTGCCTGTGTCCATGTGTGTGCATGTGTATATACTTTTCTCTGTATGTCTGTGTCTGTATGCCTGTGTTGTATGTCTTCTCTGTGAATGTGTATGTCTCTGTGTGTTCATGTGTGTATCAGTGTACGTGTTCGTGTGCCTGTGTTTCTATATGTACCAAATAAGTACCGTTTTAGGAATTGGATCTCATGTAGATCTATTTTTCCTCCACAGCCAGGAGAGATGTTCTATTTTACTGCGGTTCTAACTCAAACCATTTAGTGTTCTTATCTTAGCAAATTAAAGTTCCAACACATTTAAGATATTAAGAATCACCCAAAGCTTTGTGCCACCTAGTAAACTATTTTCACGCCGAAGAGGACCTACCTTGAGATGTCAATCTGGCTAGGTTGATTCAGGCTCTGTTAGGAATGAAATAGGCAAGCAGGTAACAAACACTCTTCTTTGGTTTTGCATATATATTCATACACATATATACACACATATACGTATGTCTACATTACTTGGCCTTAGCATGGACCGTGTGCAGAGCAGGTGCTGACTTTCCGAGTCCCTGCTCCATGTGGTGATCGCCGGTGTACTCACCTGGCCAGAGTCCCAGCCAAGGTCCCCACGTGGTGTTCACCTGGCCTTTCCCCATGATGAATCTCAGGATGGTGCTGGAGGCCACCGAGCCCAGATCCTGGTGCCTGGCAGGCTGAAGCAAGGAAGCCAGCAGCTTCTGGAAGCCACAGAGAGCAGCGTTAGTGAAGCAAGCCTCCTGGCCCAGGCCGCCACTCCCAGTCCAGCAAACAGCTGCTGTGACAGGGCAGGGCGCATCCCCTTCTGCTTGGGGTTAATCTCCCCCTGTACTGCTTTTGCATATGGATTTCCTGATGGAATACCCTGAGCACAGACCCAGGAGTAAACCTCTGACACACAGCCCCCAAAGTCAAAAGAAACTTTAAAACTGGAGGGCTTCCAGAAAGTGCCCTGAGAAGGGAATCTGGTGGGGGCCGTCACTCACCAGCAGGTAGACAGGGAGACTCTGCCTGAGGCCAGGACCCGCACTGGCCCGGTCTTCGCTCCTTCTGTCTTCCAGGATTTGTGCACGCCATGGGGGACCCAGCACCTGGAACATGAAGGAAAGGACCCCGGGTTGAGTGAGTGCAAGAGGAAGCCTCAGTTTCGGCTGTGAATGGCTGTATTTTAGCTATCTCTGCTCCACATACTTTTTAAAAATAGTTTTCTATGAAAAACACCCTGATTTGCCAAGTTGTTCATTATACATTTGTTCCAGCACCACCAGAACGACCTTCCCTCCACCAAGATCCTCAGTTTCCCTCCCCACGCAGAGCTGCTGAGAGAGCCTCTGTTTCTGCTCCCGCCTCAGGGAGAAGGCCCATGGTTGGGCAGGCTCATCCTACAGTTTTGGCTTCCAGCAAAATTCCGGGCCTTTTTCAGATCAACAGGGAGTTAGCCACTGTCCGTGCAAATATTCTGCCCTAGAGTTTGGGCTCATGGAGGGCTGAGAAAATGGGCAATACCTAGGGCAAATAGCCAGACAGGCACCTGCCAAGAACCCACTTTCCATTTGAAAGGGTCTGCAGCAAACCCTGCTTACCCTGAAAGTCTGCAGCCCCTGTAAAACAAAGAGTGGTTTCCCTACACTCCTTCCCACTTGCAGACTTTCTTTTGTTTTCTCCGATACTTTTTTTCCTTTGGTACTTATGCTTTACTTTAAAACTGTTTAATTGAAATTCTGTGGTTTACCATACTATGAATAATGTGGACATATGCACATAATTCCAACACCACACAACTCATCACCAGAGCAGTTCCTTCCTCTCTTTTTTCCTCTTCCTAATCTCTAATACACGAGCCTATTAGCTACTAGGCTGATAAACTGAGGCTCTCTACTTTCCAACAATGAGTCTGAGCATCCTGAGGACTCCCAATTTCCATTCATGAAAATACTGGAAAGCTGGGACCCTCTGTCCTGCCTCATCTGCCTCACTGCCGCCCTAGGCACAGTGAGAAATGGGTCCCTCTGGCTTATTCCAACCAGACTTTAAGAACTGGCAAACGGTAATGCTCAGAAAATGCTAAGAGCCAGTAGAAGGATGCCTCTACCCCATCTTGACATCAAAAAAGTAACCCTACTGAATAGAATAAAGTAGATTCAAACGCCCCTCCTCGTTTCCAGGTAGAATTAAACAGAATCGACCAGCCCCTCTCGTTTTCCTCTACGCCTTTTGACCTCAGTTGTGCACTGCGCTTTCGGCTCTGCTTGGGACCTGCGTGGGCTAGCGCCCGGGGTGGGATGCAGGGATCCGGGGATACAGGGATACAGGGATGCAGGAATGCAGGGAGGCGGGGATGCTGCTGGGCGGCCTCCCGGGGGCATCCCGCCCCGCCCGCCTCCCGGGCTCCGACGTCACAGGCGCGGGGCAGGACCTGGGCCCGGGCCAAGCTGACAGCCGCAGAGGCACCGCGCCAGCAGCCGGCCGGCGGGGCGCGCTCACACTCCGGCAGGGGGCGCAGCCGCTCAGCATTTCGCCCACTGCCAGGGCCAATGCGAAAGCCGGCCGCAGGGGATCATTCCCGGGTCCAGGGGCAGCGGGGGCAACCACTTCCTGGGCGAGGCACAGGCGGGGCTCAGCCGGCTCGCTGAGGGGAGACCGAAAGGCAGCCCTTTGGCTCCCGGATACACATGAGGGCTGGGGCGAGTCCAGGACAAAGCGCCGGCTGGTCCCTTTTCAATCACCCGTGTGCCAGGGGGCGTGGGTACGCCCGGTCCAGCAGCCAGCCCCCAACGCCTTCGCCAGCGGGCTGCGGCCGCCAGTTGCAACGACTTCGCAACTGCGACCCGGACCCACCGCTCTTCCCCTCCAGGACTGCCGGGCAGCGTGAACTCCTCACAACGTCTCGCGGGCCGGCCCCTCCTGGCCACGCCCCCGTCGCCACCCCTTTTCCCTTCTGGACCTATCCGAGGAGGCGCGCGGCGCGGGGAGGCGGGGCCTCGCGGAGGGTCGTCCCGGCCCCGCCTTCCGCGCGCGCGCACGGAGGCCGGCCGCAAGGGGGCGGGGCACGGAAGCGATCCGCGCTCCTATTGGCCGGGCGGAGCGCGGGAGCTGCTATGGGCCTGCAGCCTGAACCCAGCACAAAGTCTCGCGGGCCGGCCCCTCCTGGCCACGCCCCCGTCACCACCCCTTTTCCCTTCTGGACCTATCCGAGGAGGCGCGCGGCGTGGGGAGGCGGGGCCTCGCGGAGGGTCGTCCCGGCCCCGCCTTCCGCGCGCGCACGGAGGCCGGCCGCAAGGGGGCGGGGCACGGAAGCGATCCGCGCTCCTATTGGCCGGGCGGAGCGCGGGAGAGGCGGGCCGTGCCGGGCGGGGGCTGCGATGGGCGGGGCGCGCTTGAGTGGCGGCCGGGCCCCTGCGCTGGAAGCCAGGGCGTGTTGGCGCGGAAAGGGACTCGGCCCCCAGGGTAGGGCTTACAGCGCGGCCGGGTGGCCTCCGGGCGGTCGCGGGAAGGCGGCCACGGCAGCCCCAGCCGCAGCGCCCGGGCCCCGGTTCCCTTAAACGTGTCAGCCCGGCCCGCGAGTCGGCGACCCGGCCGGAGGCTTTGGACGCACGCCCCAAAGGTTCCGCCCCTACCCGGGGCTCTGCAGATGGGCCCTTAGCCCCTGCACCCCGGGGAGCCGCAGCTGTCTGCTCTGGGAGCGCGGCTACAGCGACACACTGGCACCCAGTGGGGTGTGTGTGTGTGTGTGTGTGTGTGTGTGTGTGTGTGTGTGTGTAAAGAGTTCAGTATTGTAGCAGGATGGTGGCTTGCAGGACTGCATGGTGAAGCACCCTGGGGAGAGGGGTGTATGTCTATTTGTACACATGTCCACAATGGGAAGACTTCAGGATTGGGGGGGGTGTGTGTGCATGTATGCAGAATGGAAAGATTTCAAGACTGTTGCAGGATGGCAGTTTGCAGGTTTGCATGGTACAGAGCCCCAGAGAGGTGTGTGTTTGTATGTGTGTGTGTGTATGCACAATGGAAAGAGTTCAGGAATGGTGTGTGTGCTTGTGTGTGTGTGTGTGTGTGTGTGTGTGTGTGTGTGTGTGTGTGTGTGCACAATGGAAAGGGATTGTCCCGAGATGGCAGTTTGCAGGATTGCATGGTGAAGCGCCGTGGGGAGGGGGGTGTGTCTTTGTGTGTTTGCATGTGCACGTGTGCACAATGGAATGAGTTCAGGATTGCTGCAGATGGGCAGTTTGCAGGGTTGCATGGAGCAGCACCGCTGGGAGAGGGTTAAATCGATTATATAGATGCAGCCTCACCCCGGCCAGGCCTGGAGGTCAGGGGCCGCTGTTTCAAATCTGCTAAAGAATCAAAGTTGCTATCGAGACAGTAACGTGGAGGTTTAGGACAGCGGCCCCCACCGACCCTGGTGCTGTTGGCAAACTGGGATGCATTCCATGGGGATCCTCGGGAATTCGAATCTCTGCAGATATTACTTGTTTTGGCATCTGGAATTGTGATCTCAGCAGATGTTATGTTTCTCTACCCTCTCTCCACCCCCCAGATTTCCATAAAAATCTAGGGAAAATAATAAAATAAGAACGGGGGGGGGGCGGCAAATACCTTGGGCCTTATCTGTGTTTCCAGTCAAGGAATAAAGATAGATGATGTGTTGTTTGTGTGGTATCTGTGTGTCTGTGTATGTCTGTGTTAGACATGTGTGTCAGTGTCACTATGCATTTGGCTGTGTGTCTATATATCAGTTGTCACTCTGTGCATGTGGCTGTGTGTCTGTTTATCTATGTCTGTCTATATTTCTGTGTGTGTTCATGTGTCTGTGAGAATGTGTCAATGTATGTTTGTTTCTCTGTGTGTCTGTGTACGTTTGTGTATGCGCATATGTCCCTGTGTCTGTAAATGACTGTGTGTGTGGATATGTGTGGTGCATGAGTGTGTTATTGTGTGTGTTTATCTCAGTGTGTCTTGTGATTATGCCTATTTATATATCTGTGGCTCTATGTGTCAGTATATGTTAGTGCGCATTTTGGTGGTGTCTCTCTATATCTGTGTCTCTGTGTGCATGTGTCAGTATATATGTCTGTGTGTTTCTGTGTGTCTGTGTGTATATTTTTCTTTGTGACTGTGTGTGCCCACATGTCTCTGTATTGTCCGTGGGTCTACATGTTGAAATGTTTCTGTGTCTGACTGTGTGACTCTCAGTTTGTGTAAGTCTGTGTCTGCATGTTCATGTCTGTGTATATGTATGTCTCTGTGTGCATATGTTTGTTTCTGTGTGCATATGTGTCAGTGTATGTGTCTGTGTGTACACACCTGTCTCTATGGTCATTTTTCTGTGTGTGGCTATAAATATGTATGTGTATATGGCTGTGCTTGCAATTTTGTGTCTGTGTCTCCGTGTATCTATCTGTGTCTCTGTGTTGATATGTCTATGTGTGGTATATGTCTGTTATCTGTGTGTATACTTATAGATGTATGTTTGTGTTTACCTGTGTATACTGTCTGCATATGTCTGTGCTGGACACATGTTTGTATTTTGTATACGGGTATATATCTGTGTTGACTGTGAATGTCTGTATTTGTGTACGTGTGTGTGTCTTGTATATATGTGTGTTTCTGAGTGTCTGTGTATATATTTCTGAGTATGTGTGTTCACATGTGTTTCTGTGTACATGTCTGTCTCTGTGTGCATATTTTTCTTGCATCTGTGTTTGCATGTTTTTGTGTGTTTACATGTATATGTCTGTGTTTCTATGTGTATAAATATCTGTGTATTTCTGTGTGTGGAGGTGTCTATGTATGTCTATGAGAGTCTATGTGTGTGTATATTCCTTTTGTGTGTGCATGCTTACATGCCTGTGTTTCTGTGTGTGTTTTTCTATGTTTCTATATGAATGTGTCTGTGTATATGTCAGTGTATATGTATCTGTGTATGCGTTTGTGTATATGCAGGTGTATATCTGTGTGTTTGTGCATCTGTCTCTGTGTACATTGTATCTACCTGTGCATGCTGTATATATGTCTGTGTCATTGTGTGTGCATGTGTGTCTACCTCTGTGAGTGTCTATATATTTGGGTGTCTGTGAGCATGTGTATCTATTGTATATGTCAGTGTATACGTATTTTGGTATATGGATATGTGTGTAACTGTCATGTGTATGTCTATGTGTGCATGGGTGCCTCTATGTCTGTAAATATGTCTGTGTTTGTGTGCATGTCTCTGTGTGTCTGCATGTGTGTTCATCTGTGTATATGTCTGTATGTGTATCTATGTGTGCACCTATGTGTGTCTCTGGATGTTGATATATTTATAATTTTGTGTCTGTGAATACATCTTTTGTGTTTCTGTGTGAGCATTTGTGTGTCTGTGTGTGACTGTGCATATGTATGTGACTGCATATGTCTCTGTGTGTGGATGTGTGTGTTCCTGTCTACATATTTCTGTGTGTGAGCAAATGTGTCTGTGTATATGTCTGTATGTGTAGGTTTAATTGTGTGCTTCTGTGTGACTTTGTATTTGTGTGTAAACATGTCTGTTTATGTATGTGTGTATATTTGTGTGTCTGTGTATATATCTGTGGGTGCATGTGTCTATATTTCTGTGGATATGTCTGTGTTTCTATGTGTGCATATGAGTTCGTATGTATATATGTCTGTCTTTGTATACCTGTGTGTGTGAATGTGTCTGTGTATATGTCTATGTGTTCATGTGTGTATCTGGAAACGTTCCCATGTGTTTGTGTACACATGTTGCATTTCTGTGCATGTGCATTTGTATATAAGTCTTTGTGTTTTGGTGTAACTGTATGCATGTGTTTATGTGTGTCTCTGTGTTTATGTGTGCCTCTCTGTGTGCCTGTGTTTGTATATAGGTCTGTGCGTTCACATGTGTCTCTGAATATGAGTGTGTGCATCAGTGTTTCTGAGTGTTTTTGTGTATATGACTGTGTTTCTGTGTATATGCATGGGTATGTGTCTTTGTATATGTCTTCTGTGTCTGTGTGTTCATGTGGGTACATGTTTGTGTATCTGTGTGTCTCTGTGTATGTGCATGTGTATGTATCTGTGTAAATGTGTATATCATGTGTGCATGTCTGAGTGTATATGCCTATGTGTCTGTGTGTTTATGTGTTTAGTGTATCTGTATATCTGTGTGCATCTCTATGTCTCTATGTGTATCTCTGTGCACGTGTGTGTCTGTGTGTATCTCTGTGTTTGTATGTCTGTGTTGCGGGTGTGCATATGTGTATTTGTGTGTACATGTATGTTTATATATGTCTGTGTGTCTCTGTGGTGCATGCTTGTGTCTATGTATGTCTCTGTGTATATATGCCTATGTTGTATTGCACATGTGTGTGTATTTGAGAGTACATGTGTTGTTCAGTGTATATGCCTTATGTGGGTCTGTATGTTTGTGGGAGTCTATTTGCACGTTAGTGTGTCCATGTTTGTGTGAGTCTGTGTATATGTCCTGTGTGAGTGCATATTGGTTTGTGTGTGTCTGTGTATATATCTATTTATATGTCTCTGTGTGAATGTGTGTGTCTATGGACATACCTGTGTCTGTGTATCTGTTTGTGTCTCTGTTGTCTTTGTGTGTACATATTTGTGTGTCGGTTTATATGTTGGTGTGTCTGTATGTCTGTGTATCTATGTGTATCTATGTCTCTATGACTGTTTTGTGTCTTGTGTATAAATGTGGGTGTATTTATGAGTAAATGTTTGTGTGGATACTTGTATATGTCTCTGTGTATATGGTTCTGTCTGTGTATACGTCTGTGTGTGTCTGCATATCTATATGTCTCGGTGTGTGCATTGTGTGTCCATATCTGTTTGTGTGTCTCTGTATATATTACTGTGTCTGTATGTGCATGTGTTTTTCCGTATATGTTTCTGTGTGTCTCTTGTGTGTATGTGGGTGTGTACCTGTGTATATATCTCAGTGTGTATTTCTGTGTGCAAATCTGTATGCATATTCGTTTGAATTGTGTGCAAGAGTATGTCTGCGTATATTTGTGTCTCTGTTGTGCATGTGTCCACCTTTATATATCTGATTGTGAATATGTGTGATTCTCTGTATGCATGTGTGTCTGACCATATGTGAGTATCCAGTGTATGTGTCTGTGTGTGCAGATATATTTATGTGTCTCTGTATATCTGTGTGCACATGTGTTTGTGTCTATATATATTTGTCTTTATGCATATATGTGTTGTATGTCTATGTTGTATGTTTGTGTGTATACATCTTTGTGTCTGTGTACATACTGTGTTTCTGTATGTTTTATCTTCTGTGTGCATGTGTGTCCACATGTGTGTATATGTCTGTGTCTGTGTTGTGTATATGAGCATGTGTGTATCTGTGGGTATATATCTGTGTGTTTATGTCTGTGTGAATGTGTGTCTGAGCATATGCCCATATATGTCTTTTGTGTGCTTGTGTCTGTGTGTATGTCTTTGTGTGTCTGTGTGTACATGTCTGTGTATGTTTATGTGCTCATGCGTTGTGTCTTTGTATATATCTGTGTTTATAAATGTGTGTATATGTGCATGTCTTTATGTTTGTATGTGTCTTGTGTCCTTGTGGATGCCTCTTTGTATATGTCTGAGTCTCTCTGTGTGCACCTGTGTATGCATTTGTGTATATCTCTGTGTGTCTGTGATCATGTCTATGTGTCTATTTATATATCTGCGTGCCTATGTGTCTCTGTTTATATAAGTGAGTGTCCCTGTGTGTGTGTTGTCTGTGAATATGTCTTATTTTTGTGTGTCTAACTATATGTCTGTGCATATGGGTGTACTGTCGATGTGGGCAGTTTGTGTCGCTGAATGAATGTATAAGTGTGTATAAATATATGTGTGTATCTGCATGTGTCTATGTGTTCATATAAATATATGTGTCTGTGTTCCTTTGTGTACGTCTGTATGTCTTTGTAGGTGTGTGCCTGTGTAAATGTCAGTGTGTGTGCCTATGTTTCTATGGTTTCTATGGTTAGTTCTGTCTGTGTGTCAGTGTATATGTCTGTGTCTCTGTACGTCAGTGTGCACATACGTCCGCATATGTCTGTGTTATGTATCTGTTTCTCTGTGTCTGTGTCTATGTCTCTCTGTATATGCGCATGTGTGTGACTTTATGTAGACATCTTTGTTGTGTCTGTGCATGTGTGGGTGTGTCTGTGTGTGACTGTGAATGTGTCTATGTTTGTGCCTGTGTATGTCTGTGTGTCTCTGTGAATGTGTCTATGTTTGTGCCAGTGTATGTCTGTGTGTATTTGTGTGTGTGTGCGTATCTGCGTTGTGTATATACTGTGTGTGACTGTATTTGTCTATATGTGTGTGTCTGTTTATGTCTGTGTATGTCTAGGTGAGCATGTGTGTGTGCACCGTGTGTGTTTCTATATATGTCTGTATTGTTTCTCTGTGCTCATGTATTTTACGTGGAAGTCTGTGTCTCTGGATGTGTGTGGGGAATGTTTTTCTGTGTGTATGTCTGTGTGACTACCTGTTTGTGTGTCTGTGTACATAAGTGTATGAGTCTGTGTGTGTGTGTCTGTGTGCACTTGTGTATTTGTAACTTTGAATGTCTAGAAGTATGTGTGTTGATGTGTGTGTCTGAGTGTCTGAGATTCTGTATTTATGTCGGTGTAAGTGTATGTACGTGTCTGTGTGTGCATGTCTGTGTCTCTTTGTGTGCACGCGTGCTCTGGGAGTGTCTGAGGATGTCTGTGTCTCTGTGTGTGAGCGTGTCTGTATGTGACTGTGTCTGTGTCTATAACCAATTGTGTCTACCTTATGTCTATCTGTGTCTGTTTGGGCATAGGTTGTATGTCTGTGTATACATTTATGTGTGTCTATGTGTGATTGTGTCTGCGCGTGTTATGTATATATTATGTGTCTCTTTGTATCTGTGTACATGTTTGATTGTGTTGTGTGTCTGTGTATGCCACTGTGTGTATATGTCTGTGTGTATATATGTCTTTATGCCTGTGTGCATGTGTATACGCCTGTTTGTGTCTTTGTATTGCACTAGATGTGTCCTGTGTATGTTTGTGTATCTATCTCTGTGTATATTTGTTGTATATGTGTGTCTATATGTGCATGTGTGAGCCTTTCTGTACATCTGTACGTCTTCGTGTGCACAGGTAGATCAGAGTCTATATCTGTGTATGTATCTGTCTGCGTTTGTGTAAATGTCTGTTTGTGTATCTTCATGTGTCTATGTACATGTATGAGTGTGTCTGTGTGTATATATGTATCTGTGTATATTTCTGTGTGCACATTTCTGGCCCCTCTACTCCAGGCCCTTCTTACACTCGGCCACCAGGCCGCTCTTGCTCATCTGCAGCTCCTCCACCAGGGCCTGCAGCCCCACCTTGGCGACCTGCAGTGACCTGCAGTGCTTCGTTCTCTGTGCGCACCCTCTGGAGCTCCTCCTGCACCGCCCTGCCCTCTTCCAGCATTTTCTCTTTCTCCGCCTCGAGGGCTTCTCGGCCGAGCCGCTCCTCCTGCCAGAGCTTCCCTGCGGCCCGCCTGGCCTCGACGACCTTCTCTTTATCGAAGAGAATCGCTTGGTTCAACAGCCAGAGCTTCCTCTGCTCTTCCCGCAGTGAAGAGTTTTTGGCCTCCGCTTCTGTGAGCTTCAATAGCAACAACCCTCTCTCTGACTTCAGAGAGAGCTTCTCCTTCGCCAGCAATTGATTCTCTGACCTCAGGGCCCTGCGATCCTCGGACATCAGCTCAATTTCCTGCTTTGCCGAGGCGACTAAGTAAGTTAAGGACTACAGAAACAAAAAGCGGGAAGAATGGA
This sequence comes from Sorex fumeus, assembly GCF_029834395.1. NCBI lineage: Eukaryota > Metazoa > Chordata > Mammalia > Eulipotyphla > Soricidae > Sorex > Sorex fumeus. Next base: position 11,637,701 of record NW_026606135.1, read on the forward strand.
AACAAGAATGAGATCAAGCAGGCACAAACAAGCCAAGCACTTAATGTGGCCTAAATACCAGAAATGAAAATGGCAGAGTAGTCTTACCTGCACACGCGTGTATACGCGCGTGCACACACTCACACACACACACACACACACGCAGGACAGAGAGGCTCAAACACAGCTTCACAGGGTCAACATACCGACCTGCCTATTTTGGGGATGGGGCCCCACACCTGGTGGTGTTCGGGTCTCGCTCAGGGTTCTGTGCTCAGGGGTCACTGCTGGCAGGGCCGGAGGACCATACGGGATGCTGGGGATCAATCCCGGGTTGGCCGAGTACAAGGCAGCACTACCCATTCTACTGTCAGCCTATTTTATTTTTGAAAAGCCGTCTGAAATTATTTCTGACAGTTCCCTGGAAGATTTACGTACAGTTGGATCAGAGGGGTTCCGAACCCAGGAGGCACGCTCTGCTGGGGGATCCCAGGATGGCCCCGAGATACCGGCACTCTCTGCGGGAAACTCCGACGTCATGCCCAGCTGGGGCAGGCTGGCCGTTCGGCTAAGAGTTAAAAGTGCAAGAGTCAATTCTGAATGGTGGGGCTGGAGCCATAGCACAGCGGGGAGGGCGTTTGCCTCGCATGTGGCAGACCCAGGTTGGATTCCCAGCATCCCACTGGGTCCACCGAGCACTGCCAGGAGTAATTCCTGAGTGCAGAGCCAGGAGGAAGCCCTGAGCATCTCCGGGTATAACACCCCCCCCACTAAATAATAAAACCGAATAGTTCTAAACCTGCCCGCAAAAGGTTTGTCTTGAAACACTCATTCTTTATCCGGCAGCTATGCAGAGGGAAGAAGATAAGGGCTGGAAGCGGCAGAGGGGGAGCCTGCCGTGAGTGACCGACCTGGGTTCCACCCCTGCACCCCTTTATGACCCTGCAGCTGTGCCAGGAGTGACCCCTGAGCACCCCCGGGAGGGGCCCTAAGACAAAACAGAGAAACTTCTCTCCGTGTGACACGGGTCAGCTGTCCTTCCTCGGATGGTGACTATTCCGCTGCCTGGGACAGGCCGTGCCACAAGCAACCCACCACCTTTTCTTCACAAATCACACAAAAAAGTGGGTGACGCTGCGGCCTTCTGATTGAGCAGCTGACTTGAGGGTCCATGAAGGAGCCTCAGAGATCTCGGAGAGGGCCTGAGACAGAATTCCGGGAGGGTGACTCGCGACTGCAGGCGTCACCACAGAACGTTCCGGAAAAGCAGCCCGACACACCCAACTCTCCTGCAGGCGTAGTTCATCATTCATTCTCATCAGCTGTGACGAGTTTTCCCCGGACATTTTCACGATGTCCGCGATGTCGTTTTCCAACTTGGCCTTTGCCTTCGTCAACTGCTCTTCTCACACATCTCTCTCTTTGAATTTGGCCTCCATATCTGAGGGGAGGGGAGGAGAAGGGGGGAGGGAGGGAGGGAGAGAAGGAGGGAGGGAGGGAGGGAGGGAAGGAGAGAGAGGGACAGAGGGAGAGAGAAAGACAGGGAGAGATGCAGGGAGGGTGGGGGGGAGAACAGCGTTGGGGTGTCTTAAGCAACTGAGCGTTCCCTGCGCTTCTGTCCCAGGCCTCCCTCCGAGGACGTTTCACTCTCTGGCCCCTGCAAACTGCTCGAACCGAGCAGCAGCCAGTGAAACCAAGGACAACTCACAAGACGGGGAAGAAACGCAGGCAGCGAGCAACGGATGGGGCCAGGACGGGGGGTCCGACCGTACAAGGCGCCTCATAGATGGCCCTCAGGGGGGACCTTGGGCAGCATTTGACAGTCGTCCCAGGGCCACGGTGGCCGGAGTGTCACAGGGCCCCAGGAACTGATAGGGGGGCGGGCGGGAGAGGGACTGGTACCTGTTGTGGGGGCTCCCTGAGGGAGGCCGGGAGGCTGAGGAGGGGGCGCGGGAGCGTCAGCAGGGAGGCGCCTCACGCCCGCCGGTGCCCCTGCATGACACCCAGAGATCATCTCTTACCTGTTCAATTTCCTCGCAACTTCTCCAGTTCAGAAGACAGCGCCTTAAACTCTTCTTCTTTTTGATGTAACTTATCAATAGATTCTAGTTAGGATAAAGTTAGAAGTTTAACATATTTCACGCACCATCGGGATTATTTGAGAGTCTGTCTGGCAGGCTCCATCAAATCTCGCACTGGAGTCTGAGGTCACGGGGGCGATAAGGCGTCTCTACGGGAGAAGCACCTGGCCGAGGGCAACACCAGGAGGTTTCAGCATCGAGACTGCGGGTCTGGCGCCAGGAGGAACTCGGGGTCTTGGCTGGGGGCGTCCCAAAATCTTCCCACCCAGCCAGCTCCCTGCCAGGTCACACAGCACTTTCCCAAGCACACCTGCATATCACCACAAACAGTGATGTAGGGACTATGATGCCACCAGCAGGTCAACCTGTACCTGCGGGGAGATTGCATCAGCAGCCTGATGGTGCCTGCAGACTTCCAGATACCCCAAAATTGCTCCTGTGCCTTTGGTCAGACCCCAACAACTTGGGGTCAAGTTTACCAAGAAATTAAACGGACAAAAGTTCAGTATGTGGGAGACACACCCACAAACCAGTATATAAGCTTTATAAGCCATATAAGCTATATAAGCTCATTTATTGTCCTTATTTCAGAGACCCATACATCTCAAAAGAGATCAAAAGATGCAGTTAGGGTCAGTGGCCCGGAGGTAAACGGGAACCCGTGACTGAGAGCTCCAGGCTTCCTCAGATCAGGACTGGGCCTCCTCCCGCCACATTCCCAGTTTTCCAGTAGCTTGGCAGTCACACCCACAAACTGCCCCCCAGCACCACGTAATCTCGTCAGTGGCCAAGACCCAGAGACTATACAGTACAGCTCCCGGAAGAGAATGACACAGATATTCCTGGTCATTATATTCTAGCCATAAGAAGCAATACGAAACAAATCATCTAGCATTGCCTTTTCAGCAGGTTTGAGTGCTGGTGGGACTGGTGTCAAAATATCGAATGTAACCAAAGTAGAGAGAGAGCATGGGGGAAATTGTCTGCTTGCCACACAGGCAGGGGAAGGGTTGGCACAGGGGTGGGGCTGGTGGAATTCTGGGGATTTTGGTGGTGGAAAATGTGCACTGGTGATGGGATTGGTGTTTGATGATTGTATGACTGAAACTCAAATATGAAAGCTTTGTAACTATATCTCACATGAATCAAAAAAAGGAGGGAAATATAATAATAATAAAATAATAAAATAAAATTAACATTCAGAACAGAATTTAAAAAAAATAAGTAATGTGGAGTTCGTGCCCAATTAAATCAGCTTCATCAATGGCTGAATAATTAGTAGTACTCCTACATTATTAACAAAAAAATAAATAAAAAAAACAATGTGTATGTGTGTGATGTGTGTGTGTGGGGGGGGTGCTTTGTGCACGTACATGCTACGCCCAGGGTACCTCCTGGCTCTACACTCAGGGATCAGCCTGCTGGTATCAGGGATGGATACCAGCTTGGCAGTGGGCAAGGCAAGCGCCTGGCCTGCTCGGGTCTCTGGGAATGAAATTTATGTCAAAGAGGAAAGAGCCCGAGGAAGTCACTGCGGGAAATGAGCAGGCAGAGCCCTGAACGTGGCCCCCCAGAGCCCCGGCCCCGGCACAGCCACCCGGTGGCCCGCACCCACCTTGCATGTTTTTCTGATCAGAAGCTGACTCTTCTGAAGCCTCTGCGAACTTTTCTTTCTAGATAAACAGAATCAGATGTTCAGACCAGGAGGGTGCAAAGTAGCTTCCAATCAACGACATGGGAGACACTCCATTTTGTGATGCTGTTCATGAAAATGAACTTGTACTCCAAACGTAGATATTGGGGGCTGAAGGGCTGGCACAGGGTCCAGGCACCCGAGAACAGCCAGCCGGTTAGACCCTGAGCCAGGAGTACCACCGAGTTAGGGGGGAGCCCCAATAAACACGGTGAGCATCTGGGGGCTGGGAGAGAGCACTGGGTAAGGCCACTTGGCCCTGCTTGAATCCCGGCACTAACAGGAATATCCTGAGCACAGAGCCAGGAGTCGCCTCCAAGGACTGACAGGCATGGCACTAGTCCCCCACCACCACCACCAAAAATAAATTTATATATATATATATATACCCCAGGGCCAGAGCAATAGCCCAGCGGGGAGGGTGTTTGTCTTGCACAAGGCTGACCCGCCTTTGATCCCCAGCATCCCATAGGGGATGCACAGTCAGTAGTAATTCCTGAGTGCAAGCCAGGAGTGACCCCTGAACATCCCCAACTGTGACAAAAAAAGACAAAAAACAAGAACTACAACAAGAACAAAAAAACCCAGAAAACAAAAATAATCCACCCCAAACTCAGTTATCAATGCCCAGTGTGTATCTGCCTGGCAAACATGAGTGAGTTGTGCAAGTATGTATGTACTTGCTTGCTTGTCCAAGGACATGTATGAGTCTGCACATGACAGAAGCCCATATGTGTATACTGGGGTGTGTGCATGGCTGTGGACACACGTGTGTACACATGTTCTCGACCACACACAGATAGAATGTGATGCCGCTTGTGGTTGGCCCATGCTGCCCCAGCGAGGACGCTTCCCTTGGAATCCTCCCGCAGGTTCTGAAAGGCTCCTAAGTGCTCAGTCCCGGGTCCTGACAGGATCCAGTCAGCACTGTCTCAGCAGAAAGGCCCGGCTCACCCAGGCCCAGAGACAGAGTGACAGGACAGCGGGAAGAGCATCTGCCTTGCACGTGGCTGACCCAGGTTCAATCCCCAGATCCCACTGGGTCCCCGAAACTCCACCAGGAGTAATTCCTGTGTGCAGAGCTGGGAGTAACCTCTGAGCATCACCAGGTGTGACCCAAAAAGCCAAAAAAAAACCCCCAAAAAAACAAAAACAAAAACAACGAGATACTTTAGGTGTTTTGCTTTGTATGTATTCAACCGAGGTTCAATCCCCAGCATTCCACGTGGTCCCCTGAGGGCCACCAGGAATGATCCTGAGTACAGAGCCAGGAGAAAGTCTCAGCACAGCTGAATACAAGAAAACCCAAGACACAAACCAAAAAAACAAATACAAACAAAAAAATCCTAAAAAGAAAACAAGAAAACGCACTTTGATCCACCCCAGGAAGGTGTCTGGAAGGTTCCAGAAAAGTGGCCTTCCCAGCGCATGTCTCTTACCTCCCTCCCCTTGCTGTGAGCCCCCAGTGCTCCCGGCTGCCAGGAGAGACAGAGCTGAGGGGGCAGGGGGCATTTCTGAGGGGAGGAAGGAGCCCGGCACTCCGGGAGCATCGCTGGCCGGTCACTGATCAGGCAGAGGCGGAGGGCATAGCGGGGACAGATCAGCCCACCTACCTTTGCTGCCCCAACGGGGCTCGCGCAGCCCCTGATGTGTCCAGCTGACACGCTCGTGAGCCTCAGAGGCCACAGGGCCAAGCTCGCCTGAGGAGGCTTCGCTTTAGCCTCAGCAAGGTAAAGATCAGCGCCCGACTCCCCTGGTACTCACCAAACTCCGAAGCTCTTTCTCCAAAGCCTTGTTCATGTGGCAGGCGAGAGACGGTACAAAGGGCTGGAGTACACACCAGGTCCGAGGTAGAACTGCAGCACCACTGGGCGAGCCTGAGATCGGTCCACAAGCTGAAAAGACCCACTACTGCTGGGCGGGAGGACCCCAGAGCCGAGAGCATGGCTTGGCGAGGAAGAAGGACGTAAGCAAGGGAGGAGGGAGGCTAAGGATACGAAGGAGGGAGGGAGGAAACAGGGAAGAAAGAGAAAGGGGGGGAGGGAGGGAAGAAAAGGTTATCTTTTTTTTTTTTTTTGGCCTGCTCGAGCTAGTCGATGAACAACGGGAGGACAGTGGCAATGATAGTGACCCTATGGGATGCTGGAGATCGACCTCACACAGGCCGTGTGCAAGGCAAATGCCCTTCCCACTGTACTATCACTCTAGCCACCAAGATTTAATTTCTTGTAGTTTCTTGTCTGTGACTTTAAAAGTTTGAGGGGTTTCAATATGAAAATTAAATTGAAGAACCTCTAATCCACTAGACAGCAGTCACCAGAACTTGACGTTTGTTACATCTTGATGCGAACAAGTGGGTCAACTATCCCCTGCTGTGTCCTAGGAATTGATTCCGTTTGTTTCTGGAATGCCAGCTAAGGAGTCCTGAGTCCTGAGAGGAACTCCCGGGGGTCTCTGGGTCCTTCTGTTATGTCTGTCACTCCTGTCTACAAATCCCACAGCCCTTCCATCTTGGCCAACAGAGAAGTTTCTCCAACAAAGCGCCCAGTGCCGGGGGGCGCAGGGGGGAGGGGGAGGGAGCGTCCCTGCCACCACAATCCTATAGGAGGAAAAGGGCATTTCTCAGAGCTCCTTGGTGAGAACTGCAGCTCGCTTGGCTTGACCCAGAACTCACTGTCTTGTCCTTCCCCAGGGTCAGGGCTAATGATGTGGGTAAGTAGACAGGGAAAGACCCTTTGCAATGAAACACAGTTTCATGGAAGAAGAATTCTAGGAAGGACCCACCTTGTGGATACAGAAAGCAAAGGCCTGATAAGACCATCCACAGACCCTCAGGACATAGGCCTCCACATGAAATTCCTCTTTTTGGACCTCCCTGGTAATCTCCTTAGCAACCTGACTTTTACCCGGGAAGAAGCTCCACGTGGTGACAGGCTGGAGAACCCTATAAAGGCCACCTGGAAGAAAGGCAGGGTGCGCACATGCTGCCTGAGCCCATGTGTGGTACATCCACGTGGCTGAGCACATGTGGTGCCTGAGCACATGTGTCGCCCGCATCTCCCCTCTTGAGATGTGTACTTTCATGCTTTCGTGTCGAATGCTGGGATGTGTGGAGGGGCTCTCTCCACCCTCGGAGAAGCCCGCGTTCTCTCTGGACGCGTTACTCTCTCTCTTACCCTCCATTCCCCCGCTTATCTGCTTATCCCTTTCTCTCCCTCTCCAAAAATCCTCCAAATAAAATCTATTTGTTTCACTGCTTGTCTACTCCTGAAATTCCTTTCTGTGAGGCGAGACAAGTACCCAGTAACCCTGGGTCCCGGGTGGCAGAGGCGGGTGGGGAGAAAGTGACCGTCTTTCTGCTCCCCGCTTCACTAAGTCACCCGTGGGGCCCACCGACATCACTACCATGAGAGTCCATGCCCGTGGCCAGCAGGAGGCCATGTGGAAGGCGGACTTGGCCCAAGCACCCCTTAGAGGCTTAAAGGGATGAAATCTCTGCAGGGCTGGGCGGGGGCTTGTGCTGCAGGCAGGGAGAGGCCAGCAATGAGAAATACCAAGATGGGCCACGTCACCAGCCCTGAGGGAGCTCAGAGGTTCAGAGGCATTGAGCACCAGCTGGAAACTGAGGCGCCTCGGGGACAGGATGGCAAAGCCAGTCACATGAGCAGGTGGTCAGCAAGGTCAGCGAAAGACCCTCGCGGCCAGCCTCGAGCTGAAGGGTCTGGGCGGACTTGGCGAGTACACATGGGACTCAAGGGGGGGGGGGCAGAGGTTTGCTCTGGGGGCTGCTATCTTGTTTTCTCACTGGCCTCGGTGAAGAGTTCTCCACTTCAGAAAGACCCCAGACGGGCCCGATTAGCCGGGGCCAAGGCTAGCACGGCATCCGGGTGCTGGGGACCAATGACAGCCCCAGAATTGTGCTGACACGTTCTCAGTGCCATCAGAGGGAACCACACGGGACGTGACCGGGAGACCTGTCAGCACCAAGCCGGAACACGGCGGCGAGCACACTGACACACAGCATGCAGGGAGCGAGCGTGGAAGTGGGCGAGGGCGCCCGGGTACCAACCTGCCGCTCTCGGCCCGCTTTGCATTCTCTAACTCCTGAATCTGCCGCTCAGCCACCTGGAGCTGCTGCCTGAGCTTCTCCATTCCCAATTTACCTCGGAACTGGCCTTCCGGAGCCCATCGAGCTGCAAGAGCTTCTGCTGGGTGGCCTACAGCTGCGCCGTGGTGTCGGCCAGGGCCTGGGCTTGCTGACTACACATGGCCCGCAACCCCTCCAGGTGCGTTACCTTCGTCTCCGCCTCCTGCAGCTTGTTCAGGGCGTCCTCCATCTCCACCAGGTGCTGGTCCTCGGTCTGGTCGAGCTTGGCCCGCGCGGCCTCCAGGCTGTTCTTCTGCTCCTGGGCCGTCCTGACCAGCCGCGACCTGAGCGTCTTCAGCTCAGAGGCATGTGCCGCACGCTCAGCCGCCCGCTGGGCCTTCAGGTTCTCTACCTCCTGCTGGGACTCGACCTGCAGCCTCTCCATCTACATCTTGAGCTTGGCTAGCTCGGCCGCCTCGGCGCCCACGCCCCAGCTCACGGCCGCCTTCGGCTTGCCCATGGCCTGTTGGTGCGGGGCGATGGCCGTCTCCAGTTTGGACTTCCACGGGGCGATCATGTCCGCGTTCTCCTTGTTGGCATGGTCCAGCTTGGTCCTCAGTCACTTGTTCTCCTTGGCGAGCTTCTCGGAGGCCGCCTGCAGGGCCTTCGCCTCCTGGTGGGAAAACAAAATTTCCATGAACTTAAAGCAGGAAGGAAAAGAAACAGACATAGAAAATTTTTCTTTTGCAAACTGACTGTTTGCTTTGTTAGAGTCCGAGCTCAGGACAGCCTCACCTGTCAAGGAAAACTCTGAGAGACCAAGTCCATGCAAAAGCAAGAGGTTTATTCGAGCATGCTCGGGCTCACAGCATGACCGCAAACCGTCAGTGCCTGAGAGTCCCGAGCCTCTTCAGAGGGAGCTTGTTATAGGGCAACTTCCCGCGCACAAAAGCGCGTCTCAGAAAAGCCAGCACACAAATCACACAATACATTCGAATTACCACATTAGATGCTGCATGCAGGCAGCCAATCACTTTGTAACAAGGCATTTGATGCTGCACGCAAGCAGCAAATCAGGCCTTCTCTGGCCCCATGACCTTATTTGGTGAATTCCACGGGCAACAAGAAGAAGATGGGGGTCCTGGGTGCTACCAACTGGACGCAGCTGCAGGGCAGGATATGGGCTGGGACTTGCTTTTCTAGGGCCCAATTGTCATGGAGCTATCTTTCAGGTATTCAATTATGTAGGCTAAAAGTAACGTTCTGGCTCAAGTTCTTTTTCCAGAAAAATCAATCTGAGGACACATGTGCTTCAAACGTAAAGGAGTTGGTGCTTATAAGCATCTTTGGTTCTGTTAATTTTGAGTTAATAATATAGCAACTTCCAGTTTCTTTCCCAGACTTTATGGATTGATGGTGTCTGTACTGCATGGTGTTCCTTTATTTTCGTCTTGTCAAATATCTATGGAGAATCACTGAAGGTATTCATTTTAGGCTACATTGGCTATGAAGCTTTGCAATAAATCAATAGAGGTTTTATTTGTTTTGTTTTTTTTTTTTGCCTTTAAACCTCACCCAGTGGATCTTCTTTTTTCATGTTTTATAATTTTATTTATTGAATCACCATGAGAGCAGTTACAAAGCTTTCGGGTTTAAATCTTGGTTATAAAATGAAAGACCCGTACCTTCACCAGTGCCATTCTCCACCACCAAAAACCCCAGTATGCCCCCATCCCACACCCTCCCCCTACCTGTGGAGAGATGATTTTCACATTACGCTCTCTCTACTTTGATTACATTCAATATTTTGACACTGGACACACCACTATTATTTGGGATTTTACCCCAATACTCAGATCTGCTGAAAGGACAACAGTAGACAATTTCTCTTCTATTACGGTTTATGAATAACATATGATGTCGCGTGGCTGTGGTAGTGGCTGCGCAATTTTGAAATTCCAAAATTTTACAATAAACCTGGAGGGATTTCTTCTCAAAACCTGCTGGGTTCAAAGATTTGTTCTTGAGTCTGTGGGATCATGGCCGGTAAGCAGGTTGATCGGGAGCCAGAAAGGCCGTTAGTGGGCGGTGACTAGGGGTCTTGCTGGGATGGGGAGGAAAGGGCTGGTCTCACCCCCATCCCGTGAGGCCCCACATGTCTCATCACTGAGGGCCCAAACCTGACTGTCCAATGGCCTCTGGAGGATGGCGGCCACAGAGCCACCAAGGGGGAGCAGGTGGAGGGACAGCACCCTTTCCTCCCTGGAATGGCCCAGCGACAGTAACCGACTACAAGGGTCCAGATGCATTTCTGCCAAAAGCCACTGGATTCTGAGATTCGTGTCTGAGTCTCTGGGATCATAGTCATTAAGCACCTTAATCAGGAGCCAGAGAGGCCACTCATGGGCTGCGACTTGGGGTCTCGTTGATTCGGGGAGGAAAAGGCGGCTCCTCCCCCATCCCATGAGGCCCCACGTGTCTCATCACTGTGGGCCCAAACCTGACTGTCAAATGACCTCTGGCGGATGGTGGCCACTGAGCCCCCAAGGGGGAGCAGGCGGAAGGACAGCACCCTTTCCCCCCCGGGTGGCCCGGCAACAGTAACCTATTATGTGGTCTGGACGCATTTCTGCCAAAAGTTGCTGAATTTCGAGATTTGTTTCTGAGTCTCTGAGATCATGGCCATTAAACAGCTCAATCAGAAGCCAGAGAGGCCGTTTGTGGGTGACAACTTGGGAGTCTCCTTGGGGAGGAAAGGGCCAGCTCCACCCCCATCCCATGAGGTCCTACGTGTCTCGTCACTGTGGGCCCAAACCTGACTGTCCAGTGGCCTCTGGAGGATGGCGGCCAGCGGGCTGCCAGGGAGAACAGGCCAAGGCATGAAATCTATTCCCACCTGGGGTGGCCCAGTGCCTCTAACTTACTGCAGGCACTGGACACATCTCTGCCAAAAACCGTTGGGTTTCGAGATTTGTTTCTGAGTCTCTGGGATCATGGCCGTTGAGCAGTTCAATCAGGAACCAGAGAGGCCATGCCTCCAATTATATAGCTGAACTGGAGGTGGTTTGTGGGTGTATCTCCCACATACCTAACTTTTGCCTGTTTACTTTCTTGGTCAACTCTGCCCCAAGTTTTTGGGGCCTGGCCAAACGCACGGCAGCAATTTGGGGGTACCTGGAATTCTGAAGGCGCCATCAGGCTGCTGATGCACTCGTCTCACATGTACAGACTGACCTGCTGGTGGCACCATACCCCCAACCCAGTGCTTCTTAGGGTTTACTCCTGCCTCTGCACATAGAGATTGCTCCTGCCAGGGCACAGATGACTGGATGGGATTCCTGCCATTGAACCCAGATCAGCCACATGCAAGGTAAGTACCCTACTCACTGGACTATCTCTTTAGCCCAAGATAAACGCTTTTAAGAAAATGGTGTACAGACCCAGAGCAATAGTGCAGCTGGTAGGGCATTTGCTTTGGCCAATCTGGCTTCAATCCCTGACATTCCATATAGTCTGCCCAAGCACTGTCAGGAGTGATTCCTGAGTGCAGAGCCATGAATAAGCCCTAAGACATCACCAGGTGTGGCACAAACATAAAGAAACAAAAAGAAATTGGTGTATCAGAATTCCGTTGTAGAAACTGTTTGACTCATTTGACTCTATAGTTCCTCATTGCTAGCCAAAAATCTTTTATAAATAAACCTGAGAATAATCAGTTATCACTGGCATAAAAGAAATAATTTTATTAAAGTAGACATAGAACACCTGTTTGCTCAAATTTTAATACTGCTTTACATAGTTTGTGAAACAATTTCAATATTGGTTATTACAAAAAAAATTCAATTGATCCAGATCTTTCACTTGTCAGACAGTTGATAATCTCCAGAGGAAAATACATCAAAATCATACATACAATTATAGAAGTTCTTATTATACAGGTAGCCTGGATGGTACATTATTTATCACTTTTGACAGAACTAGAAAACATTCAAATAAAAAAAATACATTCAAACTGGATGATAAACTTCTGATGGTTGAGGTCCTTCATTCAATTTTTTTGTGATAAGAAAATCCACAATTAGTAATTTTGAATTTCTCATCATACATTTATCTAAAACCACAGTAAAAAATGTAAATCTTGTAAAGACAGTAAATTGGTTATTTTAGGTGTTTCACAAGTAGCTTGTTATGTCATCCTTCAAGTGCTGGTGATTTCTGCACAGTGCAGAGAATGGGGTGTCCGGGCCGAAGTTGTTGTCGTAATTGTTGAGGTTGTCCCCATTCCCGTCGAGAGCCACCTCGGATATCATCTCCACTTTCATCTTGAGGTCCTGATTCTTTCTTTGGAGGTCCACAATCACGGAATTCAGGAAATCAATCTGTGTTAAAGGAGAGCGTGAGATGGTGAGCCATCTGCGGGAGCCATCGGAGCCCGCCACAGAGGAGGCTGGGCCCCGCTTCCAGTCCCCGCCCCAGGGTTGGAGGCAGCCAGAGCTCCCCTTTCCCTTCCTGAGCGCAAGCTCCCGGGTGCCCCAGGGAAGACCCCAGGAGGACATGCTGGGCCCCCTCGGTTCCTCTCAGAGCAGGGAGTCAAGAGGGCCTTCCCTCTCCTACAAAAACAGACACACTTCTTTAAAATCCACGGGGGGGAAAAATCCCACTTTACAAAAGCAAGCATGACACAAAAGCAAACATGGCACAAACATTCATGTTTCATTTAAAAAATGTCAGGTTTGGGTCTGAGTGATAGCACAGCGGGAAAGGTGCTTGCCTCGCACGCAGCCAACCCAGGTTTGATCCCTGGCATCCCATAGGGGCCACCGGAGAGCAGCCAGGAGTGATTCCTGAGTGCAGAGCCAGGAGGAAGCCCGGAGTATCGCCAGGTGTGGCCCCCAAAGGAAGAAGAAAGAAAACCATAAAGCTGACTGATTCTTTTTCTCCCTCGGGGCAAGTTCTGATGAGGAGTCTCTGAGAGGGCCCAGGCCCTCCCACACTGGAGCCAAGAAACGATTCCCACTTCCCTCCGAGACACGGTCCTGTTGGGAGCTACCATTCAGGAAGAGGAAAAGGCCAGAGCAGGGATTCAAATCTAGAGGGGAAAGCCAGACACGCTTACACGTGGACACACCCGGACACACACACAGACACGCTCCCCAGTGCTTGCGTGAGCACACATACATGTTCACACATGCACACACACTCACAAGTGAGGAAGACAACAAAGCATTTGCTGATTAGGAGGAAAGTGTTGGCGCAGCAGGAAGCAAAAGCAGAAGCGGTGGCAAAGGAGAGAGAAAACAAGGCCAGCGGGTGATTAAAGGAGAGAGAAAACAAGGCTTGCTGGGCTCCTCATGCCGAGGACAGTGAGACACCCCGGGCAGCTCCGGGCTCACCGCCCCCTCTGGGCAGAGCTAAGTCCCAGGAGCCGCTGGGTGTCTGGGACAGAAACTGAGATGGCCCCTCCATTCAGCACAGGAGAAATGAAGTCAAGTAGCCAAATATAAAGGAAGTTTTAGGTGGAGCAATTCTGTTTCTAGGGGTTTATCCTAGATTAATTTCAAATTTGATGAAACTACAGCAATCCATAGAATAGAATAGTAAGCAGCTATTAAGAAAGCTAAGCTCAGACCATTTCGTGTAAAATGAAAATATTTAAGTCAAAAAGAAAACATTTAGGCTTGGCTTACATATACTTATAAACATATACATATGCTTATATGGAAAAACAAAAAAATGATGAAATAACTGTTTACTTGTCTGGGGGGTACTGGAGAAGGACAGTTCAGAGTGAGATTAGATAATATATATAGACTTAACACACTGGCTAATGGTTTATTTTTTTTTTGAGCAGAAATAATTTTATTGGGAATGTCCAAATAGCTTTTCTTCTGAAACTGTGAAACCAAGAATCTTCCCTCCAGAAATACACAGATGCATGGAATGTGCACTAAATGCCCAAGGTTTCAGAAGCAGACGCTGGAAGGACACACCTCATCCTTAAGTCCAGTATCCCAGACCAAAAGGGCGAGGATTCAGGAATGAAGTGAATTGGGTGTTTGGAGGATCCACTTGGGTTGTGAGATACATGCTGAAAGTAGACTATAGACTGAACACGGTGGTGAACTCAATTCCTCTTTTGCAAACCACAACATCCAAAAGGAGAGAGAGAACAAAAGAGAATGTCCTACCACAGAGATGGGATGGGGGGATGAGGTGAGGGGGGTTGGAGGGTGGGAGGGTTACTGGGATCATTAGTGACGGAGAATGGGCACTGGTGGAGGGATGGGTACTTGATCATTGTATAACTAAAATCCAAGCACAAAAACTTGTAAGTCCACAATCGTACCTCATGGTGTTTCACTAATAAAACTTTAAAAAGAAAAAGAATGAGGTGAATCTATTTAATACTCATTGCAACGAAAACTCCTATGAGCAAACAAACAAACAAAAAGCCCCCATTTTATTCCTAAATGCATAAACTTAAACATAAATGCATTTTATTTATTTATTTATTGCTTTTTGGGTCAGACCCGGCGATGCACAGGGATTACTCCTGGCTCTGCACTCAGGAATTACTCCTGGTGGTGCTCAGGGAACCATATGGGATGCTGGGAATCGAACTCGGGTCGGCTGTGTGCAAGGCAAAAGCCCTACCCGCTGTGCTATCACTCCAGCCCCCATAAATGCATTTTAAAGAGGAAAAGAAGATGCTGAGATACTGGTCAATATTTAATGTTCAAATAAAAAAACAATCTGTCTGATTTGCGTTTTATTTTGCGAGGGATTGGGGGGTGGCCGTGCTCAGAGGCCCGGGGACCAAGTCTGGAGAGTCTCTGTCAAGACCAGGCCCGATGTCTCGATGCCACCCAGCCGACCTGCCAAACGGGCTCTTCCATCACCCCTTTACACCTGCTCTAACGGTGAGAAAGGACAGGCCTGAGATGAGCAACCTCTGACCCGAAACTGGATCCTCAGACACTCGGACACACTGCCTTCGCCTTCAGCCCGACGTTGACTTGCTCTGACCCTCGTCTTCACTCCGTTCTGAGACTTTCACACACCTCAGGAGGGTTCAGAAGTGGCAAAGTGTGGGTTGGCGATGGAGCCCAACATATCAGGTGCCTCCGTGTGTATGCGTGTTGTGGGGGGGGCGCTGGGTTCCATCCCGGCCCTACACCCCAGAGACATCAAAAGATGGTGAAGTTCGTACCAATAACCGTGCCGAGAAACAGAACTCAAGCCCTTTAGTATAAAACAGACTCAGGAGCACAAAGTCATTCTTCCGGTCAAAATTCTTACTTTGGGTGGTGAGGGCAAAGTAGATTCACAATTCAACTCTTTTAACTATGAAAAGCAAAAGTGCAGTCGAGAGATGGGCTCAAGTGGTAGACTCATGTGGGGAACGGCTCCAGTGGCCCCAGAACCCCAAAGAGTAAACTTGAACCCCATGTCGGTGGAACAGTTTCCTTCTTTCCTCTTTTTTTTTCTGGGCCTCACCAGGTGGTGCTCAGAACTTGGTCCTGACTGCACTCAGGGGTCACTCCTGGAGGCCCTCAGGACCCTATGCCAGGCCAGGGATCAAAGCCCCATCAGCCTCAGGCAAGGCGAGTGCCCTACCAGCTGGTCTCCTAGTTATCGGGCCCCCATGTTTACATTGTCATCCACAGACAAACGCTTCGCGTGGGCAGGATGAACCTCTGGACCTCCAAGTCCAAGCTGCGCCTGGGAGCACGCAATCAGGCAGTTACGTGTTCTGGCTGCGAGGCCGATGCTGGTGGTGCCAGCTGGACTCACACGGAGACACGGTGGGAGGCAACGGGGAGGGGAGGAGTTATACCATCACAAAGCAGTAATAGGACACACTGGAAAAGGTCCCTTTTCCCTCCGAAACCACTCAGGAGACAGAGAACCGCAAAGCACACGCTGACTCCGGCATGGGCCTTCGCTCACACCCAGAAGTGTCACACTGCTGAAACGAGGCCTCTGGCAGAGCTCACCACGGGCACCGCAGCTGGCCTGGGACGCGATTCCAGTTCCAGGCACAAGATGTTCTCAGACACAGCAAACACACAAGCCCACGGAATCCGGGCCTCAGGCAGCTGATTTTTCTCCTGGTGCCACGGCAGCTGCAGCGGGGATACAGACAGGAGACTTATTACCAAGAGTGATGACATTTTTGCCAAATCAGAGCCTAAACCGAGGACATGGAAAAACAGGATAAAATATCAGAGGGACTGCATTAGTTCATACTTCACCCTGAACAGAGACAAAGCTTGTTCGCTATAAAAGCCACAACTTCAGAAGTACTCGTGTAGGTCATTAAGAGAAAAGAAATGAGGGCTGAGCAGTGCCGGCCCAAACAGCCCCCCACAGCCACGCGCTCCCACAGTCCGAAATTGCTGCCAGGGCCCCCATGGGCAAGACTCCATCTTCTTGGGATGGACCCCGTGGAGAAATTAAATGGATGCAAACTCAGGTATACAGGATTTGTGACTGAAATCTCCAGGCTTTTTCAGAGTTGGGATGGGCTACCTCCCCCCTCCCCCATGTCCTTGTACTTCCAGAAGCCCCAGCAGCTTTTGGACATCCACACTCCAAAGCTGCCACCCAGACAAAACATCAACTCCAGTAGTACCTTCCCGACAAAAAGACTTAACTTTCTGACATCTCAAACTCTAAAACACTGATAAACCAGTAGTAGCACACCAGATTGGAGAAGGAACAAAATAAACACAGGAGGCTGAACCTATCACAACATCTTACAAGGACTCAATGTCTCCATAAGATACAACAATTTATTGATTGGTCCATGGCTGTAAGCCTGCCCCAAGCGCTGGGGAGAAGGCAGTTGGGAGAGAGAAGGGATCGTAAGGACAGCGACAGTAAGAAACGAACACTGGGTAAGATCTGAGTGCTGAAAGTCCCGTAAGGAACAGAACACGATGACCTCTCTGTGCCTGTATTGCAAACTATCACGCCCCAAAGGAGAGAGAAAGAAGAAAGGTGCCTGCCTCTAAGGCAGGGTGGAGGGGTGGCGGGAGGGAAACTGGGTGGGAAAGGTACTCTGGTGGAGGGATAGGGGGCGGGAACATGGCGTGACTGAAACCGGATCTTGAACAGCTTTGCAATGGTGCATCTCATGGTGATCCAATGAAAGGAACTTCAAGAAAATAAGTGAGGGCTGGGAGGGTCGGCCCCCTGGGGTTTGCATGGGGCGGGGATGCAGGTTCCACCCCGGCACCGCAGTAGTTCCCCCCATCACCGCCAGGGGTCCGTAGTGAGCAGAGCCAGGAGCAGTACCTGTGCTCCAGGTGTGCCCCGTCCGCAATACAAAGAGAGAGAGATGAGGAGAGTGGGGTGGGCAGGGGAAGAGGCGACAAAAGCCGAAGAAAAACAAAACAACAAAACAAAACAACAAAAAAACACCAAACTGCAGGAGAAAGGAAAACAGTCTGAAAGAGCCCGAGAGAGGCGGGCGCACCCTCTGCGCCCTTGGAGCCCTGGGGCGGGGTGGGCGGGGAGCGAGATGGCCAAAGGGAAACAATGTTTTAGCGGGCAGGGCACTAGCCGGAGCTCGCTACTCTCAGCACGCAGCCGGCCGAGCTCCCAGACTCCCTCCGGGCTGAGCTCTGTCCCCGCGCGAGGCACAGGTCAGCCCTGCTCGTCCTCGCGCTGCCCCGCCTGCACTTGCACAAAGGGCCAAGCTGAGCCCCCGCGATGCCCCGCGATGCCCCGCGATTGGGCACCAAAGGGACCGCGTGGTTTCCCGACAAGACCCCAGAAAAATCCTTTCTGGTCTTCCCGGAGCAGGGACTGCGGGTGGGGAGCGAAGGGGGTGGGGGGGTGGGGAGGGCGGTGTTGGGGGGGATCTGGGCTTTCTGCAATTTCTCCAGGAGGGTCCAAAGCCCCCACTCCCCACCCCAGCAGCCACTGGGTCAAAGTTCCCTCCTGCAGAGCAGTGGGGGTGGCTCCCTCCTGGGGCGCCAAGTTTTGGAACTCGGAGCTCCACCTGGGAACTGGAGGGCGAGGGCGAAGTGTCCTGAAATCAGGAAAAGTCGGGGCGGGGGCAAGCAGCCTCTGGGGCACTCCTGTGCCCCTGCCCGGCCCGGAGAAGTCCCCGGACACCCTCCACCTCAGCATGAGGCGTGACTCACGGGCGCCGCCGGCCACCCCCCACCCCTCCTCGGGGCTGAAGCTGGGGGGCTCGCCCGCCCGTGCCCGCTCGCCCCAGGCACGCGGCGGTCACTCGGCTGGCCTGGGAGGGCACGTGGGAATGAGCAGATGGAGCGGGAGCCCCCGCCCCCCCCCCCCCGCCCCGAGGCGCGGGGAGGGGGGCTGCTCCCCGGCCCTTAACGCGGCAGCCCCGTTGGGCTATTCTTCAAGCCCATCCCGGGGCGCTGGTTCCCAAGGAGGCCTGGACTGGCTAATGTTTTAAATGCTGAATGTCTTAGTCAAAAGTGAAGCGTCATGAAAAAACAAGGGCCACCCTCTCCCAGCCCACTTGGGGTCCTGGCTGACACGCCCCAGATCTGCCTCCGGGCACCATCTAAGGCCATCAACAGCCTTGATCCTGAGACGCCCAAAGGAACCTCAAAATAGATTAGCTCCCTACAGAGATGTCTCTGGACCCTAACCATTTACAATTTTAGAATTCCAGAAGGCCTCTCATGATATTCATAATAGGCAATAGAAAAAAAATGATCTAGCATTTGCCTCTGGCAGGCAGGCTTGAATGGTGGTGGGGAAATTTGAAATAAGCGTGGTGAGACGGTGTAATAGTGGTGGGATTGGTGTTGAAATATTGAATGTAATCAAATAATGTGAACAACCTTTTGAAACAACAAAAACAACAACAACAAAACCCAACAAGGGCCAGAAAAATAGTATAGGTATTTGCTTTGTACCCCACTGACCTGGGTTGGATCCCCGGCACCCCACATGGTTCCCCAAGCCTTACCAGGAGTTATTCCGGAGTGTAGAGCCTGGGGTAAGCCCTGAGCACCACGGGGTGTGGTCCCCAAACTAACAACAAAAATAAAACATAACATGGAAGCAACATAGCAAAGAAATATTACCTGATTCTCCTGGGCCCTTTCGTCCTCATCTGCTTGAGAATCAGAATTACCTTTCAGTTGAAAACAAAAAGAGTGAGTGTAGGTCTTTGAAAATGTGCCTTTTGGGGGGCAGCAACAGTTCAGGAGGTAGGGGGTTAGATCTCTGGTCCCCTGAATGTCCCCTGAGCAGGGTGATCCCTGAGCAGAGCCAGCAGTAAATTCTGAGCACCGCAAGGTGTGACCCCAAAACCAAACTAACCCCCATCCCCAAAGTGCCTTTTCGCCTTGTTTTGGGCTCTTATTTTGGCGCCAGTGTTGCGGACCCAGGGACACTACCGCGAGCCCATGCTCCAGGCAGGTGCCCAAGTTCACCCTCCTGTGCAGCCAGCTGGGGGAGGGGCGGCGGGGCAGGGGGGCTGGTGCCCCCGGAGGTGTGGGGGAGGGCGGAGAGCAGGCACCCCTCAGCGGTAGCATTTTACCTGCCCAGCTCTGGAGCTGCCTTTTGTTCTCTTTGAGTTGAAGCTCCAAGATTTTGACCTTGAGCTCCAGCTTCACCTTGTCAGATTCCAGGGACTGAAAAACTGAATGCAAGGACTTGGCAGAGGCATTTTCTCCCCTGAACAAGGAGACCTGCAACACAGGGGTGTGGCTTAGACCCACATGGCTGTGGCTGTGACCCCCATGTGGGCGTGGTCGGGGCTGACATGGGAGTGGCTCAAGCCAGAGTGGGCATGGCTCAGGCCAATGTGGGCGTGGTTCAGAGCGAGATGGGCATGGCTCAGCCCCATGTAGGCGTGGCCCGGGCGGAGATGGGCGTGGCTCGGGTCCACGTGGGTGGGGCCGGGACTTGACCTCATTTCTCAGCTTCTCCAGCTCTGCATCCCTCTCCCTGAGCAAGGCACTTATAATACTGATGAATTTCTGTAGGGAAGCTTTCTCTTCATCGGAGTCTCTTATGAACTCGGATTCTCTAAAAGACCAAAGTGTTCAAAATGCCAGAAATCAACCCAGAGAGAGGCCAGTGCACAACTGCCCTAGAATGGATGCTCAACGGCTCCTAGGACTATTGCGGGGGGAGGGGCCCAGGCTTTTACGTGTGCAAAATTTTAGTGAAATTTTACTGACTGTGAGGGAGAAAAAGTTTGCCTTTGTGTACATGCCAGAACCTGCATATCATTGTGTCCATGTGAATTTAAAGAAACAAGTTAATAACTTTGGGAGAGGGAGAACACAAAGAAAAAAGAAAAGAAGGACTGGTTGCACCCCCAACCCCCAAAAAGAATTCTTTTAAACAGCTAATCCCAGGTTGAAGTGCGATATCTTGAATAAATTATTACCAAGCTATGACAACAATTAAAACACACACACATGCAAAGCAATTATATGAATGTCATGCAGAGCGGCTTTATGCTGGGAGTATCCATTGGTTCTCACTCATTTCAGTAACTTTCAGCAAGTTTGGAGAATGTGTTTTTGAAACCTTTCTGAGCCAGAACGGGGCAAAGATTGTTACGACTAACCCAACAGAGAATGATTTTCATCCTGACTCTGGAGAGGACCAATGTGAGTTGCTCTTAAACAAAATGGCAATTCGCAAAAGACCAGAACAGAAACATGAACATGGGTTTCCAGTAGAGGATGAGAGCTCGGGGCACACGGAACATGTGGCCTCACACCCTCGGCCAGATTCTCCTCCGGGCTGGCTGGCAGAGGAGATGGAGGACCTGGCCTGGGGAGAGAGGGCGGCAAGACAGGGAAGGAGCGAAGACACAACAGATACAACCCAACGGGTGCGTGTGTGGCTGTGTGTGTGTGTGAGCATTTACACCACAAAAGGACGTGTGTGGGGGAGCACAGGGAGGGGACGGACAGCCAGTCAAGACTGGGCAATGCCGCAGCCTGGAAAGGACATGAGAGGGGACAGAAGTGTGGCTCCTGGGATGCATATTTGGAGAGAGACAGAGGTGCGTGTGAAGTGGGGGATCTCATTAAAGTCTGGGGTCCAGGACAGCTGTGGATGTTCGTGTCATACTCACTGGTTCAAATAAGTTCAATATTTGTTTTAAAATTTTTTAATAGTTTTAAAATATTTTACTCCCACAAAAAAAAATAAAGTCATCATTTGTTCCTTTGATTCACTGAACGTTTTTTTTCTTTGGGGTGGATGTGTGTACACCTGGCCATGCTCAGGGTTTACCCTGGCTCTGGGCTCAGGGTACCACAGGGGGTGCCAGGGATTGAACACAGCTCAGCTGTTTACAAGACAAGATAGTAGCAGTTCTACGACTTTCGCGGCCCCTGAAGGAGTGACTTTCCATGGATGGCTGCATAAACATTCCTGGGACATAGGGGGACAAGGGGAACAGAGGTCATGAGACAGCAGAGGGAAATGGACAAGTGGTTAAATGGGTCATTTATTTTTTAAAATTTATTTATGTATTTATTTTAACCGGGGGTCACGCCCAGCGATGCACAGGGGTTACTCCTGGCTCTGCACTCAGGAATTACTCCTGGTGTTGCTCAGGAGACCATATGGGATGCTGGGAATCGAACCCGGGTCGGCCGTGTGCAAGGCAAACACCCTACCCCGCTGTGCTACCGCTCCAGCACTAAGTTGCATGCCAAGACGAGTGTCTTAAAAAACAAAACCTAAATGGAACAAAAAAATGCTTCACCTTCTGACGGACGGTTGCCTCCTCAAGCCAGGGCACCAGTCATGATTCTGGGGGGATGTGCGCTGTGGGGAGCGCAGGGGAGGATGGGACTCTGGTGTCTGTGTGCCCCCAACTTGGGAGCTGTCTCCTGCAAATAGCACCAGGGATGAACCGACCATTTGGGACCAGCTCTGGGGGGCTGGGACGATGAGCAGATGGAAGGAGCTGAGACGGGCGGCAACCATGGACGTGCAACAGATCCCGACAACCGCCACTCAAGAGTACAGAGGACTCCCCGCAACCAGAACTCACAGTGGGGTGGGGTGGCGGGTGCGCTGTGTCACAGGGAATTACAGCACAGTAGAATTCATGGGAAACGCATTTCCCTTCCTTGTGTCCTCCATCTTCAGCAGCCTGGCAGTGGGCTGGCCTTGGGGATGCTCCTGGCTCTTTGCTGGGGGCTGGGTGGAGGGAGGGAACTCTGCCTCCTGCAAAGCCTGTGCTCCCTGCGGCCCCAGACTTCAGAGCAAAGCTCAGATATGCTTAGGCCCATCTGCCTCTTTCTTTTCTTTTGTTTTGGGGCCACACCTGGTGATGTGAGGGGCTTACTCCTGGCATTGTGCTCAAGGATCACTCCTGGCTGGGGGAGGATCCACCTGGGATGCCGGGGATGGACCCTGGGTTGGCCTCCAACAAGGCAAGTTCCCTGCCCGCTGTGCTATCCTGCAGCTCCCCTATTTGTCCTTTTCATTCTGACTTTCGTTTGCATTTCTGCAGCAAGTTCAAATTCTGGGCTTCTCTGCTCCACCTCAGTTCAAGATGTTTTCCATCCTGTGGAACTATGTCTTTTTCTCCTGGTACTCTGGTTGAAGTTTTTGTTCTCCTGAGTCGTAACAGTAACTGCAGAAAACGAATCTGTAACAAGATAGTTCTTTTTGTTTGGTGGCACATTTGGCGGTGTTCGGGGCTTACTCCTGGCTCTGTGCTCAGAGAGCACTCCTGGCGGTGCTCGGGGGACCATACGGAGTGCGGGAATCACACCTGAGTCAGACAAAAAGCAAGGCAAGAGCCTTCCCGCTGTGATATCACTCCAGCCCCATAGAGTGATGAAAGTGAAAAACAACAACAACAACAACGTTTTTACATGCAAGGGAATATGTAGTTTTTAATTAAAATAACACTAGCACGTTACTCATTATTTTATTTTATTTTATTTTTGGCTTTTTGGGTCACACCCGGCGAAGCTCAGGGGTTACGCCTGGCTCTGCACTCAGGAATTACTCCTGGTGGTGCATGGGGGACCATATGGGATGCTGGGGATTGAATATGCAAACGCCCTAGCCGTTGTACGTTGTAGTATCATTCCAGCCCCTAGCATGTCATTAAAAAAAAAGAAAGAAAAATTTGTGTACAGAAAAGTGGTTATTTTCTTCTCCTTCCAGATCTGGTCACTGCAGAATTTTTGGTCGTCGCTTTTCTGGTTGGTCGTACGGTCTTCTACCTGAAGTAATAAGACTGCAGATTCTACTGCTGCCACTGGGTTCAAAAGTCTGTATTGCTAAATAATGTTTGATTTATAAATTTTTTTTTGCTTCTGTTTATGGGTCCTACCTAGTTGTGCTCAGGGCTTACTCCTGCCAGTGCTTAGGGACCACATGGGACGCCGGGGATTGAGCCCAGGTCAGCCTCAGGCAAGGCTGGGCCCTCCCCGCAGTGCCATGGGTTCTGCCCCAGGATTAGACTTTTATTCCCGTCCTAGGCATCCGTTGTGCTGACTCTCCTCTCCTCTGCTCTTCCAGCACAATTGTCCAAAGGCTTTGCTTGGCAGTGTTTTAGCGCAGGGGCTGTTTCAAGAGCAGACGAATTTGTAGATTGCAATGCCAGACATCAAACCACGTGGGGCGGGGGGCGGGGTTATCGGTACTCACACCCCCACGGTCCATGTTCCCTGACCCCAAGGTGCCAGGAACAAACTCAGGAATGTCTCGCACTTCCCCCATTGCTGCAAACAGAGGCTCTTTTCCAATAAATAAAGCCCATTTGTGTCAAACACATGTCCTGGGGCCCACGGCAAAGCCAATGGGGTGAAGGGGTGAAGGTTGTTTCTTCAGCTCAGGGTTCTGGGGAGGGGGAGGGGCACTTTAAAGAGGCGTGAATCTGAGGGTTAGTTTGTTCTTTTTCTTGAGGGCCACTCCAGGTGATGCACCAGGCTTCCTCCTCCTGGCTCTGCACTCAGGGGTCACTCGCCGTGATGCTTGGGGGACCATGTGGGGTGCAAGGATGGAACCCGGGTTGGCCGCATGCATGACGCACACTTTCCCCTGTACTGTACTATCGCTCCAGCCCCAAATTTGAGTATTTCTTAACTTAAAAAGAAAAAGGGAGATGGTAGCCCTGGCCTCCTAGCTTTGCGGCCTAGGTAAAACCATCCTTAAGCAACCGAGTAGATTTCTCTGCAAGGACAGCGCAGCCAGCGTTACCATGGAAATAGGCAGCCCAGACAGCAGAAACTGATGCGGTCACATGCCTGATAGCATCCATCATATCAGCAGGCGGGGTTGGGCCGCTGAGTCCCACATGGCCCACAGCGTGACACCTTTTTAAGCGAGTGACACCCTTCACTCGTGCACCCCGCCTGGAGAGCATTCCTACTGCTCGAGAGGGGCCGGGGCGGGGGCTGGCGCTGGGCCTGTCTGGGTCTGTGGAGCTCAGGAACCCTCCATGCTGAAAATGGGGATATTCTGCACCCCAGGAGAATTTTTTTTCTTTCGGCAAAAATAAACTGTCCTATTTGCCACTGTCTGTCCACTGGCCAGACTGCACCTGACTCAGGTGAAACGCCTGAAGGAAAGGCGGTCAGCTCACTCCCCAGCAGGTGGGTGCCAGGGTGGAGTCGGGAAAAGTACCTCCAGGAGCCTGGGCCAGAGCACAGCGGGGAGGGTGTTGGCCTTGCACACAGCAGACCTGGGTTCCATCCCCGGCACCAGAGAGGACCCCCCCCCCACCCCACCAGGAGTGAAACCTGAGCGCAGAGCCAGGAGTAAGCCCTGAGCACAGCCAAGTGTAGCCCCCCCCCCAAAAAAAAGTAAAATAAAATGATGATTTAAAAAGAGAGACCCTGCAAGGCCAATGCACGCAGATCCAATGTGAACAGTGTAAATAAATTCAATCAGCCTCCCATTATTGGTTATTTCAAAATACACATCCCAAACAATTGGGGGTGGGAGTGGCATACACACAGCTGTGCTAGGGGTCAGGCCCAGGGTGGCCGCACGCAAGGCAAGTGCCTTACTCACTGTAGTGTGTCTTGGCCCCACTCCTCCCAAACTACTGTTCTTACAAGGATGTTACAAATACTTCATATGAGGGTTGCATTTCTGGTTTATGCCATAAAAGGTTGCGGTGACGGTGAGACTGTCTGTGTTGGCTGAACCCCATGCGAGCTGTCACGCTGACTGTGTGCCGATCCAGTCACCGAGGGCTGGATCCATCTGTCATGCCTGAACACAACTATTTTTAACCTGCAGAGTCTAATGGGTGGTGGCGTTCGTTCGGCCCCTTTCAGTTCTCTTGATTTGTTAATTCCCATCCCCCATACTTTGCACACTAGGGTGACCCCATGAAGCTTTAGGGGGTCAAATCCACATCAAAATGCTCTCAATGATTAAATGAGGCATGTTTCAGAGCTATTTATTTAGTGATGGGGGGGGAGGTATTTCAGGCCTGAGCTAATAAGTCATATAGGAGCTGGGAGATTTAATTTTAATTATGGATGAAAAATCTCCCTCCCTCCCTTTCTCTCTCCCTATCTCCATCTCCTGACAAATGAGCAGCTTTCACTTAGCAAATGGTCACCAGCAAACCTGGTTGCAGGCGGTGCCTGCTTTGGGGAGACTGCTCAGTCTCCCGTGGGAGCCACACAGTGACTCCCGATCCACTTGCAGTTCCAGAAGGATCTTTGGGTCCCCAAGGCCACCAGTCATCCCCTCAGCCACATTCGTGTCTCTACTTCGCATGGAGCTCTGCTCCTGAACGCCCACGGGGAAGGCTGCCAGCGCCCCCACAGGTGTGGGGGGATGGGAACTGTCCATTCCACTTTACGAACCTCCCATATATATTTTTAAAAAGCAGCATTGGAGCTGGAGTGGCAGTAGGGCAGGCAGGGTGCTTGCCTTGCAGGCTGCAAACGTGCGTTGGATCCCTGGCACCCCCTATGGTCCCCGAGCCGGCCAGGAATGGTGCCTGAGCACTACTGGGTGTGTCCCCCCCCAAAAAAAAACAAACAAAAAAACCCAGCAATTGCTTTCACTTTTGCTGCCTAAAATAAAGTGTTTTTTTCTCTTTTTTGGGTTACACCCAGCGATGCTCAGGGGTTACTCCTGGCTCTGCAATCAGGAATCCATCCTGGGGGTGCTCGGGGGACCACATGGGATGCCAGGGATTGAACCTGGGTCAGCCACTTGCAAGGCAAACGCCCTACCGGCTGGACTATGGCTCCGGTCCAAACTGAAGTGATTTAATTAAGCAATTTCTCTCATAGGACATAAACTTATATTTCTTTCTTGAATTCTTTCATCTCTTGATTCTCTACAGTCAGACGCTCTTTCGATTTCTTCAGCTCTTCCACATTCTTCAAGTTGTTTTCTTTAAGGGATCCGACTTCGAGACCAAGAGAAAAGAAACCTGGTCAAATGCTTCTGTTTTCCAGTGGCATGGATGGGGACACAAATCAGACGTGAAGACGCAAGTTTGAATAGCAAAGGGCCGGAGACACGCGGCTCAGGGGCGTCCTGCAGCGCACCCGTGCAGGAAGCCCCGTCTGTAGGAAGCAGACCCTGAGCACTGTTGGTGGTGGCTTAAAAGACCGAAAAAGAACGGACACTAGAGGCTCCTGACAGAGACAAAGAGGACTCGGAATGAAGAATGCTCCTCCCAAGCCCTGAGTGTATTCGCTGAGTGACTAAGGATATGGTTTTTCTTTCTTTTCTTTTTGGGTCACACCCAGCAATGCACAGGGATGCCTCCTAGCTCTGCACTCAAGGAATTACACCTGGCGGTGCTCAGGGGATCATATGGGATGCCGGGGATTGAACCTGGGTCTGCCGTGTGTGAGTCAAACGCCCTCCCCGCTGTGCTATCGCTCTGGCCCAGGATATGGTTTCTCTCAAGGCTGAGGCCGGGCCTACACAGCCCTGGTCACCACCATCACCCACCTCACTCTGCAACTTCGCATTGGTGTTCCTGGCGTCCTCCAGGGAGGCCAGGGTCTCTGTCTTCTCTTGGGTCATTTGCTCCATGAGCTGCCTGGCATCTTCCGCTGTCTGCACAGCCTGGAGGGAGAAACCTCGTTGAGCCACGCCGGGGGGCTAGGGAGGGGTTGGCCTCAGTGGCAGAGCACAGCGCGAAACGCCACACAAACCTGCCACAGTGGTTCCGGGCCCCGCTGGGCGCCGCTCACCCCGTTGGGACTCGCTGGGCGAGCCTGAGATCGGTCCACAAGCTGAAAAGACCCACTACTGCTGGGCGGGAGGACCCCAGAGCCCAGACCATGGCTTGTTGAGGAAGAAGGAAGTAAGCAAGGGAGGAGGGAGGCTAAGGATACGAAGGAGGGAGGGAGGAAACAGGGAAGAAAGGGAAAGGGAGGCGAGGGAGGGAAGAAAAGGTTCTCTTTTTTTTTTTTTTGGCCCGCTCGAGCTAATCGATGAACAACGGGAGGACAGTGACAATGACAGTGACCCTATGGGATCCTGGAGATCGAACTCACGTAGGCCGTGTGCAAGGCAAATGCCCTTCCCACTGTACTATCACTCTGACCCCAAGATTTACTTTCTTGTAGTTTCTTGTCTGTAACTTTAAAAGTTTGAGGGGTTTCAATATGAAATTTAAATTGAAGAACCTCTAATCCACTAGACAGCAGTCACCAGAACTTGATGTTTGTTACATCTTGATGCGAACAAGTGGGTCAACTATCCCCTGCTGTGTCCTAGGAATTGATTCCATTTGTTTCTGGAATGCCAGCTAAGGAGTCCTGAGTCCTGAGAGGAACTCCCGGGGGTCTCTGGGTCCTTCTGTTATGTCTGTCAGTCCTGTCTACAAATCCCACAGCCCTTCCAACTTGGCCAACAGAGAAGTTTCTCCAAGCCGGGGGGGGGGGGGGGGGGGGGGGGGGCTGGGAGGGCGCGTCCCTGCCACCACAATCCTATAGGAGGAAAAGGGCACTTCTCAGGGCTCCTTGGTGAGAAATGCAGCTCGCTTGGCTTGGCCCAGAACTCACTCTCTTGTCCTTCCCCAGGATCAGGGCTACTGATGTGGGTAAGTAGACAGGGAAAGGCCCTTTGCAATGAAACACAGTTTCATGGAAGAAGAATTCTAGGAAGGACCCACCTTGTGGATACAGAAAGCAAAGGCCTGATAAGACCATCCGCAGACCCTCAGGACATGGGCCTCCCCATGAAATTCCTCCTTTTGGACCTCCCTGGTAATCTCCTTAGCAACCGGACTTTTACCCGGGAAGAAGCTCCACGTGGTGACAGGCTGGAGAACCCTATAAAGGCCACCTGGAAGAAAGGCAGGGTGCGCACATGCTGCCTGAGCCCATGTGTGCTTACGTCCACGTGGCTGAGCACATGTGTCGCCCGCATCTCCCCTCTTGAGATGTGTACTTTCATGCTTTCGTGTCGAATGCTGGGATGTGTGGAGGGGCTCTCTCCACCCTCGGAGAAGCCCGCGTTCTCTCTGGACGCGTTACTCTCTCTCTTACTCTCCATTCCCCCACTGATCTGCTTATCCCTTTCTCTCCCTCTCCAAAAATCCTCCAAATAAAATCTATTTGTTTCACTGCTTGTCTACTCCTGAAATTCCTTTCTGTGAGGCGAGACAAGTACCCAGTAACCCTGGGTCCCGGGTGGCAGAGGCGGGTGGGGAGAAAGTGACCGTCTTTCTCCTCCCCGCTTCACTAAGTCACCCGTGGGGCCCACTGACATCACTGCCATGAGAGTCCATGCCCGTGGCCAGCAGGAGGCCATGTGGAAGGCAGACGAGGCCCAAGCACCCCTTAGAGGCTGAAAGGGCTGAAATCTCTGCAGGGCTGGGCTGCGGCTTGTGCTGCAGGCAGGGAGGGGCCGGCAATGAGAAATACCAAGATGGACCATGTCACCAGCCCTGAGGGAGCTCAGAGGTTCAGAGGCATTGAGCACCAGCTGGAAACTGAGGCGCCTCGGGGAGAGGACGGCAAAACCAGTCACACGAGCAGGTGGTCAGCAAGGTCAGGGAAAGACTCTCGCGGCCAACCTCGAGCCCAAGTGTCTGGGAGGACTCGGCTAGTACGCAGGGGACCCAAGTGGGGGGGCTGAGGTTTGATTTGGGGGCTCCTATCTTGTTTTCTCACTGGCCTTGTGAAGAGTTCTCAGTTTCAGAAAGACCCCAGACGGGCCCGATTAGCCGGGGCCAAGGCTAGCACGGCATCCGGGTGCTGGGCACCAATGACAGCCCCAGAATCGTGCCGACACGTTCTCAGTCCCATCAGAGGGAACCGCACGGGACGTGACCGGGAGACCTGTCAGCACCAAGCCGGAACACGGCGGAGAGCAGACTGACACACAGCATGCAGGGAGCGAACGTGGAAGTGGGCGAGGGCGCCCGATAACAACCTGCCGCTCTCGGCCCACTTTGCATTCTCTAACTCCTGAATCTGCCGCTCAGCCACCTGGAGCTGCTGCCTGAGCTTCTCCATTCCCAATTGACCTCGGAACTGGCCTTCCGGAGCCCATCGAGCTGCAAGAGCTTCTGCTGGTTGACCTCCAGCTGCGCCGTGGCATTGGCCAGGGCCTGGGCTTGCTGACTACACATGGCCCGCAACCCTTCCACGTGCTTTACCTTCGTCTTCGCCTCCTGCAGCTTGTTCAGGGCGTCCTCCATCTCCACCAGGTGCTGGTCCTCGGTCTGGTCGAGCTTGGCCCGCGCGGCCTCCAGGCTGTTCTTCTGCTCCTGGGCCGTCCTGACCAGCCGCGACCTGAGCGTCTGCAGCTCAGAGGCATGTGCCGCACGCTCAGCCGCCAGCTGGGCCTTCAGGCTCTCTACCTCTTGCTGGTACTCGAACTGCAGCCTCTCCATCTGCATCTTGAGCTCGGCCAGCTCGGCCGCCTCGGCGCCCACGCCCCGGCTCACGGCCGCCTTCGGCTCGCCCATGGCCTGTTGGTGCGGGGCGATGGCCGTCTCCAGTTTGGACTTCCACGGGGCGATCACGTCCGCGTTCTCCTTGTTGGCATGGTCCAGCTTGGTCCTCAGTCACTCGCTCTCCTTGGCGAGCTTCTCGGAGGCCGACTGCAGGGCCTTTGCCTACTTCTGGTGGGAAAACAAAATTTCCATGAACTTAAAACAGGAAGGAAAAGAAGCAGACATAGAAATTTTTCTTTTGCAATCTGACTGTTTGCTTTGTTATGGTCCGAGCTCAGGACAGCCTCACCTGTCAAGGAAAACTCTGAGAGACCAAGTCCACGCAAAAGCAAGAGGTTTATTCGAGCATGCTCGGGCTCACAGCATGACCACAAACCGTCAGTGGCTGAGAGCCCCGAGCCTCCTCAGAGGGAGCTTCTTATAGGGCAACTTCCCGCCGTCTCAGAAAAGCCAGCGCACAAATCACCCAATACCTTCGAATGATCACATTAGATGCTGCACACAGGCAGCCAATCAGGCCTTCTCTGGCCCCATGACCTTATTTGGTGAATTCCAGGGGCAACAAGAAGATGGGGGTCCTTGGTGCTATCAACAGGACGCAGCTGCAGGGCAGGATATGGGCTGGGACTTGCTTTTCTAGGGCCCAATTGTCATGGAGCTATCTTTCAGGTATTCAATTATGTAGGCTAAAAGTAACGTTCTTGCTCAAGTTCTTTTTCCAGAAAAATCGACCTGAGGACATATGTGCTTCAAACGTAAAGGAGTTGGTGCTTATAAGCATCGTTGGTTCTGTTAATTTTGGGTTAATAATATAGCAACTTCCAGTTTCTTTCCCAGACTTTATGGATTGATGGTGTCTGTACTGCATGGTGTCCCTTTATTTTCGTCTTGTCAAATAGCTATGGAGAATCACTGAAGGTATTCATTTTAGGCTACATTGGTCATGAATCTTTGCAATAATGCAATAGAGGTTTTATTTGTTTTGGGTTTTTTGCCTTTAAACCTCACCCAGTGGTTCTATTTTTTTTCATCTTTTATAATTTTATTTATTGAATCACCATGAGAGCAGTTACAAAGCTTTCGGGTTTAAATCTTGGTTATAAAATGAAAGACCCGTACCTTCACCAGTGCCATTCTCCACCACCAAAACCCCCAGTATACACCCATCCCACACCCTCCCCTACCTGTGGAGAGATGATTTTCACATTACGCTCTCTCTACTTTGATTACATTCTATATTTTGACACTGGACACACCACTATTATTTGGGATTTTACCCCAACACTCAGAGCTGCTGAAAAGGCAACAGTAGACAATTTGTTTTCTATTCCTGGTTGTAAATAACATATGATGTCGCGTGGTTGTAGTAGTGGCTGCGCGATTTTGAAATTCCAAAATTTTAACAATTAAATCTGGAGGGATTTCTTGCCAAAACCTGCTGGGTTCCAAGATTTGTTCCTGAGTCTGTGGGATCATGGCCGGTAAGCAGATTGATCGGGAGCCAGAAAGGCCATTAGTGGGCGGTGACTAGGGGTCTTGCTGGGATGGGGAGGGAAGGGCTGGTCCCACCCCCATCCCGTGAGGCCCCACATGTTTCATTACTGTGGGCCCAAACCTTACTGTCCAATGGCTTCTGGAGGATGGCGGCCACCGAGCCACCAAGGGGGAGCAGGTGGAGGGACAGCACCCTTTCCTCCCTGGAATGGCCCAGCGACAGTAACCTACTGCAGGGTTCAGATGCATTACTGCCAAAAGCCACTGGATTCCGAGATTTGTGTCTGAGTCTCTGGGATCATAGTCATTAAGCACCTTAATCAGGAGCCAGAGAGGCCGTTCATGGGCGGCGACTTGGGGTCACATTGAGACGGGGAGGAAAAGGCTGGCTCCACCCCCATCCCATGAGGCCCCACATGTCTCATCACTGTGGGCCCAAACCTGACTGTCCAATGACCTCTGGCGGATGGTGGCCACTGAGCCCCCAAGGGGGAGCAGGCGGAGGGACAGCACCCTTTCCCCCCTGGGGTGGCCCGGCAACAGTAACCTATTGTGCGAGCTGGATGCATTTCTGCCAAAAGTTGCTGAGTTTCGAGATTTGTTTCTGAGTCTCTGAGATCATGGCCGTTAAACAGCTCGATCAGGGACCAGAGAGGCCATGCCTCTAATTATATAGCTGAACTGGAGGTGGTGTGGGTGTATCTCCCACATACCTAACTTTTTCCTGTTTACTTTCTTGGTCAACTCTGCCCCAACCTTTTGGGGTCTGGCCAAACGCATGGCAGCAATTTGGGGGTACCTGGACGTCTGAAGGCGCCATCAGGCTGCTGATGCACTCGACTCACAGGTACAGACTGACCTGCTGGCGGCACCATACTCCCAACCCAGTGCTTCTTAGGGTTTACTCCTGCCTCTGCACTTAGAGATTGCTCCTGCCAGGGCACAGATGACTGGATGGGATTCCTGCGATTAAACCCAGATCGGCCACATGCAAGTACCCTACTCACTGCACTATCTCTTTAGCCCAAGATAAACACTTTTAAGAAAATGGTTTACAGGTCCAGAGCAATAGTGCAGCTGGTAGGGCATTTGCTTTGCAGGTGGCCAATCTGGCTTCAATCCCTGACATTCCCTATAGTCCGCCCAAGCACTGCCAGGAGTGATTCCTGAGTGCAGAGCCATAAATAAGCCCTAAGACATCACCAGGGGTGGCACAAACATAAAGAAACAAAAAGAAATTGGTGTATCAGAATTCCATTGTAGAAACTGTTTGACTCATTTGACTCTATAGTTCTTCATTGCTAGCCAAAAATCTTTTCTAAATAAACCTAAGAATAATCAGTTATCACTGGCAAAAAAGAAATAATTTTATTAAAGTAGATATAGGACACTTGTTCGCTCAAGTTTTAATACTGCTTTACATAGTTTGTGAAATAAATTCAATAATGGTTATTACTAAAAATTTCAATTGATACAGATCTTTCACTTGTCAGACAGTTGATAATCTCCAGAGGAAAATACATCAAAATCATACATATAATTATAGAAGTTCTTATTAGACATGTAGCCTGGATGGTACATTATTTATCACTTTTGACAGAACTAGAAAACATTCAAGTGAACAAAAATAGATTCAAACTGGATGATAAACTTCTGATGGTGAGGTCCTTCATTTAATTTTTTTGTGATAAGAAAATCCAAAAGTATTAATGTTGAATTTCTCCAGAACCAGCTTCTTGACATGCTCCTCCAGCTGGCCCCTCTCCTCCAGGCTCTTCTTACACTCGGCCACCAGGCCGCTCTTGCTCATCCGCAGCTCCTCCACCAGGGCCTGCAGCCCCACCTTGGCGACCTGCAGTGACCTGCAGTGCTTCGTTCTCTGTGCGCACCCTCTGGAGCTCCTCCTGCACCGCCCTGCCCAATTCCAGCACTTTCTCTTTCTCCGCCTCGAGGGCTTCTTGGCGGAGCCGCTCCTCCTGCCAGAGCTTCTCTGCGGCCCGCCTGGCCTCGATGACCTTCTCTTTTTCTAATTGAATCGCTTGGCTCAACAGCCAGAGCTTCCTCTGCTCTTCCCGCAGCGAAGAGTTTTTGGCCTCGGCTTCTGTTTGCTTCAGTAGCAACGACCCTCTCTCTGACTTCAGAGAGAGCTTCTCCTTCGCCAGCAATTGATTCTCTGACCTCAGGGCCCTGCGATCCTTCGACATCAGCTCAATTTCCTCTGATGTTATTAGGTAAGTTAATGACTACAGAAACAAAAAGCGGGGAAGAATGGAAACAAGAATGAGATCAAGCAGGCACAAGCAAGCCAAGCATGTAATGTGGCCTAGATACCAGAAATGAAAATGGCAGAGTAGTCTTACCTGCACACGCGTGTATACGCGCGCGCACACACACACACACACACTCACACACGCACACACACACGCAGGATGGAGAGGCTTTAACACAGTTAGCTTCTTAGGGTCAACATAACTACCTGCCTATTTTGTGGATGGGGGTCCCACACCTGGTGATGTTCGGGTCTCGCTCAGTGTTCTGTGCTCAGGGATCACTGCTGGCAGGGCCGGAGGACCATACGGGATGCTGGGGATCAACCCTGGGTTGGCCGAGTACAAAGCTGTACCCTACCCATTCTACTAGCAGCCAATTTTATTTTTGAAATGCCATCTGAAATTATTCCTGACAGCTTCCCAGAAGTTTGGACAGTTGGATCTTGACATTGGGGCATAAGATTTTTTCCCCCCACTTCAATTCTTCTATTATAAAATCCATCACTCTGTCATAGAAGGAATGCATTAAAAAACTAGTTTTCAGTACAATTCAAAGAACTACAAAAAGTATTTTGTTTTTGAACTTTGTGCAGGAGGGGAAGGGAAAAGCAACCACTACTTGCCAAACGATTTTCACAGGGACAAACAGAGGCAGGAAATGGACTTAGTCCCAAAAGTTTTACACTTTATAGAAAATCCAGACTAATCCACCAGCTTTGGAGACTGAAGCCAACAGGTTTTGCTTGCCAAACACAGTAACAACAAGTCTCAAAATGGAGACATTAGTGGGCCCGCTCGAGCAAATCGATGAGCAATGGGAGGCAGTGTTTGCAGTAATTTGGGAGGGGCCCAGGGGCTCCAGGAGGAGTGGCCGCACACGGGCCAGGGTCTCCCTCACCTGCTCTCCCTGCCCGTCAGCAACGGGTTGTGCGTCTTCGTTTCTGAGTCTCAATGCACACCATAGTTTAACCGCCATGTACTTTCCAGAACTTTCTGCAGCAAGGGCTATCTTCTCTGTCCAGCTCCACAGCCATGAGCCGCAGCAGGCTACTGGCATGTGCTGGGCAGCTGACCGCTGACGGTCAGGTTACCGGAATGGGACTGACCTGAGCATGCACACGAGGCTGCTGGCCACAGAACTGGGCCGTGCAGGTGGTCCAGAGAGGAGACGTAGCCCTGGCTCTGGTGCGTGGTGGAAAGAGGCCGGGCACCAACACACACGCGGGCCATGGCTGCCACTCAGCAGCCCTGGTTTCCTCTGATGTAAGCTCGCTTCCGTTTTCTTTCCATTGGCTTATAGATATGTATATACATACAAGCACATATATGTATAAACTATACATGGGACCAAGCGTGTAAAACTAAAAATGTATCAAAATATGTACATATGAATTAAAATACACTTATTATATGGATATAAAGATGTACACATATGTACATGTTATGTATATACACACATATATGTGTGTGTACATTATTTTCCTTCTTGTTTTGGGGTTCACACCCGGCAGAGGTCACGGCTTCCTCCTGGGTGCTTGGGGGACCCTGGGGGATGCTGGGGATCCCCCGGGGGGTCACGTGCACAGCAAGTGCCCTCTCACTGCACTAGTTCCAGCCGCTCTATTTCTCCCCACTGAGCTTCGAACCTTAACATTTCTCTGATACACTAAAAAATGCCTTTGAGCAATCAAGTGAAAACACGAAGGCCTGAACTTACCGAGCCAGCTAAAGACAAAACAGACAACCCAAGCTGGGGTCCCTGGGCTTCTATGTGCTCTGCCGGGCGCCCCGGGAGCAACCCCCTTCCGGCTCTCACAGGCGCCCACGGGCGGAGGAAGTGTCTGAGGCTGCAGGCCGAGGCCCCCAACAGAGCCCGACCCCGAGACGGCGGCCCTGCGCCCACACACCTTGGCCTCGTCGGCTTGCGTCTTCAGCTCGGCCACCTCCCGCAGCAGGCTCCCGTTCTCCGCCTGCACCGCCTGCAGCTTCTCCGCCTGCAGCCGCAGCTTCTGCAGGGCCTGCAGCGCCTCCTCGTGCTGCGCCTGGCTCTCCGTGGTGGACTTGGCATTGTCGGCCTGCAGAGCCTGGAACTGGCTGCGGCTCACGTCCACCTTCTCCCCCTGCGGGGAGCCGGGGGCCATCATCAGCCACAGGCCCCCTGCCTGCCCCCAGCACACACGCGCACACATGCGCGCGCGCGCACACACACACACACACACACAACGCACACAAACAAACATACCCGCACACACATGGCGACTCTGCTCTGCTCAACAGCACACACACAATGTTCATGAAAATGAACTTGCACTTAGAACATAGATATTGGGGCTGAAGGGCTGGCACAGGGTCCAGGTGCCCGAGAACAGCCAGACGGTTAGACCCTGAGCCAGGAGTATCACCGAGTTTGGGGGGAGCCCCAATAAACATGGTGATCATCTGGGGGCTGGGAGAGAGAAAGCACTGAGTAACGCCACTTGGCCCCGGTCTGAATCCCGGCACTAACAGGAATATCCTGAGCACAAAGCCAGGAGTCGCCTCCAAGGACTGACAGGCATGGCACTAGTCCCCCACCACCACCACCAAAAAAAAAAAAATATATATATATATATATATATATATATATATATATATATACACACACCCCAGGGGCAGAGCAATAGCCCAGCGGGGAGGGTGTTTGTCTTGCACAAGGCTGACCCGCCTTTGATCCCCAGCATCCCATAGGGGGATGCACCATCAGTAGTAATTCCTGAGTGCAGAGCCAGGATTGACCCCTGAATGTCCCCAGCTGTGACCCAAAAAGACAAAAAACAAGAACAACAAGAACAAAAAACCCAGAAAACAAAAATAATCCACCCCAAACTCAGCTATCAATGCCCAGTGTGTACCTGCCTGGCAAATACGAGTGAGTTGTGCAAGTATGTATGTATTTGCTTGCATGTCCAAGGACATGTATGAGTCTGCACATGACAGAAGCCCATGTGTGTATACTGGGGTGTGTGCATGGCTGTGGACACACGTGTGTACACATGTTCTCGAGCATACACAGATAGACTGTGATGCTGCGTGTGCTGGGCCCATGCTGCCCCGGCAAGGACGATTCCCTTGGAAACCTCCCGCAGGGTTCTGAATGGCTCCTTCAGGGCTCAGTCTCGGGTCCTGACGGGACCCCGTCAGTACTGTCTCAATGGAAAGGCCCAGTTCATCAAGGTCCAGCGCCGGAGTGATGGGACAGTGGGGAGGGCGTTTGCCTTGCACGTGGCTGACCCAGGTTCAATCCCCGGAATCCCATGTAGTCCCCCAAGCTCTGCCAGGAGAAATTCCTGAGTGCAGAGCTAGGAGTAACCTCTGAGCATCACCAGGTGTGACCCAAAAAGCCAAAAAAGAAAACAAAAACAAAAACAACCAGATACTTTAGGTGTTTTGCTTTGTATGTGCCCAACCCAGGTTCAATACCCAGCATTCCACGTGGTCCCCTGAGGGCCACCAGGTGAAGGTCTCAGCACAGCTGAATACTAAAAAACCCAAGACACAAACAAACAAACACACACACACACACAAATCCTAAAAAGAAAACCAGAAAACACACTTTGATCCAGTGCAGGAAGGTGTCTGGAAGGTTCCAGAAAAGCGGCCTTCCCAGCGCATGTCTCTCACCCCCTCCCCTTGCTGTGAGCCCCCAGTGCTCCCGGCTGGTAGGGGAGACAGAGCCGAGGGAGCAGGGGGCACGGGAGAGGAGCCTGAGGCGCTGCTGAGGGGAGGAAGGAGCCCGGCACTCCGGGAGCATCGCTGGCCACTCACTGATCAGGCAGAGGCGGAGGGCACAGCGCGGACAGAGCAGCGCACCTACCTTTGCTGCCCCAATGGGGGCTCGCGCAGCCCCTGGGGCTTTCTAGCTGACACGCTCGTGAGCCTCAGAGGCGATAGGGCCGAGCTCGCCTGAGGAGGCTTCGCTTTGCCCTCAGCAAGGTGAAGATCAGCGTCCGACTCCCCTGGTACTCACCAAACTCCAAAGCTCTTTCTCCAAAGCCTCCTTCACTTGGCCGGCTTCTTTCAAGTTCTCCTGAAGACGACGAAGCGCTAGCTCCTTCCCCTGCAGCTCCTTGGCCAGGCTATCGGCCTACCAGAGTCACAAGGATGGAGTGAATGGACCAAGGGGACGAACAGAAACAGGAAGGGGAAAACAAAACAGAAAACACGTATGAGAAGCCCATGACCCAACACAACCCCAAAGAACAGAGGCGTGAGGTGAGCGCGATTGCCTGAAGCTCTCGAAGCCAAGGCCTTGGGGCCATCAGTTCTGGTGATGACTGTCTAGTGGTTACTGAAAACGGCTCAAACAGAGGCGTTTTCTAGACCTAAATTTGGAGCGACCAGAAAATAAGAAAGCCTATGAGAAAGACTGACTTTCCAGGGGTGGGGAGACGGCACAAAGGGCTGGAGTACACACCAGGCCCGAGTTGGAACTGCAGCACCACTGGGCGAGCCTGAGATCGGTCCACAAGCTGAAAAGACCCACTACTGCTGGGCGGGAGGACCCCAGAGCCGAGAGCATGGCTTGGCGAGGAAGAAGGACATAAGCAAGGGAGGAGGGAGGCTAAGGATAGGAAGGAGGGAGGGAGGAAACAGGGAAGAAAGGGAAAGGGAGGGGAAGGAGGGAAGAACAGGTTATCTTTTTTTTTTTTTGGCCCGCTCGAGCTAATCGATGAACAACGGGAGGACAGTGACAATGACAGTGACCCTATGGGATGCTGGAGATCGAACTCACGTAGGCCGTGTGCAAGGCAAATGCCCTTCCCACTGTACTATCACTCTGGCCCCCAAGATTTACTTTCTTGTAGTTTCTTGTCTGTGACTTTAAAAGTCTGAGGTGTTTCAATATGAAATTTAAATAGAAGAACCTCTAATCCACTAGACAGCAGTCACCAGAACTGGACGTTTGTTACATCTTGATGCGAACAAGTGGGTCAACTATCCCCTGCTGTGTCCTAGGAATTGATTCCATTTGTTTCTGGAATGCCAGCTAAGGAGTCCTGAGTCCTGAGAGGAACTCCCGGGGGTCTCTGGGTCCTTCTGTTATGTCTGTCAGTCCTGTCTACAAATCCCACAGCCCTTCCAACTTGGCCAACAGAGAAGTTTCTCCAACAAAGCGCCTAGCGCCAGGGGGGTGAGAGGGGGGCGGCTGGGAGGGCGCGTCTCTGCCACCACAATCCTATAGGAGGAAAAGGGCATTTCTCGGGGCCCCTTGGTGAGAACTGCAGCTTCCTCGGCTTGGCCCAGATCTCACTGTCTTGTCCTTCCCCAGGGTGAGGGCTACCATGAGAGTCCATGCCCGTGGCCAGCAGGAGGCCATGCTGGAAGGCGGACTTGGCCCAAGCACCCCTTAGAAGCTGAAAGGGCTGAAATCTCTGCAGGGCTGGGCTGGGGCTTGTGCTGCAGGCAGGGAGGGGTCGGCAATGAGAAATACCAAGATGGGCCACGTCACCAGCCCTGAGGGAGCTCAGAGGTTCAGAGGCATTGAGCACCAGCTGGAAACTGAGGCACCTCGGGGAGAGGACAGCAAAGCAGTCACACGAGCAGGTGGTCAGCAAGGTCAGGGAAAGACCCCTGCGGCCACCCTCGAGCCCAAGGGTCTGGGCGGACTCGGCGAGTACGCAGGGGGCCCAAGGCGGGGGGGCCGAGGTTTGCTTTG
Organism: Sorex fumeus; assembly: GCF_029834395.1. Lineage (NCBI taxonomy): Eukaryota > Metazoa > Chordata > Mammalia > Eulipotyphla > Soricidae > Sorex > Sorex fumeus. The sequence continues at coordinate 11,676,883 of NW_026606135.1, forward strand.
GGGGCTCCTATCTTGTTTTCTCACTGGCCTTGTGAAGAGTTCTCTTTTTCAGAAAGACCCCAGACGGGCCCGATTAGCCGGGGCCAAGGCTTGCACGGCATCTGGGTGCTGGGGACCAATGACCGCCCAGAATCGTGCCGACACGTTCTCAGTCCCATCAGAGGGAACCGCACGGGACGTGACCGGGAGACCTGTCAGCACCAAGCCGGAACACGGCGGCAAGTACACAGAGACACAGCATGCAGGGAGCGAGCGTGGAAGAGGGCGAGGGCGCCCGGGTACCAACCTGCCGCTCTCGGCCCGCTTTGCATTCTCTAACTCCTGAATCTGCCGCTCAGTCACCTGGAGCTGCTGCCTGAGCTTCTCCATTTCCAATTTACCTTCGGAACTGGCCTTCCAGAGCCCATCGAACTGCAAGAGCTTCTGCTGGGTGGCCTCCAGCTGTGCCGTGGCGTTGGCCAGCGCCTGGGGCTTGCTGACTACACATGGCCCGCAACCCCTCCAGGTGCTTTACCTTCGTCTCCGCCTCCTGCAGCTTGTTCAGGGCGTCCTCCATCTCCACCAGGTGCTGGTCCTTGGTCTGGTCGAGCTTGGCCCGCGCGGCCTCCAGGCTGTTCTTCTGCTCCTGGGCCATCCTGACCAGCCGCGACCTGAGCGTCTGCAGCTCAAAGGCGTGCGCTGCACGCTCAGCCGCCAGCTGGGCCTTCAGGCTCTCTACCTCCTGCTGGGACTCGAACTGTAGCCTCTCCATCTGCATCTTGAGCTCGGCTAGCTCGGCCGCCTTGGCGTCCACGCCCCGGCTCACTGCCGCCTTCGGCTCGCCCATGGCCTGTTGGTGCGGGGCGATGGCCATCTCCAGCTTGGACTTCCACAGGGCGATCACGTCCGCGTTCTCCTTGTTGGCATGGTCCAGCTTGGTCCTCAGCCACTCGCTCTCCTTGGCGAGCTTCTCGGAGGCCGCCTGCAGGGCCTTCACCTCCTTCTGGTGGGAAAACAAAATTTCCATGAGCTTAAAACAGGAAGGAAAAGAAGCAGAAACAGAAATTATTCTTTTGCAAACTGTTTGCTTCTTCTTGTTTTAAGGAATACCTTCAAAAAACTGGGGTTCTAAAGGATTTGATTTGTGCTGCTCGACTGAAAATCAAAGCTGAGGCAAACTCGTAGACCCAACTGTCAGAACGAGAGAAAAACGCTCATCAAGAGCAGCCTCCAGCCCCAAGGAGCAGAGGTGCCTCAGCCGGGCCCTGCCAGGTGCATGATCCCAGGTATCCCTGTCTGATTCGGAGTTTCCAGCAGAAGTGGTCCCGGCGGGGTCGGCCAGGCCACCCCGCATCCTTGCCTGCACCCTGCAAGCCTCTGGGACCTGCCCGGGCTTTACCTCCAGGTCGCCTTTGGTGATGGACTCCTCTTCGACTCGGAACTGGAGGTCCTCCACTTTCCTGTGGGGGAGAGGGAGAGTTGTGAGGGGCGTCACTGCTGCCCCCCATGAGGGCCACCATCCTGTAGATGCGCGCCTGACCCAGCCCCCGCCTCCACACACAGGAGGGCTGAGAGAGTCAGCGAGGGTCAGAGCGAGAGTACAGCGGGCAGGGCATTTGTCTTGCACGTGGCCGACCCGGGTTCAATTTCCAGCATCCCATTATGGTCCCCTGAGCAATGCCAGGAGTAATTCCTGAGTGCCGAGGCAGGAGTAACCCCTGAGCATCGCTGGGTTGACCCAAAAAGAAAAAAAAGAATGTTGGTGAGTCCCCTCGGCTGCGAGCACTGGGTGGGACCCGCAGGCTACAGGAGGAAGCTCTTTCGAGCCAACACCAGGCGCAGTGTCATATCAGCCTTTTCTGCCTCGCAGCTAACAGAGGTCATTAAAGACTGACCCGGGACGCATACTAGTTCCTGTCAGCCAGCTCCTGTCCCCACATCGGGACAACAACGGAGCCCCTGGGGGAGAAGCAGCAAACGACTCAGGGCTGGGGGGGCAGGAGGGGCTCCCAGGGGACGTGGAGTGTTTGGCATGTGCAGCTGAGGAGCTGAGCCGGGTACTGGCAGTGCCCCTGGGCACCACACTGCCGGGAGCCCATCTGAGAAGACCGTCTTGGCCGGCACCCCATGTCCGTCTGTCTGCAGCCTGGCCTGAGCCCTGCCTGTCTGCTGCCGTGCCCCATGGGTGCTGTGGGTTTCCTCCCGCCCAGGATTAACCCCAGGGACTCCCACAGGGCCCCACTGGGATACGACAGTTCCCAGCCACCCAGCACATGTCTCCGGAACACCAGGCCACGTGGACACAGCAGTGAGGGCCGGGGGTACCTGGGCTCCAGTGAGCTCCCCCCATTCCTCCCCATGAGGCCACGCTCAGGACTGGGCACCCGGTGGTTTCTGGTTCTCACAGCCCTGGAAGGCCGGCGCGCCCCGCCCGAGGCAGTTCCCCAGCTTGGGGCACGGCCTCACCTCTTCTCCTCCTCCAGCTGGTTCAGCAGCTCCACCTTCTCCCGGTCGCTCGCTTCCAGCATGGCCCGCTGCTTGTCCATCTTGGCCCCTAGCTCCAGGACGTGCTGTGGAGGCAACTGCGCGTGAGTGTCCTCGCCCGCCCTCGACAGCCCTCTGTGGGCTGGCACCGCCACCTGCCACCGCGGCATACTGAACGAGTCTCCCACCTAAGCTGCAGCGTTTCTGGAAGGCCGGGGGGGAACCACACCACAAAAGCACCGGCGGGGATAACTCGGCGCTCCCTGAACCCCCACGGGGCAAGAAGAAGGTGCATGCGATCAAACCACGCGCCGGATGCCACCGCAACGACGGCAGACGGGGACCCACGGCCTCTCCCTGCACCGCCTGCACCAAGGTCGCACCCAGCATTTGCTGCAAGCGTCTCTTGGCCCCGGCACTGCCGTCTGCACAGACGTCACCTGGTCGTGCCCGTCCCGGCCAGGGCCAGCTCCTGCTCTATCACCCCCACATGGCTCGTGGCCTTGGCCACCTCCACCCTCTCCAGGTCCCGCTGGGCCAGCAGCTGCTGAATGTGCTGCTGCTTCTCCTTCAGTGCCTCTTGGAGGGCAGTGGTGCTGGAGATCTTGCAGGCATAGCGAGAGGAGGTTTCTGGCAACTGCAAAGGAAAAAGAGACGTGAAGGGGGTGGGGGTGGCAGACGCGGGCATGCACACGGCTATCCTCAGCAAAGCAGATGGAGCAGCGCTGCATCCGTGCATATGGGCCAGCGACTCTTAGCAGAAGCATCTTGAAACCTTCCCGAAGATCCTTGGACAGGACCTGAGCTCCACTGACTGGCTTCGTGGGAATCCAGAGACTCTTCTGGAGAGCCGGAGGCAGCCCCCTCCACAGCCCACTCTGGCTTGAGCTTCCTTAAGGCTGAGCCCTTGGCATGAGCTTGAGGCCGGCTCCAGCATCTTCAGCCTTGCCGGTCCGTCTGGGTCTCCCAGGGCAGCCTGGCCCTTCTCTCTTCCTCTTCCTTCCAGCTCACCTCGCTCTCCCCAGCACCCGCCCCAGGCCTGAATAGCACTAACCAGAGACTCTTGTCTCTGGGAATGGCCCCGTGCCCCTGAGGGTCATTAGGTGTGACCCCATAAAAAACCCCTGTGCCATCTGCCTTCGAAAGTGGGGGATGAGAGGCTAGAATGGTAAAGTTGCGGGGAAGGCGCTGGCCTTGCAGGTCGCTGACCCGAGCTGGATCCCAGATACCCACCCCATAGGGTCCCGAGCCCACCAGGAGTGAGTCCTGAGTGCAGAGCCCGGAGGAAGTCCTGAGCATTGCTGGGGTATGGCCCAAAATCCAGGAAAAAAAGGAACAAGTGGTGGGTGAGCATGTGTGAGGGCTCACGCCCAGCGAGCAGGACCGCAAGGGCAGCTCAGGGGAAGACCAAGCACAAAGGGAAGGAGAGAAGAGGCAAAGACAGTGAGGAGGGGAGGGGGTGGGCTGGAGGGCCGCGGGGACCGGGGGTCCTGTCCGTTCTGTCCTGGGCTCGTGGTCGCTCATGGTCGCTCTGCAGACCCAGTTTCCTTGCGGCACAACGGCCCCTGCAGGCGGGGACACAGCGGGACTTGGTCTTCATTCTTCAGGCACACGGTGGCGGGGGCTGGGGCAGGGGTGGCCGAGGACATCCGCTCCTTCTGCCCGGCCATGCCTGACCCATCGCCCTGCTCTTGCCGCTTCCCTGCGTCATCTGAGCTGCTGCCAATTGCCTCCTGACCGACGGGCCCAGCAGGGCCCAGGCTGTCCACTGCTGCTTTGCCTGCTGGGAGCTCTCGAGCTTCCTGGTTCTGTCCGGGGAGCAGCTCATCCTTGCCTCTGCGTAAGGATCTGGCCGTGACTTCCCAATACACTTAAAGTATATTGGTCAGATTAAAAGCCCGGCAAGCTACCGAGAGTATTCGATATGCCAGACACAGTAACAATAAAGTTTCCAATGGAGACATTACTGGGCCCACTCGAGCAAATCGACGATCAACCGGAGGGCCTTTACTTGCTTTACTTACTAAATGCTCTCCCCAGGGCCAAAGAGTCTATTGTGGGGTGGGGAGGGTGGGGGAAGGTACTTTCAGAGGTTCAAGATCCAGCAACGTCAGGAGTGACACCACCCCCCTGCAGAGAGCCAGGAATAAGCCCTGAGCACCCCTGAGTGTGGCCCCAAAACCAAATAATAAATAAATAAAATTTCTAGGAGCACACGAGCTCTCGGGCCCAGCCATGTGCAGTGCTGCCGGGAAGTGCACTCAACTCTGATTTCAAGGGGTGGCTGGGAAGAGCTTGACAGCCTTGGGGGTCTCCAACAAGACCTGGGCTCAAACCCCCTCCACCAGGAGCAGCCCCCAAGCACCACGCCTGGAGTCCCTGAGCACTGCCAGGTGAGCCCCAAAACCAAAGAGCAAAAATAAAAACTAGGAAAGGCGGGCGGCGGTGTTCCCTGAGCCTCCTGGCCTGAGCAGTGGGGCACGCATGCGCTTCCTGGGCCCAAGACAGCTCCCTGAGGAAACCAGCCTGGGAGCGAACGGCTTCTTTCAGCCAACTGTGGAGACGAACGAGACTGTGAGTTCAGGCGCCGGAGCAGAGAGAAATCAGCACCCCTGGCATGGGGGGAGGCGGGCGCTGAGGGGCTGGGCAAGGTGGGGGCCACGAACTGAACTCAGGATGTTGATGCCAAAGCCTCTGCCCTGTGCGTGGTGTGTGAGGCCCCAGGCTCCATGCCAGCAAGGCCAGACCCTCTGTGGGAGCCTGGTACCTCAGAGAGCAACTCAGCCAACAAGCGAACCGGGAGGCTCCCACAGGGCACGCCCGGACCTGTGTGCATGTATGTATGCATGCACGTACGTTCCTCTGGGCATGTCTAAACACACATGTGTGCACACGCGCATTGTGTCTATGCAGGTGTGTGCCTGTGTGTATACACCCATAAGCCTGTGTATATACGGTATGCACTACGTGTACATGTATGAGTCGCTGTGTGTGTGTGAACGCTTGTGTGTGCACGTATGGAATTACGTTGTGGAGGTATACTTCCATGAAGCCACACAGACTCATTCTATATTCCTGTCATATGTGCTAACGGTGATGTGGAGTGTAGGGGTGAGCTCCACCCTGCGTAAAGATATGCAAGGCAGGGGCCAAAGGGCTGGAGAGCGAAGCCCCAGCGCTGCCCAGGCTCAATCCCGGAGGCCGCCAGGAATAATCCCGAGCACAGAAACGAGAGAAAGCCCTGGGCTCTGCCAGGTGTGACCCCAGAACAGAACAAAACAAGACAGTGAGGGGGAGGCTGGAGATACGGCTCAGGCATGGGGCTCTTGCTCGGATGTGGGAGGCCCCGGCTCAACCCCAGCACTGCAAACGGCCCCTTGAAGCACTGCAGGGTGTGGCCCACAGTCAAGCAGAAAAACAAAACCAAATTCCACAAATGGGCTGGCTCGCGAGGGAAGGAGAGGGGCTTCTGAGTCTGCTCCCCTCCTGAATGGCGAGTCGAGGGGAAGGAGGAGTCGGATGTGAGGATGGAGGCAGGGCAGGGAAACCTGGAGGTGGTCAAGCAAGACAGGACTGGCCTCAGGCCTGTGCCCACGGCGCGTGGCCTCCTGGCTCCCGTTCCCGCGTCATCTGTTTTGTATCTTCCGTTGCACACACACTCACTCCCTCCTCTTCCGCATCGAGGGTCAAGGCACGGAGCAGAGGGGGCGGCAGGAAGCGCAGCCCCCAGCAAAGCCAGCCCCCTGGGACACATCTCCATCGTGGGCCCGTTTCCCTGTGGACAATATCTCAGGACACCCTTGCATATTCGGACACACTTTAGTGTTTAGGACTCAGAGAGACGTGAGGGGAGAAGCCACGAGGCCCCAGCTTTGACTTGCGGCCCCGCAATGGACAGAAGTCGAGGCCCCTCTGCATGTCGACAGGGGTGCAGAGGGACAGGAGGGAGCAGGGAGGGACGGAGAGAGCAAACAAGCAACGCCAAGCGCCAAGCGTTCCCCAGAGTCTCTGGTTCCCGCTCTGACCCTCCGACGCCCCCTTCAGCTCCCCCACTTCAGCCCTAAGGCGGCCTGAGCCCTGAGCACCCGAGGAAAGGCCCATCCCTGCTCCTGTCACCGGTGGTGGCTGGGAAGCCACTCGCCTGCCCCCCCGGAGCTGCTCAGCCCACCCAGTCCTGCTCCGCCTCTCGCCCCTGGGGCCGTGGGAGTCTGTGGGGGCCCGAGCACCGCGCGGGGTGGGGGGAGCTTCTTACTAGTCCCACGCGGCTGAGCCTGCTGCTCACGGATGAGGCCACGGAGCTCACGGAGCTGAGCGAGGAGGCCGACGGGCGGCGCTTCAGGCTGGCGGGGGTGGTGGCCATCACACGCCTCGCGGGGGCCGCCTTGGCCTTGGTGGAGGGGAAGCCGATCTTGGTGACTTTGTGAATGGGAGCAAACAAGCCGTACTTGGGCTGACACTGGAAGTACCTGCGACAACGAGGAGGGGGGGACAAAAGACCCCTTTGGCAAGAGAGACAGGCGCCGACCGAGGCGTCCACTGAGTCCCACAGTCTCACACGCCCACAGACTAACACGCTCCCACAGCCCCACACTCCCACACACTCACACCCCAACAAACACTCCCACACTCTCACACCCCAACCAACAGTCCCATACTCTCACACTCCCACTCACCCCAACAAACACACTCACACCCCAACCAACACTCCCACATTTCCACAGCCCCACAGTCACACACACTCACTCCCCAACAAACATCATACCCTCACACAGCCCCCCCCCACACACTCTCACCCAACAAACACACACTCACACCCCAACCAACACAAACTCACACTCATACCCCAACCAACACTCCCACACACTCACACCCCAACACACACTCACACCCCAACAAACACATACTCACATCCCAACAAACACTCCCACACTCACCCCAAGAAACACACACACTCACAACCCAACCAACATTCCCACACTCTCACACTCCCACCCCAACAAACACACACACCACAACAAAGACTCCCACATTTCTACAGCCCCACACTCACACATACTCACTCCCCAACAAACATCATACCCTCCCACAGCACCACACTCACAAACACTCTCACCCAACAAACACACACACTCACACCCCCAACCAAAACTCCCACTCACACCCCAACCAACACACACTCACACTTACACCTCAACCAACACTCTCACACACTCACACCCCAACAAGTACACACTCAGCCCCCAACCAACACTCCCAAACTCTCACACTCCCACCCCAAAAAACACACACTCACACCCCAAAAAACACTCCCACATGTCCACAGCCCCAGTCACTCACACTCACTCCCCAACAAACACTCCCACACTCACCCCAAGAAGCACACACATTCACAACCCAACCAACATTCCCACACTCTCACTCTCCCACCCCAACAAACACACACACCACAACAAACACTCCCACATTTCCACAGTCCCACACTCACACACACTCACACCCCAACCAACACTCCCACATTCCCAATGTCCCACACTCACAAACACACCCCCTAAAACACACACTCACACTCACATCCCAACCAACACTCCCACAGTCCCACAGTCACACACTCATATACACACCCCTCATACATACATATCCACACCCTAACAAATACTCCCACATTTCCTCAGCCCCACACTCACACCCCAACAAAAATACACTCACACTCACACCCCAACCAACACTCCCACACTCCCACAGCCCCAGTCACACACACGCACACCCCAACCAACACTTGCACGCTCTCAAACCAACAATGACACGCTCTCATTCCCTCACAAACATGCTCACACCCCCACCAACACTTACATGCTCATGCCCTCACCAACACTCTCACAGCCCCACACTCACACGCTCACATACACACACCCTCATACATACATATCCACACTCCGAAGCACACACATTCAAACATTCATACACACACTCCCTCGCACGCCGCCCACCCCCACCGTGCAAACCAGGGGCGATTCCAAGCAGCCTCCCCGGCATCTGAAGGGCGACAGCAGGCCCGGGGGGTTCCTGCGGGCCGAGCACAGCTGCATGTGGGAGCCCCAGGCTGTCCCCACATCCCTGCAGGGTCCCCAAGTGCCACCAGAAGTGGCCCCGCCTAAGAACCAAGTGAAGTGGCCTGCAGTCCCCTCAGCGCCGCCCGGGCACCGTGCATTGCCCCAGGCTGTCTGGGGGGGGCAGGAGGACCCACCTCGTTCCGGCCACGGCGCCATCGTTCTTGCCCAGCGGCTTGTCCAGCTCCACGCCACACCAATCCCCCTTGGCGAAGTCCATCTCCCCGAGGAAGCGCACCACACCGGCCTTCACGCCTCCCACCTGCCGGAGGGACGCGGGTCAGGCACCCTGGACTGCGCACAGCGCCCCCACCCCCGCAAAGGAACATTCTGGCTTCAGAGTAGGGATTTCCGGAAGAAACCCCAAAGGTCAAGGTGCCACTTCCCCCCGCAACCCCTACAGCGTGAGCAGACGCTGCTGCTCAGTGTCCATGCAAGGCAGCGGTGTTCACACCCACTCGCTGACACCGGTGGCCTGGCTGACCACACCCCCAGGAATCTCTGACCCAGGCCAGCCACCTGGTGTGGCGAGGGGGTCGCTGCCCCGTGGGTGTGGGAGCGGAGCCGTGGCAACCCCACCGCTGGAGAACAATTAAGCCAGAAACCAGCTAAAGGAAAATGACTGTTCTCATATCTTAGCGGACTTCCATTTTCCAGTTCTCCTTCACTATGCCTTGGCTTCACGCTTGGCCCCTGGGACGCAGAGCAAAGCAGAATCACAGCGTTGGACACTGACGGGAATGCTGACAAATAGGGCTGGAGCACAGGAGAAGGGCACTTGCTTTGTGTGCGGCCACCCTGGGTTCAATCCTCAGCACCCAAGATGGTCCCCCTAGCCCGCCAAGACTGATTCCTGAGTGCAAAGCCTGAGTGACCCCAAAACCAAAAAGTCAAAACAGAAAGGAGAGAGAGAGAGAGAGAGAGAGAGAGAGAGAGAGAGAGAGAGAGAGAGAGAGAGAGAGAAACCTCAACTAATAATGCCCGAGAGCGCAGTTTTCTTTTTTCGGGTCTGGGGTAGGACTGGGTTCACGTGCTAGGGGGTCACTCGCAGCACGAGGGGTAGCAGCGTCACCCAGGACTGTCTCTGCGAGTCCTGAAGTGCCATCTGCAAAGGCCCTGGCACAGCCTCCGTGGCCAGGCGTGGGCCCTGGGCACTGTGAGTGTGACAAGGAATAAAAGAACAAGAGACAGGGGGCTGGGGTGGCGGCCCTGGGCTGAGAAGAGGCTGCAAAGTTCCTGTCTCACAGCTGGTCATCGGCGAAGAATTTGGCACAAAACATGCCGTCCCCGACCCGGAAACAGCCTCCTCTAACAGGACAACTGGAAGCCAGTCAATTCTCTCAAGACCCTGGCGTCATAACCTGGAAATATCATCTGCCCAAAACTGCTGCAAGCCTGTCTCCAGAACATTCTGTCAGAGCTCAGCTGGAGAGAAGGGAAGTGATCTCCCAAGGTCAGGAGAACCACCGCACATCAGCCCGGAGAAGCTCTTCACGGTTGGACTCTGAGACGCCACAGGACGGACAGAGTGACCTCCCGCTCTGAGACACCATAAGACTGACCAGAGAGACTGACTGTCCTGCTCTGCGACCCCTGCCTACTTGCGAGCACAGACGGGACTTGAGGTCAGAGCTGGGCATTTCCAGTGACCCCAATGAGGGTCCCTGAGTCTCCAAAGAGAACCAAAGTAGCACAAGCATGGGGGCAACCTGTCCACTGCCAGGGATGGGGAGTGCCAGGGGCAGGGGACCGTCTTCCACAGGCCTAATCCTGGAACAGCCATGTCAGAGCCTTCGAAGGGCTCCTCGGAGGTCAGTCCCGTAAACATCGGGGCCAGCTGGCGCAGAACCTAGACTTCCTGTGCGCAGGGAAGAATGGGGCAAAGGGCAGGAGGGCCTTTGGAGAGCTGGGAGGGCGCCAGCCCTGCACAGGAGCTTCGCCTCAGTGCCCCAAGGCCAGCCCCCACTCGCCACGGCCTCCTGACCACGGCTGCGTTAGGCCATGGAGCGCCAAGCAAACCTTCCTTGAATTAGGAAAAAGACCAAAGAAAGTGTTTGGGTTTTCTTTTTACCCCCTTCTTCTTTCAGAAAACAGCCATTATGCTGGTTGTGGTTCCCCCAAAAAACCCTCAAAAACTTTTTTTTGAAAGGCGTGCTCTAGCTGAGGTATGGAGCGATGGAACAGCACAGTGGGCAGGGCGTTGGCCTTGCACACACCTGCCCAGATGTGGTCCCTGAGCACAGGGCCAGGACTCAGCCCTCAGCACGACCACCAATAAATGAATAACTGATCAGAGTTATTCACCACAGAGCCAGTGGCGGTGTCCCCGCTCCCTTGTTCCAACGACATGGTGTCCCTGTGTCCGGGTGTGGACGGTTGTGAAAGCAAGTTAAAAAAAAAAGTCTTTTTTCTTCTTTGGGTCTTTGGCTCACACCTGGCGATGCTCAGGGGTGACTCCTGGCTCTACACTCAGGAATCATTCCTGCGATGCTTGGGGGACCCTATGGGATACCGGGGAACCCAGGTTTGCTGAGTGCAAGGCAAACGCCCTCTCTGCTGTACTACTGCTCCAGCCCCCCAGTCTTTAAACCGTGAGTCTCCTCCAGCTCCAATTCCCTCCCCGTGTTATTCTTTGGCCATCCCCGAACCCCGACCGTGACCCTCCAGGACTCTCCGAGGGCCACCCTGTGCCTGCAGGCGGGTCACCTCACTGCTCTCCTCTCCGGCCTCCACAGCTCGGACACTGGCCTGGCGGTGGCCATCCCTGTGGTCCCCGGGAAGCCACTGGCTCCGGGCCATCCCCCAGTCTGTCCAGAGCCGCCCGCCTCAGACATCCCCAAGGGGACTTTTCCTGGCCGCTTCCCACGGGTTCTGAAAGAGTTATTGAGTGCTTCTGCTGGGGGAGAACAGTTGTCTACAGCCAAGCGCCTCTGCTTTGGGAACCTGTGCAGAGGAATGGGCTTGGGGTGGACTGAGGATGCCATGTGCAGGGACCTGGTGACCCCCACCAGAAACTCATCTCATGGGGGTGCCCCCTCGCCCCCACCTTCCAGTAGCTGCTCAGAGAAACACAAGAGCAGGTGCTGTGTCTGAAGATCGAGCAACCAAGACAGCAAAACATACTCTTGAGAATGTTCGGGAGACGGGACCCGACCCGTGGCCTACTCAGGGTCCATCCCCGACACCCCAGATGGTCCACTGAACCCTACCAAGAGTGATCCCTGAGTTCACCACCAGGAGGAAGCCCTGAGCACGGCCAGGTGTGGCCCAAACACCAAACCACACACGTTTGGAGAGACGGCTCAGGGCTTGCGCACAGCCGGGCACGGAATGGCCCGAGCGGCTCGGGGTGAGCCCTGTGACGCCCCAAACACAAACATCACAAACCAGAGAAATGGAACCGATTTCCAAATTTGTTCGTTGGTTTGTTTTCTGAGTCACAGTCAGAGTGCTCAGGGCTTACTTCTGGCTTGGTGCTCAGGGATCACTACGGGATGTGCATGGGAGACTGTACATGGGACCAAGACTTAAACCCCGGGTCAGAGGCGTGCAAAGCACGCGGCCTCCCCACGGCATGACCCCTCCATCCTGTTTTGGCTAAACTGGTAAAACTGGCAGCATCCCCGCACGCATCCATCACGCTGGAAACTGCAGGACCAGGCGTCCCGGCTGCTCGTCCTTCCACCCAAACCGCGAGTCTGCAAAACCTGATGGACCAGACAGGTGAATGGACACCCACCCGCGACCGCTGCCATCGGCACTCACCAGCACCCGGTTCCCGAGCTTCAGCTCCTGCTCCCCGTTCTGGAGGGAGCCAGCCTCCGAGAGGTTGGAGATGGACTCGCTGGCCGTCCTGGTCAGGTTGCTGATGTGAGTGGTGGCCGGTGCCTCCTTTGTGGAGGGCTGGGGCGCCTTCGGGGCGGCGGCAGGGGCCGGGGAGGCCGACAGGGGCGGTGTGACCCGGGCAGCAGGCGCTGGCTGCAGGCCGTTGGTCTCATCGTCGGCCTGCAAGCTCCTGCTCAGCTTGGACGGCTGGGTGAAGATGCCCTTCAGCGGCTCGCACTGGAAGTAGCGCACACCCGCCACCGAGCCGTCGTTCTTGCCGATGGGCTCGTCCAACACGATCCCGGCCCACTGACCAGGGGCAAACTGGGTCTCCCCGAGGAACTGGATGAATCCAGGCGTGTTCCCCTTCACCCAGACTCGTTCCCCGACCTGGAAGTCGTCCACAAACTCCTCCTGCGTGTCCGAGGAGGGGGCGCTGGGGGTTTTCTCCCCAGGCACGGACTCCTCAACGGGAGCAGCAGCTGGAACAGCAGAAAGGGTCAGAAGGGTCAGAATGGTCAGGAAGGGCCTGTCCAGGTCCAGTTAAAGTGTGGTGGTGGGGGGAGGGACACCCAGCAGTGCTTGGGGCTTCTCCCAGCCAATGCTGGGGGCTGCTTGTGGCGAAGCCTGGCCAGGCCCGCTGTGAAGGGGATGTGCCTACCTACTGCAGCATCCCAGGCCGCAGTCATATTTGGGCAGCTGAGGGGAAATCTTTGGACACACCCCGTGATGCTAGGGACCAAGCCAGGCGAAAGCTCCAACCCAGTGTCTTATTTCTGCTGTGTCCACTGGCCCATCTTCTTTTTCTTTTAGCGGGGGAGCACCCCAGCCAGTCCGCAGGGCCTATTTCTGGCTCTGCGCTCAGGGTCACTCATGTGAGGTTGAGGATGGAAAGTCCCATGGGGTCCCGGTTGCCCTCCCCACTGTCCTGTGGCTACGGCCGGCAATGAGGCCCTTTAATCCAGGTGAGTCCACCTCCCTCAGCCTGTCCCCAAGCCCGGGCGAGGGGGCTAGCAGTTAGGAGGGAGCGTGTTGGTCGCCTCAGCTGACACCAGTTGCCGTGACACTAAAGTCACAGAATGTGACACTTGTGTGTAAGAGCTGTCCCCAGAGCCATGAACGTGCCTACAGCTCAGGGAGCCCTTTCCGGGCGAGGACTCGGGAGGGGGTTCCCGGGTGGGAATGAGTCTCCCCTGGCCCGGGCTGAGCGCACTTACCGGCCAAGGGCGCCTTCAGGGCCCAGCTCCCATGCTTGAGGATCTTGGTGGGGGCCTTCAGCCCGCTGGGCCTCAGCAGACTCATGGTCAGGTGGTCAGATGCTGCCGCGGCCACTACCGGGCCCTGACCATCGAGCCCACTGTGGGGCCTTCTGAGGCGCACTCGTTCTCAGGGATAAATCTCTGAAGAGCAGAGGAGAGATTCTGTCTCAGGGGAGCGACCACAGCAGCTTCCGGAGCCCAGAGAGCTGCCAGTCTGACACTCGCCACCCCGAGTGCGACCCCCAGCCTCCCGCACAGCCCCCTGAGCCCACCAAGTGTCATTCCTGCGCAAAAACTCAATCCCAAACAGACAAGCAAACAATTGCAGATTCGGGGCCAGAGGGCAGAGGGGACAGGTACTTGCCCTGCGGGCAGCTGACCCTCACGCCCTCCCTGGCATCACACCCACCCCCAAACACATTCAGGAGCCAGAAATCGTCCCTGAGCACTGCGAGTGTCACTGACCACCTCCCCGTCCAGACACTGACTAGCCGGGAGGCGACTCAGCAGTGATCACTGGACATGTGTGTGCGTGTGTGCGTATGTGTGTGTGAGAGAGGCCCGTGGTTACACACAGAAGCTAAGGCAAGCAACACACACACTTTTTTCTATGGGCTGAGAACTGCCAGGGAAAAGGGCCCAGCAAGACTGCGCCAAAGGGGGGCTGGAGAGCGATAGCACAGTGGGTAGGGCATTTGCCTTGCACACGGCCGACCCAGGTTCGATTCCCAGCATCCCATATGGTCCCCTGAGCACTGCCAGGACTGATTCCCGAGTGCAGACCCAGGAGTAAATCCTGTGCATCACCAGGTGTGACCCAGAAAGAAAAAAAAATTGCGCCAAAGGGGAGCGAAGGAGGTTTTGGCGTTTCTTTCGTTCCCTGTGACGCTGTCCAAGTTTGATAACCACAAGCCAGTATTAACTCCATTTCTTAACCCACAGAACTGAGGCAGACATGTGGATGGGGGAAGCGTCGCCATGGCAATGGAACTCCGAGGAAGTCAACAAAAGCTTCATGGCCACCAAAAGACCACCTGAGGGCACGGGACCCAAGGTCTGGTCAAAATTAACCCACATTAGGAGGCCCAGAGCAGGCTGGACCCCCCGAGGGAATAGGAACAAAGGCCAGGAAAGGAATTTCTAAGAGGACCTTGGACCACTCAACTCTACCCCCTTGGCAACCACCCTAGCAACGGACTCTAGGTAGCTAGAAACTCCCACCAGGGGCAGCCTGGGGAAAACCCGAGATTAGCCACCTTGAACCAAGGGAGGGCGCTCATGTGTGCCCGAGCCCAGGGACTGCTCTTGCCTACAAGGTCGGTCATGTCACGGGCTTCTCCCCTCCTGAGGTGTGGACTTTCTCGGACCAAACGCAACCTAGCAACCTAACGTGTTCAGTGGCTTTCTGCGCCTCTGGAGAAGCCGCACTCTCTCTCGAGCCTGTTACTCCCTCCCTCATTTCCCCTTCCTAAAAGCCTCCAAATAAAATGCTCCTGCTTCAAGCTCATCTCCTGAAATGCTTTTCTGCGAGAAGGACAAAGGCCCGGGGCCCTGAGGAGGTCGAGGATCGACTCCCTTTCCCTGAAAAGGGCAACCCCTCACTCCGGCCGGAGACCCCGGGAAGGCCTAGTGGGCGTCGTGGGGCTGGCAGGGCTCGTCGCGCTCATCAGTGCCAGCGCTCCAACCAGTCCCGGGGGAGTGACATCTTCTCCTCTGCTTCTCATCAGCCCCCCATGAGGGCCCACTAACTTCAGAGTCATTCCATATTGAATAGAAAAGTCCGCAGGGGGCAGAGAGGCAGGACAGTGGGGAGGGCACTTGCCTTCTATCCAGTTGTCCTGGGCTCGATCTCCGTCAGCACAGGGACGTTAGCCGGCCAGGGCGACCCCTGGGCACAGCCAGGTATGGCCACCCCACCCCACACCACCCAACCCCCAGCCCAACCCCTAAAAATATATATATAACTACTAAAAAAACTTAAACAAACTAAAGATTAAAAACTATCATACACTAAAGAACTGTTACAGAAAAAAGCCGCCCCCACGCGGGCAAAAAGCCCTAAGACTCAGATTCACCTGTGTCACACTGCACTCGCAGCTTAGAGAACTGAGCTCTGACAAACAGGCTCGTGCCAGTCTCCTACAGAGACTGAAAATGGCACTTGGGGTCTAGAACGTTCCAAGGTAGAATGAGAATTAAGCAAGGAGGAGGGCATCATGGGCCCTTCTTAAAGGGGCAGGCGCCACCTTCGTGACGCCAGCATCCGGCTGAGGCTCCGGAGGGCTGCCCTGCAGACGCCAGCACTAGCTGGCCAATGTGCCTCTGGTCCCTGCGGGGCCCAGTTCTGGACCCCTGGGCCCTGAGAAAGTGGTTTCAGAAAACGTTTGACAAATGTTTGGCAGTTACAGATCTCCAGCTGAGGTCATTCGGCATCCCCCGAGTGGGACCTGGACCCAGTGACCGTGCCCAGGGCCCTCCTCAGGAGCCGGGCCACAAAATCTGTGGACGGGAGGGGGGGGCGAGGGGCAGGGCGACAGGGCAGAGGCCCTGAGCCCGACCCTGACAGCCCTGCTCTCTGTGACCCCAGTGCTGTAAGCAACACCTGCCGCACCGTGGCCAGGGAGTGGCGAAGTCCACTAAGGCCTGAGAGCTGTACAGAGGCGTATGGCTTGGCCTGCTCCAACTGGGAGCACAAGCTGAATGAGTGCGGGTCCCCTCGAGGATGAGTGAGCAGGAACGGGGGAGTGGTGGGGAGGAGGGGAGGGCGGAGTGACCTAACCTAGGGGCTGAGGGCCGACTCTGATGCAGTCATCGGGGCTCATCCTGGCAGGACCTGGCGGGGGGGGAGAGGGGTATATTGGGGTTGTTGTTGGTGGAGAATGGGCACTGGTGAAGGTACGGGTGTTTCATTGTATGACCGAGACTTAGACCTGAAAGCTTTGTAACTGCTCTCATGGTGATTCAATAAATAAAATCATAAAAAATGAAAAAAAAAGTTAGGTGGAGTTCATGCACAATTCAATCAGCTAATCCGTGGCTGGATAAATAGCAGTACTCCTAAATAAAAAAAAAAAAAAAGAGAGAGAGAGAAATCCAGAAAAACACGGCAAATCTGTACTCCAAGCACACTCCTCCCCAAACGATCCATTTTCCCCCACCCGAGATAAAGCCGACATGCTATGGGTCACATCCTCCTGCCACTGACCCCCAAAACCCGACACTCCCTCCTCCCACCCCGGGGACTGATGGCACAAACTCCATCTTTGTGTCACGCCATACATGAGACATTTGTCACTAGAACCTGATGACTCACTTCAGACCCTCAACAGAAGCCACAAAGATAGGGAGCACTGCTCGGGGAGCACCATGCAGAGGCTGCTCAGACCCTCTCTGCCTCTGTCCCCCACCTGCTCTGGGGACGACGCATAGACAAGTGGCCAGGGCTTGAGACCAGAGGAACCAAGCCTGGAGGAAGCGGGTGCTTGTGTTTTGTTTTCTCTGGAGGCTTCTAACTACGGCTCCTCTTAAGAGACAAAGAAGGCCGCAAATAGGCAAACACTCTGAACTCGGTTAGCACCCAACTCGGATCTACCGCCAAGATCTGCTCTAAATGAACCTTGAAAGGGTAAGCTAAATATCTCTCAGGAAAGCAAATAACCTTAGGGGATTATCTGCTCTCACTAAAAATGGGGGGGGAAAAAGTCTGTTTTGTATTTCTTGAAAATGTCAGCTTGACTCAAAGCTGGGGGTTCCAAAGGCAGTTCTGTTTCATCCCGCAGCACAAATGCTTCCTCCCTGCTAGAGCTTTGGCTCACGTCTGTCGAGCGTCTTCTGGACAGGGAAACACCAGCCCTGGGAGGTGTGGCGTGATGGGACACTGGCACACAGGAAGCACCTCAATTTGGGTCATTTTCCCCTCTCAGGACTCCGAGGACCCCTTACCCCTCGGGCAGCGCCACATGACATTCTATCAGGAAGTTACATAAAAATCAGTCTTCCATTCCAAACAAAATTTCAGGAGCTGCAGACACAGTTCAAGACTATATACAGCCTGAAGGCACAGGACATATGCAAACGGCATCTATTCACTGTCATCAGCGAGCCCCGTCACCCGCCTCACGCTGGCATTCAACTTCAAAATATCCAGATAGAGGAAATTTTTATGTGTCAGGGGGAAAAATCAGAGTTAGCAAGAGCTCGAAGAGAAGAGCAAGCCGGCAAACAGGACTGAGAGAAGGTGACCGCAGGTGAGGCCGGTCGTCTCTGGCCTAACCCGGGTCCCAGCCCCAGCTGCCCTGCAGAAGCCGCCAGGGGATACCCCACATGCCTCGGAAAACTCACGGACACCCCACATGACATGGAATCCCCCCAACGCTCACAGCCGCTGAGTACTGACTCACACCCGCCCTTCCATGCAAAAGACCTGAAGGAACAAGGATCCCCAGGTCGAAGCTTCTAGTGTCGGGGCTGGAACGATAGTACAGCGGGGAGGGCATTTGCCTTGCATGCAGCCAACCTGGGTTCAAATCCTGGCATCCCATATGGTCCCCTGAGCACCGCCAGGAGTAAATCCTGACTGCACAGCCAGGAGTAACCCCCGTGCATCTCCGGGTGAAAAAATTAACAATAAAAAGATAACACCGTGGAGGTGTGCAGACTGGGGGCGGGGTGCAGAGGGAGACCTCCCAGAGAGCCTGGCCCAGAGTGAGCATAACATCCCCAAAGACCCCGTAGGATGGCTCCGCCAGGTCTGGGGTGCAGCCTCACACTTGAGTCTAAGCCACCCTGGTCAGGATGTCCAACGAGTCCTCAGAAAAGAACCGGAAACTCTGCATTGGAGCAGACCACAGAGGATGATGCAGGGGAAGGAAAGCATTAGTGGGCCTCTTTCGAACTGCTCAGGGGCCCAGGTGACTGTTCAGAGCGGGAACTGTGTCTGCCTGCGGACAGCTAAGCCGGCTCCTGCCCGGCCCTGCCCAGCCCCGAGCACCCAAACAAAACATTCATTTTTAAAAACGGCGTATTACTACAGAGACACCTCTAACAACTCCCACCCGGCGAGGCTCAAGGGATAGGCTCTGCACTCAGGAATTATTCTGGTGGTTCTTTGGGAGCCCCCCAGCGCCTTGAGCCCAATCTAACTGCTCACATGACACACGCCAGGGTGCCCAAGTTCTGGGGTCCCTCGAGCAGAATACCCGGAGTGAGGGCCACTGTGAGCAGCTCAGGTGAGCAGAGCCGTGGCTACCCCTGCCGGGATGCTGACTTGGGGGCCATCGTGGCTCAGTGCGGGAGAGAAGATGTGAATGCAGCATCCACGGGGGGATCTGGGGCCCTTGGTTCCGACCTGTGTTGGGTCTGCCTGTTGGGATGGCCCCAGCCCGCCCGCACTGGGCTAGGAACGACCCTGGGTGTGACCGAGACAGCCCCTATACTCAGCTGGGGTGACCAAGCCGCTTCCTCAAAGCTTCCGCACTGCTGACTGGGAACAGAAGGAGCAGAGAGGCCTCTCCCAGACATGCAATGACTCACATGGAAGGTGAACCCCAAGTCCTGTCACCACACAGGGTCGGGCAGGCCCCTGTCCTATCACCACACAAGGGCATGCAAGCCCTTCCCTGCTCCAAGACTGGGGTGGGGAGAGACCATCGGGGGAGCCCAGGAAAGTTCTGGATTCCACAGGCCGAAGCCCAGGGACGTGAGCAAACCCACGGGGAGCTGGTTGACAGCAGCCCAGAAACCAAGCGAGCCCCAGGTTCTTTCTCTTAAGGTGCTGCTGAGACCAACATGCTGAGGGAATGGGGGCCTGGAAATCTGGTGATGCACCTGCGTTCTCGAAAGGTCAAGTCTTGAGACCAACAGCAGCAGTACCACAAATCAACTCACACGCCCAAGAACGCAGGGAAATGCGATCGCGTCTCAAACACACCTGCACAAGCTTCCAATGGCAGAGGGCGCAGAGGGCGCAGACAGGCACCAGGAGCGCTGGGGCCATGCACGGGTTCAAGCTGACTCCCTGGCTTGGCACTGGGGGTCACACCAGGCGGGGCTTGGAGGACCATATGGGGTGCCAGGGAACGAACCCGGGTCTGCCAGGGGCAAGGCAAGTGCCCTACCCACCTTACTATCTCTTTGGCCCTGGTACGCCGTTTTTAGAGGACATTATCAAGCTGATGTGTTTCCCCCTTGCATCTTCCCCTTCATTCCGGTATTTATTTTCTCTTTCCCTCCCTTTCTCGCTGAGGCTGAGGGTCGCACACTCTAGGTGGTGGTTACCCACTTTGGGGGGGGGGGGAGGTTTCCACTCGGCCTGCCAGAGCTCCAGCCATGCCCACTTTTCCCTATTTCCAGTGAAAAGTACGTCATAGGAAAAGCATCTGGTTGAAAACTCACATAAATCAATGCTTTTGGGTCCAGAGATTGTCTTAAGGGACTAAGCATGGAGAAACCTCACCGCACAGAAGAAAGAGCCAGAGTTCTGGCCCGGGCGCCCCTAAGAGCCAAGCTGACACTTTGAAAGAGAAATATTTCAGAAGTGCTCCCTGACATAAAGATAGTAAAGAAAACATATAAAATCATATTTGCAAACAAAAAACCACCTTTCAGAAAAAGACAACATTTAAAAAAGAAAAACTCTGGGGGGCCAGATAGACAGTTCAGTGCGAAGGTGCTTTCCTGATATCAAAGAGTCAAATATGGACCCCTGAGGACCCCCAAGAGTAATCCCTGAGCATCACCAGGTGAGGCCCCAAGCAAAAACCAAAGCAAAGCAAACAAATAAACATGTGCTGAAAATAACCAGTAGGAAACAGGCTGGGACGGGCGTGTGGGAGAAACAGAATTTCCCGCACACCCTGCATCCAGCCCTGAGGTCACACTGCAGAACCTCAAGAGTTTGAATGAAAAATGTAGGCAATTGTATTTCTAGAAAATGAGAATGTAAGGTTAGAGGCTTCAGGTCTTGCCAAGACTCAATCAAGGGGAAAGGCGGGTCACGAAAACAAAATCACTCACAAACCTACGTTTCTTCTGCAGGCCCGTGGGCAGCGGCTGCGCTCCTCAAAGTGGGGGCCCGGGAGAATGCGCAGAACTTCCTCGATTCTGCACCAACCAGGCCGGGAGAGCAGCTGGGCCAGCCGCATGCTGAGGGGGGCATAGCCGAGATGTCCGTCGGGTTCTGCGGAGGATTCGAGAGGGACACCTGGAGTCAACCAACTCCTCTCTGCCTAATGGGCCATGGGATTTTTTTTTTTTTTTTTTTTTGTGGAGGCCATACCCTGCGGTGCTCAGGGCTCCCTCCTGGTGCTGCACTCAGGGAACACAACCTGGGTTGGCCACATTAAAGGCAAATGTCCTCCACGCTGCCGTCCTGGATTTGACTTTGGGGAGGAACACAGTGTGCTCCAGCCTACCCCGCTGAGCCCTGCCATCTCCACCCTCTACCCAATTCCCAATCTCTCTCTTCTCTCCTTCTCTCTCTCCCCCCCACCCCCACCCCTACAGCTTTATGCATCAGACCTGGTGGTGCAGAGCTGACGCATGGCTCTGCCCTCACCTCTCCTGGCCCTGAGTCCTTCTGTCTCAAACCAATCTCAGAAAGCTGCTTGGTGTCCTTGTGTGCTGGAAGGTGCCAGTGCCCGGCAGCCCGTGCAGAGGGCAGGGGCGTGGCCAAACCCCAGCACCGCTGGGTCCGAACATTCAATGGTCTGCCCGGGAAAGATTCCATCCGACCCCCACAGAAGAAAAACTGTTCATCGATTTGGTGAGAAACTTCTCCTATGGAAACTTGGCCCACTGGGGGGAGGGAATGTGGAGAGCTCTAAGCCCAGCCAAGCTACTCTCAGGCATTCTTCCAGGGGCCGAGGCCCCAGGGCACAGCCACACCCAAATCTCCCAAGGGTGAGAGTGACAGCCCCTAGCATCACAGTGACCCCCAGTCTGAAACCCCCCCTCTCTGACAGTGACTCTGAGTCCAGCAGCCCCAACTGCCCACGGTGAGTCAGTTGTGTTGGTCCCCAATCCTCTTACTTGAGGCTGGCCTTTTCGCTGACCAGAGGCTTCCTTGAGCCCAGACCAGCCTCCCCCGCCCTGAGGCCTAAGTGGACAAGGGCCCCCGCTTCCCACCCCCAGCCCCCATCTTCAAAAAGTGTCCCCCAACAAGCCCCACTCAGTCCTGGCTTCTGCAAGGGCAGCGCCTTCCCACCAGCAGGACGCCACACCACTGGGGAAATGTGTGTGTGTCTATGTACGTGTCTGTGTGTGTGCTGGCGCGCGTGCATGTGCGTGAAGGCTCGGCTCGCCTATTAGATGGCGTGCATGTGCCTGCGTGTGCTCGAAGACTCGGCTCACCTGCTCATTCACATCGTCCATCCAGAGGCGCAGGGTCTTCCGGATGGTGGGGTAGCTGTTCCTGCCCCCCTGCTGGGGCCGCAGCAGCCCGGCCTTCTCCAGGTTCTGTAACGTCAGGATGTGCTCGTAGCCGTATGTCTGCAAGAGAAGTTGGGGAGCCTGCTAGATCTCCCACTTCCGAAGAGGGAGCGAACATTTTCACTCTCATTTTGATACTACTGTTTTTGAGTCATACCCGGCAGCATCCAAGACAAGTGCCTTACCCCTTTCTAGCTCTTGGTTTGTTTTTGTTTTTTTTTCTTTTCGAGTCACACCCGGCGATGCTCAGGGGTTACTCCTGGCTTTGCACTCAGGAATCACTCCTGGAGGTGCTCGGGAAACCATATGGGATGCTGGGAATTGAACCAGGGTCGGCTGCGTGCAAGGCAAACGCCCTACCCGCTCTGCTATTGCTCCAGCCCCTTTCGAGCTCTTTGGACCCCACATTTTCACTTTAAATCAGAATGCATGGGCCCAACGTAAGGAAGATAGATGACAGAAGGAAAAGGAGGCCAACCACACCTCCTGCCGTGCTGTTTTCCAGATGTCTCCTTTGTTTTGTTTGCTTCTGCACACCCCCCATGCTCAGGGATCAGTGCTGGTGGGGCTCAGGGGACCCATTTGCGTGGATCAGTGCTGGTGGGCTCAGGGGACCCATATGCATGCTGGGGATCAAGCCCAGGTGGGCCACGTGCAAGGCCAACTGCTTTTTTGGGTCTCACCCGGCTATGCACAGGGGTTACTCCTGGCTCTGCACTCAGGAATAACTCCTGGCGGTGCTCAGGGGACCATATGGGATGCTGGGAATCGAACCCGGGTCAGTCACGTGCAAGGCAAACGCCCTATCCGCTGTGCTATCGCTCCAGCCCCAACAAGACCAACTGCTTTTTTAAAAAATTTCTCCCTTGGCAAATGAGTCACTTAGAAACACTGACCTGGAGAATTTCTCTTTTGTAATAATCCAGAACCTTCTGCTTGAGCCCACTGTTGCACACCGACTGCAGGCAAATGAGCCTGAGCACCTTGATGAGTGGATGCTTCTGGGCGATGCAGTCCTCGATATAACTGTTGACCTAGAGTCATGGCAGGTTTGTGCGTGAGCACCGGGACTGGGCCTGCAGGCCTGGGCGTCCCCGGGCCCTCAGAGGCCCGATCAAAGAGAGACTGGAGATTGGCTCACGCTCCTGCCCACACTCCCTGGACAACCTAAGCTCCAGGGGCTGCGGGCGGGTGCAACTGTCCCACTTGTCAGCGACACCTGAGCAGCATCAGTAAAGTAGCAGGGACTGTGGGGAATTTGGGCGCTTGCTTGCTGCAAGTGAGAATGCGGGATTTATTGACGGGCAGACAGGAAAAGCGATCATATAACCCACGCTCTTATATTATCCGTGATGGGCTTCAATAGTCTTGGGCTTCAGGGCTGGGTCTTGTTTCTCTGAGGAGAGCGAACAGCAATGGAACACATGCACACACACACACAATGGAACACACACACACACACACACACACACACACACACACCACCCCCGGTCAACAGAAACCTATCCCTTGGCAGAATCTCTTTCCGCTTCAAGGCTGGGTCTTGTTTCTCTGAGGACAGCGAACAGCAATGGAACACACACACACACACACACACACACACACACACTGGGTCTTGTTTCTCTGAGGACAGCGAACAGCAATGGAACACACACACACACACACACACACACCATGGAACACACACACACACACACACACCACCCCCGGTCAACAGAAACCTATCCCTTGGCAGAATCTCTTTCCGCACATTTTGCACTGCCCTGGCAGGTATTTAGGCCAGACACGGGAATCAAAGCGATTCCTTTCCTACCTCGAGTTCTGTTTGCCAATCTGGTTAACTATTGGCTAAAACGGTTTTAGTGTTCACGTACCTTATCGGTGTCTATTCCGGACATAAACTCCTGCTCCACGGTTAACTTATCAAAGAAGTCTTCAGATGCTGAAACATAATTAACACACGAGCATCTCAGAAGTGGGAGAAATGCTCATTTCTCCCAGAGGCATGCAAAGTAGCAAGCAAGCACCAAGTTTAAGTCATCACCGGGAAGGCACCTTCCAGAACAGTGAGGCCGACGGCCTGTGCCCCGAGGTGCGCCTAGACACAGAGCCCCGGGGCCTGGGCCCTAGCAGCTCCCCCTTCACACTAATTAAAGCAATTTCCCAAGGGCATTTTACTTTGGTTCGTTTGGGGGCCACCCCCGGTGGTGCTCAGGGATCACTCCTGGCCGGCTTCGGAGACCATATGGACTCCGGGATCCAACCCGGGCCGGCTGTGTGCCAGGCACTGCAGTACCGCTCCAACTCCAGCTCCTTGCAACATCCGACTGAAACCAACTCAGCAAGTAGTGCCAGGTCTGGCGAAGCAGTGCTGGCGCCACCCGGAGCCTGGGAGAGCCCTGCTGCACCACCTGACCCCGCAGAACCCAACAGTCACACTCGGAACATTTCTGCGAGGACACAGCGGCTAGCACAGGGAACAATGCACAAGTGAAACAGTAGCCGGGGCCCCCAGAAGTAGCAGGGAGCCAGTGACACACCCTGAGCCTGAGCCCGGGACAGGGCACTCACTCGTCACGTCCTGGATGAGCTCGGCGATGGAGGTGTGGTTGGCCAGGGAGCCCCGCGCCGCCTGCATGTGGGGTAGCTGGGAGACAAACTGCTTGATCTCGCCCACCGTCTTGGCGTTGTGCCTTTCCTGAGGGAGGGGAGAAGGTCACGACAGTACTGGGGACAGCACTCAGGGCCACACACACACACACACACACACACACACACACACACACACACAGGGCGTGCCCCAGTCACAGCCACAGCAGTGCTGGGGAGGTACCCAAGGCCACACACACACACACACACACACACACACACACACACACTGTGCCTCAGCCCCAGCCCTGGCTGCCAAGAGTGCATTTCTAAGAGTTTAGGTCTTTGGGTTGCCCAGGGCACGTTTGAATCACATGCAAGGCAGTGCCCCAGGCTTCCTCCTGGCCTGGAGCTCAAGGATCACTCCTGGCCTGCACCGGGACCACATGGAATGCTGGGGAGTGAACCCAGGTCAGCTGCATGCAAGGTAAGCGCCTGGCCCGTTGTGCTATCCCTCCGGCTCCCCCAAATTAATTTTTAGTGTGAGAAACGGACACAAAACGAATTAGGCTATAACCAGATCCCACAGCCACAGGAAAATAGAAAAGGCAGATTGGTGGGTCCAGGGACTGCGACAGCCACATCCTGCAGCACTGGGAGACCATGTGGACAGGGAGGGAGCCCAGGGCCCACGCAGGCCACACCTGACACTGCATGGTCCCTGCCAGGGATGTGGAGCTCAGCAAACTGCCTTGAAGCCACAAAAGCTAACGCTCATATAGCCTGAGACCTCAACAATAGCAAATCAAGTGTAAAACGTTTCCTGGGTCCAAGCTATACAGTGGGGGAGGCGCTTGCTCAGTGCCCGGCCTCCCCACAGAACCCCGAGGCCTGCCAGGAGCCAGCCCTGAGCACTGGCAGCGGGAAGGGAGGGAAGTGGACACCACGGCGAGCTCGGAGCTGGCACAGTGAATGCCCGACACTTCTTATCCATAGCTTTATAAGTCACGGTGAGGAAATAAAAAATTGAGGAACAAAACCCAAGTGAACAAAAGCAACTTCAGAAATACAACAACCATGGGGTCAGAGTGACAGAACAGTGGCGAGGTGCTTGCCTTGCATGCGGCCAGCCTGGGTTCGATCCCCAGCATCCCATGGGGTTGCCTCAGCCCACCAGAAGTGATCCCTGAGCGCAGAGCCAGGGGTTAGCCCTGAGCACCTCTGGGTGTGCCTCCCCTCAAACCCTCCCCCCCCCCCAAAATCCAAAGAAATACAAATACTGATATAGTGGAGATAACTCCTAAAAAAGATGAAATCAGGAAATCCATCCTTCAAGGGAAAAAGTGATTTTTAAAAACTTCCCCAGAGTTAAAAAATTCAGCTTCTATCATTTTACTGATTCAGGTTTCAAAAGTGAGCTGAACCCAGAATAAAGAGCAGCAGGAGGGCGCGAGGTGCTAAGGAAGCTGGGGGCCGGGGACTGTGCTCTCAGTATCACCCGCCGTCCCAGCCTGCTCGGGATGATCCCGGATTCCCTAGATGCAGGAGCTAGCAGAGATGCCGCTACCACCAGCAGCTGGGAGGAAGGAGAGAGGGACAGGGAGTGCGGACGGTGACTGGCGAAGGACCTGATACCAGGAAAGGGCCTGGCACCACCTTTCCCCAGGCGCCCGCAGCCCGCCTGCCACCTGGCCCCAGGCCCCAGTCACCTCAAAGGCGGCCGAGATGACCTTGGCCTTCTTGCTGAGCACGGCGCCCACGGCGTTGAAGTTGCAGTCTCGGATCTCGACGTAGAGCTCCTCAGCTGAGTTCAGCGGCAGCTTCTTGGCCTCTGTGGGCAGGTCCTGCCCGTCACCCTGCCTCTTCGGGGCGAATTTCTTGGGCGGCAACTTTACATGACCTGCACGGGAGGGGACACCCCAAGTGAGACTCCAGAGACTTCCTGTCAGGGGAGAGCACTGGGCTTTGAGTCACTAGTTGTGCACGAGCGGAGGACGCTCACACTTTTCACGCACGGCTTCCCTGGCCTGGCCCGTGGGCCGCCTCCTGCCACTGCCAGCCCAAACCGAACTCAGGATGGGGCCACCCGAGGAAACATGCCCCAGGGCGGCCCAATGTCTGTCCTGCTGGTGCGTGCAAGTGCATGCAGTCTACACCGACATCTCAACAAGCCAAGAGGAGCCCAGGATGGGGCTGGAGTGATAGCACAGCAGGGAGGGTGTTTGCCTTGCACCGGGCAGACCCTGGTTCGATTCCCAGCATCCCATATGGCCCCCTGAGCACCGCCAGGAGTAACTCCTGAGAGCAGCACCAGGAGTAACCCCTGTGCATTCCCGAGTGTAACCCCTGTCACTGTCCTTCCATTGTTCATCGATTTTGCTCAAGCAGGCCCAGTAACGTCTCCATTTTGAGACTTGTTACTGTGTTTGGCATATCGAACACATCACGGGTAGCTTGCCAGGCTTTGCCGTGCGGGCAAGATACTCTTCGAAAAAGAAAAAAAAAAGAAAAAGAAGATCCCAGGAATCACCTCAGCATGGAAGTGTGCATGAGGGCGGGAGACAGCTCCGACGGCTTCTTTCCTTTCTTTTTCCTTTCTCTGATATTTGGGCCACACCTGTCAGTGCTCAAGGCTTATTCCTGGCTCTGTGCTCTGGGCTTATTCTTGGCAGTGACTGGGGGAACCATATGCGGTCCTGGGGACCAAACTCACCCTAACTGCTGCTCTGCCTCTAGCTCCAAATTGGTTCCTTTCAAAAAAACATCTCCAGTTTCAACACAAATCCCGACGTGTCTACACACAATCAGCTCCACTGCTGTGGGTCCAGAGAGACGGGTCATCGGGGGCAGCACACGCTCAAGTCCAGCTGTCTGTTCCTCTGAGCACTGCCCCGTGTGGGCCCTGAGCACTGTGGGGTGGAGCTGAGAATCATAAAGCAACAAGAACTCCTGCATTGGAGAATGTGGGGAGAGAAAGGGACCGATGGAAGGAAAATACTTCTTAGTGCTTTCCAAATCCTAAGCCCCTCCGAACAGCCCGGGCGCCAGCGTCTGGAGACAGCACGCCACGGTGGCCGCGGGACCCGGGGCCTGAGCACATGCTGAGATACATGAGGTCAGCAAGACCTCGCATTCCTGCTCAAAGCAGAGGGGCAGCCGCTGGCCCAGGCAGCCTGCACGCAGCTCCTGCACAGGCCTGCCATCGCCCTCGGTCCAGCCATGGGCGCAGAGCTGGGGGGTTATGGGGAAGCCCAATTTCCCCTTGTTTTTCAGATTTCTCTTAACGGTTTCTTTTGGGGGGGGGTACACCCAGCGATGCATTGGAATTACTCCTGGCTCTGCACTCAGGAATTACTCCTGGTGGTGCTCAGGGGACCATATGGGATGCTGGGAATCGAACCCGGGCTGAGCCGCGTGCAAGGCAAATGCCCTACCCGCTCTGCTATCACTCCAGCCCTCTCCCTTAATTAAATGTTTGATCAGCAGGAAGTGTGTGATATGAAGAGACTGTGAGTTCCTGAAACTCCTTCCTCCCGGAGGCACCCCACGAGTCCCATCTCTCACACCTCCGCACCCCCAACCCCAGCACCTCTGCCAGATCCCCCGAGACTTGCAGAAGCACCAGGAGGTGGGGACCCCTCGCACAGGGTGCTCCCGTGCCAGGACAGCTCGGAGCAGGAGTCTGGGGAGGGGCTGTGTGTGTGGCATCACCCCCAGTTGCTGCCAGGCACAGCCCTGGTGGCTCCAGGGCCACAGACTGGCCCCACAGAGCAGAAAATCACCGAGATCAGCCCCACGGCCCCTTGGGCACTGCTTACGACTGTCCCCACAAAAGGAAACAACTTAAGAGGTTATCCTTCGGAACAACTGGTAAAAAACAAACCGGAAACACCTTCATAATCATTAAAGAGCAGGAAAACGGGTTGTTGTGTGGAAATGCCTCCACATGTGGTCCTGCTCTGCTTCCGTGGCCGCCATCACTGAGCCACACATTCACCACTGCAGAAACACACACACACACACACACACACACACACACAAGCCATCGCAATCCACTCTGCAATAACAAGCTTGGCACACTGGACAGACAGCACTGTCCGGACTCGACCAGCACTCAGCGGCTGCAGGGCTCTGTGTCCCCAGAGAGACCCCATGCAGTTAGCTGCATCCCCGTCCTTCCAGACCGGGGCTCCATCCCCAGGGCTGTTTCCCCAGCCCACAACCAGGGCCACTCCTGAAGGCGCCGGAATTACCCCTCGTGAGGCCTAGGGCTCCCTGTTCTGAAGAAAAGACACAAATCAGACTGTGGGAAACTTCTCAGACTGTATCCCAGCAGGAGCTACTCCCGGCTCAGTGCTCACTGGACGAGGCAGGAGTGTGGATGGAACTGAGCGCTGGCTGTGCGCCTGGCACTAGCCCCGTGAGTTTTCCTAGCCCCCACTCAGATCTGAAATGCTACAGAATCTAACATCCGGGGCCAAACCCCCCTGACCTTGGACCCAGGCACCCCTCAGAAACACTCTATTCTTCACGCCTCCCTGGGCGGCCCCAAGCAGCGGGGCTGCACACCGCATGGCCCTCTGCACAAGGCCTTCGCCTCGGTTTCCCCGATGGTGTCCTGGCTCGAGCTCGCTTTAACCTTGGGCTGAAAGTCAGTGCCTGACATTTTCAAATATTCTGACTTACACACAAAGGCCGCACCTTCGAAAACTTTTGAGATTGATTTTACTCAGCTAACCTATTAGTAACTGATGTCACTTCACTTACTGTTCTGGATGCCATAGATTTCATCGATGAGTCCCTCGTATGTCAGCTGAGTCGCAAGGGGCGTTAATAAATCCACATTTCAATCAAGCAACAAGAGGTTATCAAAAACAGGAAATACTGAATTCTGGCTTCCTGCAAACTCTCTCTTCATCCTGATCATCATATTGGCCACTTGCTGGAAACAAAGTACAGAACCAGGCAGAGCCTTTTTAGCAATGGGCGGATTTTTTAATGAAGCTAAAAAGAGCCCGGCAATCCAAAATTTAAAAATAAGACGGAAAAAAATGGAACAATAAAATAAAACAAGACAGGCCTGAGACAGTATGGTGGGTAGGATGCTTGCCTTGCAGGTGGCTGACCCAGGTTCAATTCCTGGCACCACATACGATCCCTCAAACCCTGCCAGGAGTGAGCCCCGAGCACTGCTGGGTATGGAGAGGGTGGGAGGAGGGAGAGTGCGAGAGAGGGAGGGAGAGTAGGGATGGAAAAGAAAAGATAAAGAACAGAAAAGAGAAAAGGAAAGAGGGCTGGGAGACAGCAGAGGGGCCAGGGGTCACGCCTTGCATGCAGACAGCCTCAGTTTGGTGGCCCGAGCACAGAGCCAAGAGCACTGCGAGGTGGAGCCCCAATCTCCACCCGCAGGAGAGAAGCCCCCCTCCCCGCCCCGGCACACCCTGGCGCACTCGCCCTTCCCGAAGATCTGGGGGATGGTCCCGTACAGGGCCTGCAGCGTCATCAGGTACTTGGCCGCGTGGTACAGGCTCGTCTGGTCGCTGTCCAGGTAGCACTCCTGTGGGAGAGGGCCGGGCGCGTGGGCACAGGCTCTGCGAGTCAGCACCGAGGCCCCAAGACAGCGCCTGTACTGGGGGCAAGCATCGCTGGGCGGGCGAGGAAAGGCTGGCCTCTGCATGCCCACGTGACCACACAGCAGAACACGCTGGACTTGCAGAAGGGCAGGCAGCCTCTCCCACATACAGCAGCGAGTGTCACAGGGGACAGGAGGACACGGTCTCGGAGAAGAGCCACAAGGTCCATTTAACACACAGACAAAAAGAAACATCTTTGGCCCAGAAAGAGGGAAGAGCACGTACGCGCCCCCAGCCGGGCGGTTCAGCAGGGCTGACAGAGCACACACGGTCCCCAGCGGGGCCTCAAGATCACTCCTGCGCCTCAATCCCTTCATCCAGCAAGTGCAGAGACCAGAGGAGGGAAACCACGCAACGTGCTTCACCTGCACTCCACCTGATGTGGCGGCACTGCTGGTGCCCATCGCGGGACTCTCTTTATTTTTTTCCTTTTTGGGTCACACCCGGCAATGCACAGGGGTTACTCCTGGCTCATGCACTCAGGGACTACTCCTAGTGGTGCTCGGGGGACCCTATGGGATGCTGGGAATCGAACCCGGGTTGGCCACATGCAAGGCAAACGCCCCACCCGCTGTGCTATTGCTCCAGCCCCTCATCGTGGAATCTTTGACCCTTTCTAAGGAAGCGGCCAACAGGCGTGCACCCCAAAGGCATGAGGACGAGGGGTGCAGACTGGGGGCGGGGTGCAGAGGGAGACCTCCCAGAGAGCCTGGCCCAGAGTGAGCACAGTATCGCCAAAGGTCCCGTAGGATGTCTCTGTCAAGTCTGGGGTTCCAAGTCTGGGACACTTCAGTCCAAAACATCCTGGTCGGGATGTCCAAAGAGTCCTCAGAAAAGGACCAGAAATTCCTCATTGGAGCAGAGCAGAGAGGAAGATTCAGGGGAAGGAAAGCATTAGGGGGCATCTTTCAAACTGCTCAGAGGCCCAGGAGACTGTTCAGAGCTGGAACTGTGTCTGCCTGCGGACAGCAAAGCCGGTTCCTGCCCGGCCCTGCCCAGCCCCGAGCACCCAAACAAAACATTCATTTTAAAAAATGGTTTATTACTACAGAGACACCTCAAACAACTCCCACCCGGCGAGGCTCAGGGGATACCCTGGCTCTGCACTCAGGAATTATTCTGGTGGTGCTTTGGGAACCACATGGCTCAGCAGAACCGTGAGTCAACACAGGAAGCTGAGGGCTGGAGTCTGCAAAGCCCCTGAGGGAGCCCCGGCAGGTCTGGTCACGCCAGGCATTTCCTCTCAGCTGCCGACTGTCACGTAGAGGGACAGTGAACAGACAGACGGATGAGCCCGTCCCTGCACACAGATCCCGACCCCTGGCATCCTCTACTCCATGAAGCTGACTGCGGGGGGGCTCCGTGTGTGTGTGTGGGGGGGGGGGTTGGACACGAGCAGCAGACTCCGTCCTGTGAGGGCTGGAAGGTCCCTCATATTCACACAAGGAAGCCTCAGAGAGGCTTGGTGAGGGCTCCGGGGCCCTTGGCAAACTCCACCCGGGCTGGGTGACGCCCTCAGCGCGCCGAACCCAATCTGACTGCTCACATGACACACACCAGAGTGCCCATGTTCTGGGGTCCCTTGAGCAGACTACCCGAAGTGAGGGCCCCTGCGAGCAGCTCAGGTGAGCAGAGCCGTGGCTACCCCCGCCGGGATGCCGGCTCGGGGGCCGTCGTGGCTCAGGGCGGGAGAGAAGATGTGAATGCAGCATCCACGGGGGGATGTGGGGCCCTTGGTTCCGAGCTGTCTCGGATCTGTCTGTTGGGATGGACCCACCCCGCCCGCGCAGGGCCAGGAGCGACCCTGGGTGTGACCGAGACAGCCCCTACCCTCAGGCGGGGTGACCAAGCCGCTTCCTCAAAGCTTCCGCACTGCTGACTGGGAACAGAAGGAGCAGAGAGGCCGCTCCCAGACAAGCAATGACTCGCATGGAAGGTGAACCCCGAGTCCTGTCACCACACAGGGCCGGGCAGGCCCCTGTCCTGTCGCGGGACAGCGGGGAGGGCCTGGACGCGGGGCTGCGCTCGGCCTGCCAGAGGGACTCGAGTCGCCCCGTTTTCCCTCCCAGGGCCGGGCCGCAGGGCAGGAGCGCAACGTCCCCTCTCTCGGGCTGCACTGGGGGCACCCCCGGCTCCAGAGGCCGCCGCCAGCCCTGGCCCTCCCCTCGCTGCCGCGCACTCGCCCGGGAATCGCGCAGGGAGTACAGGGTCTCCAGCGCGAGGACAGGTGCGGCCTCGGAGCTGCCCAGCCCCGCCGCCATGTGATGCGTGGGTCACGTGAACATCGTGACGTCACGCCTCCGCAGGAAGCGGCCTGGGACCCCTTGCCTCTTTCGGGTCCGGGGTTCCGCCTCTTGGTTCCGCCCAGCCCCGACTAACCCACCTCAGGCCCTAGGGGTGGGCGTGGCTCAGGCCAATGTGGGCGTGGTCCAGGGAAATGGGCGTGGCTCGGCCCCCAGGTAGGCGTGGCCTGGGCGGATATGGGCGTGGCTCGGGTCCACATGGGCGGGGCCGGGATTCAATCTCATTTCTCAGCTTCTCCAGCTCTGTGTCCTTCTCTGTGAGCAAAGCGCTGGTAATACTGATGGATTTCTGCAGGGAAGCTTTCTCTTTATCGGGGTCTCTTATGAACACGGATTCTCTAAAAGACCAAAGAGTTCAAAATGCCAGAAATCAACCCAGAGAGAGGCCAGTGCAGTTGGCTCCCAGGACTGTTGCAGGGGGAGGGGCCGAGGCTTTGATGCTTGCAGAAGTTTAGTGAAATTTTACTGACTGTGAGGGAGAAAAAGTTTGACTATGTGTACATGCCAGAACCTGCGTATCATTCTGTCCATTTGAATTTAAAGAAACAAGTTAATAACTTTGGGAGACGGAGAACAGAAAGAGAAAAAAAAGGACTTGTTGCACCCACACCCCCCCCCCCCCAAAAAGAATTCTTTTGAACAGGTAATCCCAGGTTGAAGTGCTATTTCTTGAATAAATTATTACCAAGCTATGACAACAATTAAATCACACACACATGCAAAGCAATTATATGAATGTCATGCAGAGCGGCTTTATGCTGGGAGTATCCATTGGTTCTCAGTCATTTCAGTAACTTTCAGCAAGTTCGGAGAACATGTTTTTGAAACCTTTCTGAGCCAGAACAGGGGCAAAGATTGTTCAGACTAATCCAACAGAGAATGATTTTCATCCAGACTCTGGAGAGGACCAAAGTGAGTTGCTCTTAAACGGCCAGACTCGCCTCAAGGCTGGCTTGCAGAGGCGGAGATGGAGGACCTGGCCTCGGGAGAGAGGGCGGCAAGACAGAGAAGGAGCAAAGACACAATAGATACAACCCAACGGGTGTGTCTGTGGCTGTGTGTGAGTGTGTGTGTGAGAGAGAGAGCATTTACACCACAAAAGGACGTGTGTGGGGGAGCACAGGGCGGGGACGGACGGCCAGTCAAGACTGGGCAATGCCACAGCCTGGAAAGGACATGAGAGGGGACAGAAGTGTGGCTCCTGGGATGCATATTTGGAGAGAGACAGAGGTGCGTGTGAAGTGGGGGATCTCATTAAAGTCTGGGGTCCAGGACAGCTGTGGATGTTCATGTCCTGCTCACTGGTTCAAATCTGTGTGCCTTGGGGACAGAGGGAATTGCAGCCCTGGGAGAAGTCGGGAGGGCCAATGGGAACTCCCTCCATCCACCTTGCGGCACTGGGTCATGCATGTTTAGATCACATGCACTGGGCCATAGCACCAGTGATGCGGGCAGGTGACACAGTGAAGGAGGCGTAACTTACAGCAACAAGCTGAGTCTCCCTGGTCCGCGGGTGAGTGGGTGAACGAGGAGCATGTTCCGAGGGTCGGATCCCTCCAAAAACTGACAGGAGGAATCGGAGACTGAGGCCCACATTAGAAATGGCAGAATGTACGTCTGGTTAGTGAGATCCAAGATATCTGCACACACATTACAGAATTCTCACGGGTTTACAACAAACTGAAATTCTCACAGAGATGAAAAGAGAAGTGTGTATTTATCTCAGTGTGTGGCTCACACTTACACTCCAGATCATTAAGTAGTAAGAAAAGAATCTGAGACTAACAGAGATCTCTTGAATTCAACCCCAAGGGCTGGACGTACACCAGAAAGGGTGGACTTCAGTGCAGTTAAGCTATTACATGAGTAACTCCTCGCTAGGAAACAGGATCTTGTTTAGGTGGAAATAAGAGGGTTTTAGAGGAAAGGAAATCTCTGATGCAATCCCGTGGGTCAGGAATCTTGACTTTCCTATGGCATGTGTTTGGGGGCTGGACTGGGGTCTACACTTCACAGACAGGAGAGCTGGGTTGGTCCCCAGCACTGCATGGTCTCTGGAGGCGGGAATGACTGCAGAGCATCTGCGTCCCCAAAGCAAAGCAAAACAAACTTATTTGGTAACTGATGCCACCATAAGATTATTTTAAGAGTTCCTTGCTCTAAATCTAACACACACTTAGAAAATCTGATTTTGAATGTTTATTCAAAGTGAAGGGGTTTAAGGAAGATGAGCAGATTCTGATTTTTTGGGGGGAAGGGGGGTTATACCGGGAGATCTCAGGGGTTCTTCCTGGTTCTGCACTCAGGAATTACTCCTGGCAGTGCTCAGGGGGACCATATGTGATGACGAGGATCGAACCCAGTTGGCCGTGTGCAAGGCAAATGCTCTCCACGCTGGAATGTCGCTCCAGTGCCAGAGCCCCATTCTTCGGTCAGGACTATCCAACTTGCCTGAGCCATGAGCTCTGAGGCAGGAGGAGAGGGCAGCTTCCTTGGCGTGTTCCTGACACAAGCCTGGAACATTGCACAATCTCCCAGCCGGCTGTCCATGACAGGGCATGTGTGGCGACCCCTACATGGACACGGCCAAACACACCCCGGCAGCTGCTCCTGCTGACCAGTCCTCACGGCTAATTCCCTTGGTCTCCTCTCAGCTCTGACTTCTACCGTGCAAGCCACAAGTGGCTAGAGGACATCGGGCCTCTTTACCGATGCCCGGGTCACAAATACATGGGCCCCTTTAAAGCCACACGCTTTAGAGTTGGTGTCCTGAGCAACAGCAGAGGGAGGAGAGCCGGAAGGGAGGTCTCCGGGGCCAGAAACCTTTCCCAAGGGATCACACTATTTAGATTCTTTCCGTACGACTTACATAAGAAATAAATCAGTCATGATGCAAACACCTTAAAGTGTTACTGGGCAACCTTTCAAAATGCAAATAACAAGAACCAAATATTAGAAACAGGAAGAGAAATGCAAATACATCCAGGAGAACTGGATGTGAGCGTGTGAGCGTGTGAGCGCGGAGACAGCCAGACATCAGCACCCACAGTGAGCTCAGGACCGTGGAGACTGCCTCCCGGCCCTGCAGAGTTCCTGACCAAAGGCCACGCCTGACATTCTGGTTCTGGTATCTGTCCTTGGCTGTCAGGGAAGTGGGGGACGCAGAACAGGAGTCCCCCGCCCCCTGCGTCCACTCTGGCTTTAGCAGTGGTCTGAGCAGGGCAGGACTGGTCCTGCCTTCCGCAGCTGGACCTGTTTTGAGCCTGTCTGAAAACCTAACTTGGAGACAAGCTCCCGAGAGAAACGCTGACTTTCACAAAGTGCAGAGACACACCTTTGGCACACATCGCGTGCAGCTAAGCTGGAGATAACAACAGTCTGGGGAAAACCCGCAGCAAACCCAGGGGCTGGGTGAGTGTAGCCGACTTCCTCGCTCAGAGGCAGCAGTTCTGCGCCTCCGTGTGGGAGCCCAGGATGGAGAGATCCTCCGCCATCAACACTGCACGACACCAAGGCCCCTGGGGGCAGGCAGCGGTTTCTGCATGAACCCAGGGAATCTGGACCTAGACCCTTCCCAGGCTTTCAACCTGAGAGCAGAGCAAATTCCTTTTAGCACTTTATCTACCATCACACTCAGACCTACACCTGGATCCTTTACAATCTCTACCTGGCGATTAAGATCCTGGGATTAGCTACAATAGAGTCGTCTTCAGATTTCTAAATCAGACACAACTTGCCATGAATAAGGAGAAGAAACAGTTAATATTTGAGATCACGTTTCAAATTTTTTTACTCGCACACACAAAGAAAATAAAGTCATCATTTATTCCTTAGATTCACTGAAAGTTTTTTTTCTTCAGGGTGGAAGTATGCACACCTGGCCATGCTCAGGATTTACCCTGGCTCTGGGCTCACGGTACCACATGGGGTGCCAGGGATTGAACCCAGCTCAGCTGTGTACAAGACTCTGGTGTCTGTGTGCCCCCAACTTGGGAGCTGTCTCCTGCAAATAGCACCAGGGATGAACCGACCATTTGGGACCATTTGGGACCAGCTCTGGGGGGCTGGGAGGATGAGCGGATGGAAGGAGCTGAGACGGGCGGCAACCATGGACGCGCAGCAGACCCCGACAATCGCCACTCAAGAGTACAGAGGAGGGGGTCTCCCCGAAACCAGAACTCACAGTGGGGTGGGGTGGCGGGTGCTCTGTTTCACAGGGAATTACAGCACAGTAGATTTCATGGGAAACACATTTCCCTTCCTCGTGTCCTCCATCTTCGGCAGCCTGGCAGTGGGCTGGCCTTGGGGATACTCCTGGCTCCTTGCTGGGGGCTGGGTGGAGGGAGGGAACTCTGCCTCCTGCAAAGCCTGTGCTCCCTGCGGCCCCAGACTTCAGAGCAAAGCTCAGATATGCTTAGGCCCATCTGCCTCTTTCTTTTCTTTTCTTTTCTTTTCTTTTCTTTTCCTTTCTTTTCTTTTCGGGCCACACCTGGTGATGTGAGGGGCTTACTCCTGGCGGTGCGCTCAAGGATCACTCTTATTACAGAGAGGAAAGACTTACCTAGATTCATACAAACCAACATAGTGCCATGGAGCATTAAAGAACATACTGAAGGTATAAAAGAAGAGAAGAGCAAGCATTTCACCTTACTCACGGTGAGGTGCAATCCACCCATTTGCTGTGGGTCCTAGTCAAAAGAAGCTCAAATCTGTAGCGATAAAGGATACAATTTGACATCATGTTTAAACCTTGACTTCCATTTTCTAAGAGCACTGTACCAGGAGTCTAGCCAATCTGTCCAATATCTTTTCCATAGAGCTTACCAAAAATTCACTAGAACAATTCCGCGGGTGTAATTCAAATTTTCTGATAACAATACAGTTTGACAACCTCTAACCTTCTGCACATTCCTTAACATTCATTCCGTCCTGTAAAAAACCATCTTCACTTTAACAGGATCCCTTTCCTTTTTCCCGCTGACAATATCTCCATCATTTATCTTTCTGATTTAAGACATACATCTATATTCCTGTCATCCCACAAGTTTGAACTCTTATTTTACTGATCTTAGTTCAACACGATCTCCCAAGTTTGGACACAGCTACCAATAATCTCACTTAACATAACAAAACTGTACTCTGCAGTGCTATTTCAGAAGCATTAGATCAGTTCTAGAGCTATTCAAAAAGTCTTAAAAATGCTCACAATTAAAGCTCTTACAAGGTGTATTCACTGGGCAAAAGATCACTTGACATTGGAAGTTAACCAGAAGACATCTTAAAATTTTGATTTCCAGGAAAAAGATTAAAACACTCCTAGATTATCATGCAACATTAAGGATTTCACACTTGTGTACAAAGCTCTCTGGAGATCCGGGCTGGTGACAAGGCTTTGCATGGAATAAAGTTATCAAAATAGTAGCATGTACTTTCAAGCACTGGACATGCTGACTCACAATATAGTTAGTAAAATTTCCCATGAAATTCTCCATTCTCAGAAACTATTACAGCAAGCTGACATCTGAGATGAACCCATTTTATAACTCTAGAAACTCATGTTGAAACTAAACCATTAGCAGCCTCCCTGACTTTGCTGGCAACAAAGTAGCAGAACCCGCCTCCTAGGAGACATCCAGGCGTTCCCAGAGCTCCTTTACCACACCACCAGGGCGCCCCCGGGGGCGTGACCTGTGGCTCCCGGACACGACTGTCAGCCACAGTCCGAGAAGGCTCACGCCTTGCACCGACAGTCACCATGCCAGTCAGGACCTGGCCTTACGCGATGGCGATTCCCAGTTTCGGGGCGCCTTACTTACCCCGAGAAGAGCCCGTTGGAGACGGCCGGGGCAGCAGAGCAGATCTCGGTGGGACCTCCAAATGTTAGGGTCGAGACGATCGCCGCCCGTGAAGGAGACTCCAAGAGACTTTCTCATGCAACACGCACAGGGTTTATTGTCCAAGCATGCTGGGGCTCACTACATGTCCCGAAAACAGGACAGAGGCAGAGAGCCCCGAATCAAAGCACAGTGGGGTTTTATAACCAAGAATAAACAAAGGAATCTGACAGTACAGCAATCTGCAGCTTTACCAAGAACAGCACGACACTTGACAAGATGAACTTCTTCGGAACATCTGAGCACATGTCCCCATATCCGGCCCAGCCACAAGGTCATAGCAGGGTGTAGGTGGGAGCTACCTTATGACTCTTTTGAGCCAGCTTTTGCAGCTCTAGTTTCACAGCTTTTACAGTTCTCTGGTGAACGCTTTCCTACCACTTAACTCTTTCATGACTATTAGCCCGGGCGGCCCTTACATTTCCATCTCTGGCCTTACAATAGCACAGGGACTAAGGCATTTGCCTGCAGGAGGGATGTGCTTCATATGCGTCAGCCCCTGCAGCCCCCAAAGGAACGCTGATGAGTAAGGCTCAGTTTGGGCCAGGGAGAGGGTGCCAAGCTTCAGAAGCTTCTGGAGTGTGGGAGCTGACTCCCATCACAGCTGCCAGGTGAGGCTCTGCTAGCACCGCTCACCAGCCCACTGCACTGCTGCTCGCTCAAAATTTCACAATTGACTTAGATTTGTTTTGTCTTATTTAAAATGTTATTTTCTTTGTGAATTTTTTCAATCCTAGTGAAATACACAGAGTTGATCATGATTGGATTTCAGTCATATCATGTCCCAACACCTGTCCCTTCACCAGTGTACATTGCTCACCACAAATCTTCCCGGTCTCCCTACTCCCCCAGACAGGCAAGGCACCTCTCTCTCCCTCCTCCTTTCTGCAGTGCTCTCTCTCTACCCCCTCTCTCCCTCTTTTCTCTCTCCCCATCTCTCTCACACACACACCTTTTGGTTTACAATACAGATATTGAAAGGTTACTATGTCTATCTCCTTACCTACTTTCAACACCCAGTTCCCCTCCAAAGTGATTTCCAACCATTTCCAAGCATTATTGCCAGACTGGTCCCTACTCTATCCTAACTACCCTCTGTCCCCGATGCTTGTGGGAGCTTCCAACCATTGACCAGTCCTCCTGGACCCATTTTCCTTCCCTTGGATATCAATCTCATATATATGTATATATGTATATTATTATCATTTCTGCTCAGGGGACGCAGCTGTCAGCAAAACGCCTGTGAGTGATCTCTCGCTGTGTGTGTCTCTCTCTTCCCAGAGTTCTGGAGCCCAGCAAGCACCGGACTGTCATCAGTGATCATCAGAGAAACTGGCTCCCTGCAGCTGCCCCATTTACGGACCCCCAAGAGCAAGAAAACGGACCTTTGCCCGCACCCCTCAGCTCAGAGTGCCCATGCCTGGCAGGGGGCAGGGACGTCCCAGACACACAGGCATCCATCTCGGCACAGCGGAACTCGTCATGGAGGGAGGCACCCCCAGCACATCAGTCACACTCATGGGGGGCACTGGGATAGGCTGAGCTGGTGGAACGACAATGGTGACGGTTATTGAGGCAGCAATGGCAATGCCAAAGATTGTGGAGGTGGTGATGGTGGCAGGAATAGCTGTCGCATGGTGCTGTGGTGATGATGCTTTGGTGGTGAAAATGGCAGCATTGTTGGGGATGCAGTTGCGGTGATGATGGTGACATGGTGATGCGGACAGAACTGGCGGGACGCTCTGCCGATCAGATTATGCTGGTGATCTGGTGATCATGGTCTGAGGCTGGTCATGGTCATTTTGGTGGTGGTGGTAATCATGATGTCGGGCATGAAATGAAGTCATGCACAAGTTCGATGACTCTTGGTGACGATATGGTGAATTTGGTGATGATATGGCAAGTTTAGTGACTTTTGGCGTGGCTATTATGGGGGTATTTCCGTTTTGTTTGACTGTAGCACAAATTTGGTGAATTTGGCAATGCTATGGCAAATTTGGTGACTTTGGCACTAGTGCTTTTGGGGTAGTTTGGTTTTGGTTGGCTGTGGCACAAATCCGGTGACTTTGGTGATGCTATGGCAAATTTGGTGACGCTTGTCTCTGCTGTTTTTTGTATTTGTTTTGGTTGGCTGTGGCACAATTCTGGTTAATTTGGTGAACTGGTACATTCAGTGAAGTTTGGCATCGCTATTTTTTGCTATTTCTGTTTTGATTGGCTGTGGCACAAATCTGGCAAGTTTGGTGATGTTATGGAAAATGTGGTGATGTTTGGCACCACTATTTTGCTCTTTGTGTTTTGGTTGAACGTGGCACAAATCTGGTGAATTTGGCACACTGTGGTAAAATTTGGTGAGGTTTGGCACTGCTGTTTTATATTTCCGATTTTGTTTGGCTTTGACACAGATCTGGTGAATTTGGTACACTGTGGCACAAACATGGTGAATCTGGTGTTGGTATGGTGAATTTGGTAACATTTGCCACTGCTTTTTTGGGGGGGCGTTTCCGTTTTGGTTTGCTGTGGCACGAATTTGGTGGGCTTGTTGACGTGGCAAATTTGGTGAAATTTGGTGGCTGTATGGTAAACATGGCCATGATACTGGCAACATCGGCAATGTAATGCAAGGATTCTGATGTCTTTTTATCGAAAAAAGATTTTCAATAAAATTCTTCAGTAAAATGTTTTTATTGAAAGAAAGTTAGAGAAATGTGAGGGGGTGAGAAAGAGATCACGGGGGGCTGGATGAAACAAGGCAGACAGGGTCACCTGGGGGCAAAGGCAGGGGTGGCTGGCCAGATCTTGACTCCCCGGCCTTTGACTAAGCTGCAGTTCTCCCAAGCTGCCACAGGAGGGCGCGCTTCTCGCTGGCGGGGGTGATCTGATCAGATCTTGATTTGATCCAGCTCTTGTGTAAGCTGCAGTTCTGCCGAAATGCCACGGGAGGGCGCCCTTCTCGCTGGCGGGGGTGGCCCTGGCCTACTTTTAATTATCCAGCTCCTGTCTGAGTTGCAGTTCCCCAAAGCTGCCACAGGAGGGCGCGCTTCTCGCTGGCGGGGGTGATCTGGCCAGACCTTGATTATACAGCTCTTGTCTGAGCTGCAGTTCCGCCGAACTGCCACGGGAGGGCGCCCTTCTCGCTGGGGGGGGTGGCCCTGGCCTGCTTTTAATTATCCAGCTTCTGTCTGAGTTGCAGTTCTCCAAATCTGCCACGGGAGGGCGCGCTTCTCGCTGGCGGGGGTGATCTGGCCAGACCTTGATGATCCAGCACTTGTCTGAGCTGCAGTTCTCCCGAACTGCCACGGGAGGGCGGCCTTCTCGCTGGCGGGGGTGGCCCTTGCCTGCTCTTAATTTTCCAGCTGGTGTCTGAGTTGCAGTTCTCCAAATCTGCCACGGGAGGGCGCGCTTCTCGCTGGCAGGGTGGCCGTGGCCTGATCTTGATTCTCTAGCCTGTGTCTGAGCTGCTGTTCTCCCAAGATGCCACAGGAGGGCGCCCTTCTCGCTGGCGGGCTGGCTCTGGCCTGATCTTGATGATCCAGCTCTTGTCTGAGCAGAGTCTCCTGCCCCTGCGCCTGGCTCTCCTCACTGGGGCCCCTTGGAGGGGGGAGGGTTGAGTTTCTCTCCCCCTGCCCCGCCCCGCCCCACGCAGAGCCATAGCAGCTGAGGACCTCTGGTGCCAGCCACGGCCATGCTGGGCCCACTCTCCACATGTCCGGACGGGCCTCATGCATGAAAGAACTGGCAGAGGAACCCAGGCATGCGGGTCCCGGGGCTGAGGTCTCCAAGCCTACTCAGATCGGGACTGGGCCTTCTCCACCCAGACCCCTTCCCCATCTTCCAGTAGGTAAACGTCACACCCACCAGCTGCCACCAGCGCCAGGTTGGTCCCATCAACAGCCAAAATCCAGAGACTATAAAACACAGCTCCCAGAATAATGACATCTTATTATTGCGTTCTTACTTTGGAGAACCCGGCAGGCTAACTGAAAGTATCCTGCCCACATGGCAGAGTCTGGCAAACTTCCCGTGTCGTACTCAATATGCCAAATACCAGTAACCATGACGGGGCTCATTTTCCTAATCCAAAAGAGCATTGAAATGGCTCTTTTAAAATCTCAGGGCGAGGAAGAAAGAGACGTTACTGT
Source organism: Sorex fumeus (assembly GCF_029834395.1). Lineage (NCBI taxonomy): Eukaryota > Metazoa > Chordata > Mammalia > Eulipotyphla > Soricidae > Sorex > Sorex fumeus. Next base: position 11,719,525 of record NW_026606135.1, read on the forward strand.
TGCCTGCTCAAGAAAATCGACGGACAACAGGATGATCCTGATCCTGATCCTGATGTATATTATGGGCTGGAGCAATAGCACAGCGGGTAGGGCGTTTGCCTTGCACGCTCCGCCCCTCTCGGAGAGCCCGGCAAGCTACTGAGGGTATCTCGCCCACATGGCAAAGCCTGGAAAGCTACCCATGATGTATTCAATATGCCAAACACAGTAACAAGTCTCACGATGGAGACGTTACTGGACCCACTCAAGCAAATCGATGAAAAGCGGGAGGACCGTGACCATATATACTATAATCCACAAAATGGGTGCTTACTTATATTTGTGAAGGGACTCGGGAACTATATCCAGCAGTGCTGAGGCTCCTCCGAGCTCTGCTCAGGCATCACTCCTGGAGGGGATGCTGGGGACCATATGAAGTGCCAGGGAAAAGAATCTGGGTTTGCTGCTTGCTAGGCATCAGCCTTGCCCCAGGGCTCTCTCTCCAATCTACAGTTTACTGAGTTACAACCTAGTATTACAGAATATACACAGTACGATGTAATATTTGGATATCCTGCCAAGTAACCATGATTCATGTATAGACCGTGTGAATTCCCTACCATAGATTCTAAAGTCAAGGACTGCTATTAGGTATTATGTAGGCTAAAAGTAACGGTCTTGCTCAAGCTCTTTCTCCAGAAAAATCAACCTGAGGACACGTGCGTCAAACGTACAGGAGTTGGTGCTTATAAACATCTTTGGATCTGTTAATTTTGGGTTAATAATATAGCAACTTCCAGTTTCTTTCCCAGATTTTATGGATTGATGGTGCTTGCAATGCATGGTGTCCCTTTAGTTTCGTCTTGTGAAAGAGCTATGGAGAATCACTGAAGGTATTCATTTTAGGCTACGTTGGTTAGGAAGCTTTGCAATAATACAATAAAGGTTTTATTTGTTTTGGGTTTTTTTTTTTTTTGCTTTTTGGGTCACACCTGGCGATGCACAGGGGTTACTCCTGTCTCTGCACTCAAGAATTATTCCTGGCGGTGCTCAGGGGATCATGTGGGATGCTGGGAATTGAACCCGGGTCCACTGTGTGCAAGGCAAATGTCCTACCCGCTGTGCTATCTCTCCAGCCCCCTGTGTAGGGTTTATTTTACCTTTAAACCTCACCAGTGGTTCTTTTTTTCATTTTTTATAATTTTATTTATTGAATCACCATGATAGCAGTTACAAAGCTTTCGGGTTTAAGTCTTGGTCATACAATGAAACACCCGTACCTTCACCAGTGCCCATTCTTCACCACCAAAACCCCTAGTATACCCCCATCCTACACCTCCCCTTACCTGTGGAGATGATTTCCACATTACTCTCTCTCTACTTTGATTACATTCAATATTTTGACACCGGATCCACTATTATTATTTGGGATTTTACCCCAACACTCAGATCTCCTGAAAAGGCAACAGTAGACAATTTGTTTTCTATTCCTGGTTATGAATAACATATGATGTTGCGTGGTTGTAGTAGTGGCTGCGCGATTTTGAAATTCCAAAATTGTAACAATGAAATCTGGAGGGATTTCTTGCCAAAACCTGCTGGGTTCCAAGATTTGTTCCTGAGTCTCGGGGATCATGGCCGTTAAGCAGCTTGATTGGAGCCACAAAGGCCGTTAGTGGGCGGCGACTAGGGGTCTTGTTGGGATGGGGAGGAAAGGGCTGGTCCCACCCCCATACCTTGAGGCCCCACGTGTCTCATCACTGAGGGCCCAAACCTGACTGTCCAGTGGCCTCTGGAGGATGGCAGCCACCGAGCCGCCAAGGGGGAGCAGGTGGAGGGACAGCACCCTTTCCTCCCTGGAATGGCCCAGCGACAGTAATGTACTGCAGGGTCTGGATGCATTTCTGCCAAAAGCCACTGGATTCTGAGATTTGTGTCTGAGTCTCTGGGATCATGGCCGTTAAACAGCTTGATCAGAAGCCAGAGAGGCCGTTTGTGGGTGACAACTTGGGAGTCTCGTTGGGGAGGAAAGGGCCAGCTCCACCCCCATCCCATGAGGCTCTACGTGTCTCGTCACTTTGGGCCTAAACCTGATTGTCCAGTGGCCTCTGGAGGATGGCGGCCAGTGGGCTGCCAGGGAGAACAGGCCAGGGCACGAAATCTATTCCCACCTGGGGTGGCCCAGCACCTCTAACCTACTGCAGGGACTGGACACATCTCTGCCAAAAACCATTGGGTTTTGAGATTTGTTTCTGAGTCTCTGGGATCATGGCTGTTAAGCAGTTCAATCAGGAACCAGAGAGGCCATGTCTCCAATTATATAGCTGAACTGGAGGTGGTTTGTGGGTGTATCTCCCACATATCTTTTACCTGTTTACTTTCTTGGTCAACTCTGCCTCAAGTTTTTGGGGTCTGGCCAAACGCACGGCAGCAATTTGGGGTACCTGGAAGTCTGAAGGCGCCATCAGGCTGCTGATGCACTCGCCTCACAGGTACAGACTGACCTGCTGGTGGCACCATACCCCCAACCCAGTGCTTCTTAGGGTTTACTCCTGCCTCTGCACTTAGACATTGCTCCTGCCAGGGCACAGATGACTGGATGGGATTCCTGCCATTGAACCCAGATCAGCCACATGCAAGTACCCTACTCACTGCACTATCTCTTTAGCCCAAGATAAACACTTTTAAGAAAATGGTTTACAGGTCCAGAGCAATAGTGCAGCTGGTAGGGCATTTGCTTTGGCCAATCTGGCTTCAATCCCTGACATTCCATATAGTCTGCCCAAGCACTGTCAGGAGTGATTCCTGAGTGCAGAGCCATGAATAAGCCCTAAGACATCACCAGGTGTGGCACAAACATAAAGAAACAAAAAGAAATTGGTGTATCAGAATTCCATTGTAGAAACTGTTTGACTTATTTGACTCTATAATTCTTGATTGTTAGCCAAAACTCTTTTATAAATGAACCTGAGCATAATCAGTTATCACTGGCAAAAAGAAATAATTTTATTAAAGTAGATATAGGACACTTGTTTGCTCAAATTTTAATACTGCTTTACATAGTTTGTGAAACAATTTCAATAATGGTTATTACTAAAAATTTCAATTGATACAGATCTTTCATTTGTAAGACAGTTGATAATCTCCAGAGGAAAATACATCAAAAGCATATATGCAATGATAGAAGTTCTTATTATACATGTAGCCTGGATGGTACATTACTTATCACTTTTTACAGAACTAGAAAACATTCAAGTAAAAAAAATAGATTCAAACTGGATGATAAACTTCTGATGGTTGAGGTCCTTCATTTAATTTTTTTGTGATAAGAAAATCCAAAAGAATTAATGTTGAATTTCTCATCATACATCATCTAAACGCACAGTCAAAAAAAGTAAAGCTTATAAAAACAGTAAATTGGTTATTTTAGGTGTTTCACAAGTAGACTGTTATGTCATCCATCAACTGCTGGAGATTTCTGCACAGTGCAGAGAATGGGGTGGCCGGGCCGAAACTGTTGTTGTCGTAATTGTTCAATTGTTGAGGTCGTCCCCCTTCCTGGAGAGCGGCCTTGGACATCATCTCCACTTTATTGTTGAGGTCCCGATTCTTTCTTTGGAGGTCCACAATCACGGAATTCAGGAAATCAATCTGTGTTAAAGGAGAGCGTGAGACGGTGAGCCATCTGCGGGAGCCATCGGAGCCTGCCACAGAGGAGGCTGGGCCCCGGTTCCAGTCCCCGCCCCAGGTTTGAGGCAGCCAGAGCTCCCCTTTCCCTTCCTGAGCACAATCTCCCGGGTGCCCCAGGGAAGACCCGAGGAGATGCTGGGCCCCCTCGGTTCCTCTCAGAGCAGGGAGTCAAGAGGGCCTTCCCTCTCCTACAAAGACAGACTCACTTCTTTAAAATCGATGGGGGAAAAAAAAATCCCCAAAAATTCCACTTTACAAAAGCAAGTATGACTGTAGGCACAAACCTTCACGTTTCACTTAAAAACTGGCAGGTTTGTGTCTGAGTGATAGCACAGCGGGAAAGGTGCTTGCCTCGCACGCAGCCAACCCAGGTTTGATCCCTGGCATCCCATAGGGGCCAGCGGAGAGCAGCCAGGAGTGATTCCTGAGTGCAGAGCCAGGAGGAAGCCCGGAGTATCGCCAGGTGTGGCCCCCAAAGAAAGAAGAAAGAAAACCAGAAAAACAGACTGATTCTTTTTCTCCCTCAGGGCAAGTTCTGATGAGGAGTCTCTGAGAGTGCCCAGGCCCCCCCACACTGGGCCAAGAAACACAGATCTCTCTTCCTCCAGCTGAAAAAAAAAAAAACAAAAAAACCATGGAAATGTTCAGTTCCCAACAAGCCCATGCAGGGTCCATGTCCACAGCCCACATGTAAAGTTCACTTCAGCCCACATGTGCCGTCCAGGGCCACCGGCTGTTAAGTACACAAGTGCAGGAAGTGAGGGTGTGCGGGAACTCCACAGGGCACGGGGACCCAGATGGTCCTCTTCCTCAGAGAGGATTCAAACTGTAAAGCGCTGCTGGCCTGGGTGTGATGGAAGAGGGTTGGGGAAGGAGAGACATCAAGGAGGCCCCAAGGCTGACTCCTGCCGCAGGCCAGACCTGAGCCTGCTGATGGTAGGTGCGGGCACTGGGGTCTGCAGCCAAGTGTGCACACCCCAGAGGACCCCACCCAGCTGTCTCCCTCGACAGGAGCAAGAAGCAGGAAGGCGGCCCAGAGGACCAGACTCCCCCAGCTCTGCGCCCAGAGCATGCGCAACGTGGCTGGGACAGTCACATGTTGCTGGACGTTTCCGTTTGCGACCGGACCTTCCTGATGGGAAGGAGGCCCTCCAAAGTGGTGTTCGACTCTGGCAAAGTGAAGATTTGCCAATTTGATGGGAGCCCGAAGCCCAGGTTCTGGGAGAGCAGCAGGAGTAAGGGCAGTGGAGGGGTCTGGCTTCTCGGCTCTGGCAAGGACGTGACCCCTTGACTGAAGGGATGTGTCCTTGTCCATGGGGCCTTTCACTCCGTAAGCATCACCTCTTGTGCTGGGAGCGTGTGGGGGTGGGGTTCTGGCAGCAGGTGCCCGGGCCCTGGTTCTCACGGGTGCCAGGTGAGCACAGTCCCTTCTTCCTCAGCTTCCTTCTTTTTGGCTTTTGTTATTTTAATTAATCAATTAATTTGGGAGGGGGGATTTTGGGGTCACAACCGGGCATTGCTCAGGAGTGACTCCTGGCTCTGCACTCCGGAATTACTCCTGGCTGTGCTTCGGGGACCATATAGGATGCCAGGGATGGAACCTGGGTGGGCCATGTGCAAGGCAAACTCCCTACCTGCTGTGCTATAGCTGCGGCCCCATTCTCGGATATCTTAAATGGTAGATATTCCCCGACTCTTTTGAAGCGTACACGCATATATACATATGTACATGTCTGTGTATGTATACATGCTTATCTATAACCTTTGTGGGTAGTTAGTTTGGTTAGTTTGGTGGGGTGGGGACTGAGCCCTGGCTCTGTTCTCAGGGATCACTCCTGACGAGGGAGGAGCAGTCCAGGCCGTCAGCAGTCACTGGAGCCCAGGAAAGTGGGGCTGTATGGTCAGAGGGCAGTGGCTGGCCTTCTCACGGTCATCAAAGAGCCTTGAGACGCTGCGTATGTCAACACATGTGGCTTCTCTTCCTGTCCCGGCCCAGGCTCTGGGCGAGCTAACTGGGGCATCCAGTCCCTGCCGGGCTCATTGCTCCTCCGAGCAGTCTGGGAGTGGTCAGCTGTTCAGTGATCTCGCCAGGCCGCCCCATGTCCCCCGGATCCTGTGTGGTCACTCCGCGCAGCACCTCCCCAGGGGTCATACAGGGGTCACGCAGGGGTACACTTCCCCTCCTGTCCCATGCGAGAACCAGGGACCAATTATTCCTGGCGGTGCTCAGGGGACCTTTTGGGATGCCGGGGATTGAACCTGGGTCTGGCGTGTGTAAGTCAAACGCCCTCCCCGCTGTGCTATCACTCTGGCCCAGGATATGGTTTCTCTCAAGGCTGAGGCCGGGCCTACACGCCCTGGTCACCACCATCACCCACCTCATTCTGCAAGTTTGCATTGGTGTTCCTGGTGTCCTCCAGGGAGGCCAGGGTCTCTGTCTTCTCTTGGGACAGTTGCTCCATAAAATGCCTGGCATCTTCCGCTGTCTGCACAGCCTGGAGAGAGAAACCTCGTTGAGCCACGCCGGGGGGCCAGGGAGGTGTTGGCCACAGTGGCAGAGCACAGCGCGAAATGCCACACAAACCTGCCACAGTGGTTCCGGCCCCCGCTGGGTGCCGCTCACCCCGTGGGGACTCACGTCTAAACCGTTCAGCGGCAAGACTGATGCCCCGAAACAGCTTAGTGCTCCCAAGAGCCTCCATTCCTCACACAGAATAAAAATGACATGAGCGGACAGCTAAGCAGGCCTGGTTGGAAAGCATTGGGGGGAGGGGGGAAAGGAAGGAGAGGAGATGTGAGCCGTGAGCACCGGTGTGGGAGTGGGAGAAAGGCAAACCCTGAGTGATCTGGGAAGAGAGAACACCTGCCCGGCACCAGGCACCCTCGAGTCCAGGCCGCCCTGCACCGGGCACACTGCTGGTGGCACAGGGCACCCCCGAGTCCCAAGTGAGCAGACTCAGGGCAACCGCTCAAAGTCCCCCCGGAAGACACCGCTTTACTTTACAATTCAGTGCCTCTCTCATGACTTCCCTTACGTCTTGAAGAGCCACAGTGCAATCTTCCGTGAGAACTCCCCCCGGATATGAACATACTGTTCTTTTTGGTTTTATTCACAGCTTATGCCTTGTCCTAGAGATCAGCAGGCACGTGGTGACGAGCTGTCCCTGCGCCCGCAGCAAACAGCCCGTGACACACGGGTTCCGTGGGGATCCACTGCTCCTTGTGCCGACGAAGAGCAATCCTCTTAACCGCTAAAAGGGGGTGCCCGGGGCCAACGGGGGTCGGGACTGCTCCACTTTACCGTGAATGCCGGCAGCGTCTTGAGCTCTCTGATTTTAATGGCGAGCCTGATCTTGTCCTTCCTCAGCAGGCGGTTCTCCTTCTGGGCCTCCAGAAGGTTGGCCGAGACGTGGCTGCTGGTCTGGGCCAGCCGACTGACCTCCTTCTGGAGGAGGAAGTAACTGCCGGCCAGCTGCTCCTTCTCCCGCAGGATCTCGGCCACCTTCTGGTCTGACCGCGCCTTCTCCTCCAGCAGGTCCAGGTGCTCGGCCTGTAGCCCCTGGGCACGCGCCCGCAGCTCCTCCACCTCCTGCTCCAGCAGCCCCAGGCAGACTCGCAGCTGGCTGGCCTCGTGGGCGGCCGCCTGGGTCTCCTGGGCGCGGGCCTCCTGCTCCTGCACCAGGGCCTGCTGTGCCGTGAGCCTGTCCTCCGCCAGCCGCCGGCACTCCTCCTGCCGCTCGGCGTCGAGCGCCTCCTTGGCCTGCAGCACGCTGGCGTGTGTCTTCTCCAGGCTGCGGGCCGCGTCCCGGGCCTCCTGCAGCGCCGCCTCGAGGGCTGACTGATTCTCGAGGACCGACTTCTTCTCGGCCGTGAGCTCCTCGATCTCTTGCACCAGCGACTTCTGATCCCGAGCCAGCTCCTCGTAGGAGCACTGCAGCTTCTGGATGATGTTGTCCTTGTCTTTGGCCAGGGATAGGTTCTCCAGAACCAGCTTCTTGACATTCTCCTCCAGCTGGCCCCTCTCCTCCAGGCCCTTCTTACACTCGGCCTAAATACCAGAAATGAAAATGGCAGAGTAGTCTTATCTGCACATGGTGTATACGCACGCGCACACACTCACACACACACACACACACACACTCCCACACACACACACACACACTCGCAGGATGGAGAGGCTCAAACACAGTTAGCTTCTTAGGCTCAACATATCTACCTGCCTATTTTGTGGATGGGGGCCCCACACCTGGTGGTGTTCGGGTCTCGCTCAGTGATCTGTGCTCAGGGATCACTGCTGGCAGGGCCGGAGCACCATACGGGATGCTGGGGATCAACTCCGGGTTGGCCGAGTACAAGGCAGCACCCTACCCATTCTACTATCAGCCGATTTTATTTTTGAAATGCTGTCTGAAATTATTCCTGACAGCTCCCTGGAAGTTTGGACAGTTGGATCTTGACATTGGGGCATAAGATTTTTTCCCCCCACTTCAATTCTTCTATTATAAAATCCATCACTCTGTCACAGAAGGGATGCATTAAAAAACTAGTTTTCAGTACAATTCAAAGAACCACAAAAAGTATTTTGTTTTTGAACTTTGTGCAGAAGGGGAAGGGAAAAGCAACCACTGGTTGTCAAACGATTTTCACAGGGACAAACAGAGGCAGAAAATGGACTTAGTCCCAAAAGTTATACACTTTATAGAAAATCCTGACTAATCCACCAAGCTTTGGAAACTGAAGCCAACAGGTTTTGCTTGCCAAACACAGTAACAAGTCTCAAAATGGAGACATTAGTGGGCCCGCTCAAGCAAATCGATGAACAATGGGAGGGCAGTGTTTGCAGTAATTTGGGAGGGGCCCAGGGGCTCCAGGAGGAGTGGCCGCACACGGGCCAGGGTCTCCCTCACCTGCTCTCCCTGCCCGTCAGCAACGGGTTGTGCATTTTCGTTTCTGAGTCTCAATGCACACCATAGTTTAACCTCCATGTACTTTCCAGAACTTTCTGCAGCAAGGGCTATCTTCTCTGTCCAGCTCAGCAGCCATGAGCCACAGCAGGCTACTGGCGTGCGCTGGGCAGCTGACCGCTGACGGTCAGGTTACCGGAATGGGACTGACCTGAGCATGCACACGAGGCTGCTGGCCACAGAACTGGGCCGTGCAGGTGGTCCAGAGAGGAGATGTAGCCCTGGCTCTGGTGCGTGGTGGAAAGAGGCCGGGCACCAACACACACGCGGGCCATGGCCGCCACTCAGCAGCCCTGGTTTCCGCTGATGTAAGCTCGCTTCCGTTTTCTTTGCATTGGCTTATAGATATGTATACACACACATATACATACAAGCACATATATGTATAGGCATACACATATATGTATAAACTATACATGGGACCAAGAGTGTAAAACTAAAAGTGTATCAAAATATGTACATATGAATTAAAATACACTTATTATATGGATATAAACATGTACACATATGTACATGTTATGTATGTACACACATATATGTGTGTGTACATTTTTTCCTTTTTGTTTTGGGGTTCACACCCGGCAGAGGTCACGGCTTCCTCCTGGGTGCTTGGGGGACCCTGGGGGATGCTAGGGATCCCCCGGGGGGTCACGTGCACAGCAAGTGCCCTCTCACTGCACTAGTTCCAGCCGCTCTATTTCTCCCCACTGAGCTTCGAACCTTAACATTTCTCTGATACACTAAAAAATGCCTTTGAGCAATCAAGTGAAAACACGAAGGCCTGAACTTACCGAGCCAGCTAAAGACAAAACAGACAACCCAAGCTGGGGTCCCTGGGCTTCTATGTGCTCTGCCGGGCGCCCCGGGAGTAACCCCCTTCCAGCTCTCACAGGCGCCAACGGGCGGAGGAAGTGTCTGAGGCTGCAGGCCGAGGCCCCCAACAGAGCCCGACCCCGAAACGGCGGCCCTGCGCCCACACACCTTGGCCTTGTCAGCTTGCGTCTTCAGCTCGGACACCTCCCGCAGCAGGCTCCCGTTCTCTGCCTGCACCGCCTGCAGCTTCTCCTCCGCCTGCAGCAGCAGCTTCTGCAGGGCCTGCAGCACCTCCTCGTGCTGCACCTGGCTCTCCGTGGTGGACTTGGCATTGTCGTCCTGCAGAGCCTGGGACTGGCTGTGGCTCACGTTCACCTTCTCCTCCTGCGGGGAGCCGGGGGCCAACGTCAGCCACGGGCCCCCTGCCTGCCCCCAGCACACACACGTGCGCGCGCGCACACACACACACACACACACACACAACGCACACAAACACAGAAACATACCCGCACACACACGGGCGACTCTGCTCTGCTCACCAGCACACACACACAATGTTCATGAAAATGAACTTGCACTTAGAACATAGATATTGGGGGCTGAAGGGCTGGCACAGGGTCCAGGCGCCCGAGAACAGCCAGCCGGTTAGACCCTGAGCCAGGAGTACCACCGAGTTTGGGGGGAGCCCCAATAAACATGGTGATCATCTGGGGGCTGGGAGAGAGAGAGCACTGAGTAAGGCCACTTGGCCCTGGTTTGAATCCCGGCACTAACAGGAATATCCTGAGCACAAAGCCAGGAGTCGCCTCCAAGGACTGACAGGCATGGCACTAGTCCCCCCCCCCACCACCACCACCAACAACAACAAAAAATATATATATATATATGTATATATATATATACACACACCCCAGGGCCAGAGCGATCGCCCAGTGGGGAGGGTGTTTGTCTTGCACTAGGCTGACCCGCCTTTGATCCCCAGCATCCCATAGGGGATGCACCGTCAGTAGTATTTCCTGAGTGCAGAGCCAGGAGTGACCCCTGAACGTCCCCAACTGTGACAAAAAAAGACAAAAAACAACAAGAATTACAACAGGAACAAAAAAAAAACCAGAAAACAAAAATAATCTACCCCAAACTCACACACACAAAAAAACAAACACACACACACAAAAAAAAAATCCTAAAAAGAAAACCAGAAAACACACCTTGATCCAGTGCAGGAAGGTGTCTGGAAGGTTCCAGAAAAGTGGCCTTCCCAGTGCATGTCTCTCACCCCCTCCCCTTGATGTGAGCCCCCAGTGCTCCCGGCTGCCAGGGGAGACAGAGCCGAGGGGGCAGGGGCACGGGAGAGGAGCCTGAGGCGCTGCTGAGGGGAGGAAGGAGCCCGGCACTCAGGGAGCATCGCTGGCCACTCACTGATCAGGCAGAGGCGGAGGGCACAGCGCGGACAGAGCAGCGCACCTACCTTTGCTGCCCCAATGGGGGCTCGCGCAGCCCCTGGGGCTTTCGAGCTGACACGCTCATGAGCCTCAGAGGCGACAGGGGCCGAGCTCGCCTGAGGAGGCTTCGCTTTACCCTCAGCAAGGGAAAGATCAGCGTCCGACTCCCCTGGTACTCACCAAACTCCGAAGCTCTTTCTCCAAAGCCTCCTTCACTCGACTGACTTCGTTCAAGTTCTCCTGAAGACTACGGAGCGCTAGCTCCTTCCCCTGCAGCTCCTCGGCCAGGCTATCGGCCTACCAGAGTGACAAGGATGGAGTGAATGGACCAAAAAGACGAACAGGAACGGGAAGGGGAAAACAAAACAGAAAACACGTATGAGAAGCCCATGACCCAACACAACCCCGAAGAAGAGGCGTGAGGTGAGCGTGATTGCCTGAAGCTCTCGAAGCCAAGGCCTTGGCGCCGTCAGTTCTGTGATGACTGTCTAGTGGTTATTGAAAACGGCTCAAACAGAGGCGTTTTCTAGACCTACATTTGGAGTGACCAGAAAATAAGACAGCCTATGAGAAAGAGTGACTTTCCAGGGGCGGGGAGACGACACAAAGGGCTGGAGTACACACCAGGCTCGAGTTTGAACTGCAGCACCACTGGGCGAGCCTGAGATTGGTCCACAAGCTGAAAAGCCCCACAACTGCTGGGCGGGAGGACCCCAGAGCCAAGAGCATGGCTTGGCGAGGAAGAAGGACGTCAAGCAAGGGAGGAGGGAGGCTAAGGATAGGAAGGAGGGAGGGAGGAAACAGGGAAGAAAGAGAAAGGGGGGGGAGGGAGGGAAGAAAAGGTTTATCTTTTTTTTTTTTGGCCTGCTCGAGCTAATCGATGAACAACGGGAGGACAGTGACAATGACAGTGACCCTATGGGATGCTGGAGATCAAACTTACATAAGCCGTGTGCAAGGCAAATGCCCTTCCCACTGTACTATCACTCTGGCCCCCAAGATTTACTTTCTTGCAGTTTCTTGTTCTGTGAATTTAAAAGTTTGAAGGGTTTCAATATGAAATTTAAAATGAAGAACCTCTAATCTTGATGCGAAAGTGGGTCAACTATCCCCTGCTGTGTCCTAGGAATTGATTCCGTTTGTTTCAGCCGGTGTTTCTGGAATGCCAGCTAAGGAGTCCTGAGTCCTGAGAGGAACTCCCGGGGGTCTCTGGGTCCTTCTGTTATGTCTGTCAGTCCTGTCTACAAATCCCACAGCCCTTCCAACTTGGCCAACAGAGAAGTTTCTCCAACAAAGTGCACAGCGCCAGGGGAGTGGGAGGGGGGCGGCTGGGAGGGCGCGTCTCTGCCACCACAATCTTATAGGAGGAAAAGGGCATTTCTTGGGGCTCCTTGGTGAGAACTGCAGCTTCCTCGGCTTGGCCCAGATCTCACTGTCTTGTCCTTCCCCAGGGTCAGGGCTACCATGAGAGTCCATGCCCATGGCCAGCAGGAGGCCATGCTGGAAGGCGGACTTGGCCCAAGCACCCCTTAGAGGCTGAAAGAGATGAAATCTCTGCAGGGCTGGGCGGGTGCTTGTGCTGCAGGCAGGGAGGGGCCGGCAATGAGAAATACCAAGATGGGCCACGTCACCAGCCCTGAGGGAGCTCAGAGGTTCAGAGGCATTGAGCACCAGCTGGAAACTGAGGCACCTCGGGGACAGGATGGCAAAGCCAGTCACATGAGCAGGTGGTCAGCAAGGTCAGGGAAAGACCCCTGCGGCCAGACTCGAGCCTGAGGGTCTGGGCGGACTTGGCGAGTACGCAGGGGGCCCAAGGCGGGGGGGCCGAGGTTTGCTTTGGGGGCTCCTATCTTGTTTTCTCACTGGCCTTGTGAAGAGTTCTCAGTTTCAGAAAGACCCCAGACGGGCCCGATTAGCCGGGGTCAAGGCTAGCACGGCATCCGGGTGCTGGGGACCAATGACAGTCCCAGAATCGTGCCGACACGTTCTCAGTCACATCAGAGGGAACCGCACGGGACGTGACCGGGAGACCTGTCAGCACCAAGCCGGAACACGGCGGCGAGCACACTGACACACAGCATGCAGGGAGCGAGCGTGGAAGTGGGCGAGGGCGCCCGGTGCGGCCCGCTTTGCATTCTCTAACTCCTGAATCTGCCACTCAGCCACCTGGAGCTGCTGCCTGAGCTTCTCCATTCCCAATTTACCTCGGAACTGGCCTTCCGGAGCCCATCGAGCTGCAAGAGCTTCTGCTGGGTGGCCTCCAGCTGCTCCGTGGCGTCGGCCAGGGCCTGGGCTTGCTGACTACACATGGCCCGCAACCCCTCCAGGTGCTTTACCTTCGTCTCCGCCTCCTGCAGCTTGTTCAGGGCGTCCTCCATCTCCACCAGGTGCTGGTCCTCGGTCTGGTCGAGCTTGGCCCGCGCGGCCTCCAGGCTGTTCTTCTGCTCCTGGGCCGTCCTGACCAGCCGCGACCTGAGCATCTGCAGCTCAGAGGCATGTGCTGCACACTCAGCCGCCAGCTGGGCCTTCAGGCTCTCTACCTCCTGCTGGGACTCGAACTGCAGCCTCTCCGTCTGCATCTTGAGCTCGGTCAGCTCGGCTGCCTCGGCGCCCACGCCCCGGCTCACGGACGCCTTCGGCTCGCCCGTGGCCTGTTGGTGTGGGGCGATGGCCGTCTTCAGCTTGGACTTCCACAGGGCGATCACGTCCGTGTTCTCCTCGTTCGCGTGGTCCAGCTTGGTCCTCCCCCACTCGTTCTCCTTGGCGAGCTTCTCGGAGGCCGCCTGCAGGGCCTTCACCTCCTGGTGGGAAAACAAAATTTCCATGAACTTAAAACAGGAAGGAAAAGAAGCAGAAATAGAAATTATTCTTTTGCAAACTGACTGTTTGCTTCTTCTTGTTTTAAGGAATACCTTCCAAAAAACTGGGGTTCTAAAGGATTTGATTTGTGCTGCTCGACTGAAAATCAAAGCTGAGGCAAAGGCGTAGACCCAACTGTCAGAACGAGAGAAAAACGCTCATCAACAGCAGCCTCCGGCCCCAAGGAGCAGAGGTGCCTCCGCCGGGCCCTGCCAGGTGCATGACCCCAGGTATCCCTGTCTGATTCGGAGTCTCCAGCAGAAGTGGTCCCGGCGGGGTCGGCCAGGCCACCCCGCATCCTTGCCTGCACCCTGCAAGCCTCTTGACCTGCCCGGGCTTTACCTCCAGGTCGCCTTTGGTGATGGACTCCTCTTCGACTCGGAACTGGAGGTCCTCCACTTTCCTGTGGGGGAGAGGGAGAGTTGTGAGGGGCGTCACTGCTGCCCCCCATGAGGGCCACCATCCTGTAGATGCGCGCCTGACCCAGCCCCCGCCTCCACACACAGGAGGGCTGAGAGTCAGCGAGGGCCAGAGCGAGATTACAGCGGGCAGGGCGTTTGTCTTGCACGTGGCTGACCCGGGTTCAATTCCCAGCATCCCATTATGGTCCCCTGGGCAATGCCAGGAGTAATTCCTGAGTGCCGAGGCAGGAGTAACCCCTGAGCATCGCTGGGTTGACCCAAAAAGAAAAAAAACAAAGTCAGCGAGTCCCCTCGGCTGCGAGCACTGGGTGGGACCTGCAGGCTACAGGAGGAAGCTCTGTCGAGCCAACGCCAGGCGTACTGTCATATCAGCCTTTTCTGCCTCGCAGCTAACAGAGGTGGTTAAAGACTGACCAGGTGTGCGTGCCAGTCCCTCCCAGCCAGCGCCTGTCCCCGCATCGGGACAACAACTGAGCCCCTGGGGGAGAAGCAGCAAATGACTCGGGGCCAGGGCGGCGGGGGGGGGGGGGGGCAGGAGGGGCTCCCAGGGGACGTGGCAAGTTCAGCATGTGGAGCTGAGAGGCTGAGTCGTGCACTGGCAGTGACCCTGGGCACCACACTGCCGGGAGCCCATCTGAGAAGACGGTCTTGGCCGGCACCCCGTGTCCGTCTGTCTGCAGCCTGGCCTGAGCCCTGCCTTTCTGCTGCCATGCCCCATGGGTGCTGCGGGTTTCCTCCCACCCAGGACTTAACCCCAGGGACTCCCACAGGGCCCCACTGGGATACGACAGTTCCCGGCCACCCAGCACATGTCTCCTGAACACCAGTCCACGTGGACACAGCAGGGAGGGCCGGGGGTGGCTGGGCTCCAGTGAGCTACCCCCCATCCCCCCCAATGAGGCCACTCTCAGGACTGGGCACCCGCTGGTTTGTGGTTCTCACAGCCCTGGAAGGCCAGGAGCACCCCACCCGAGGCAGCCCCCCAAGCTCCTGGCACGGCCTCACCTCTTCTCCTCCTCCGGCTGGTTCAGCAGCTCCACCTTCTCCCAGTCGCTCGCTTCCAGCATGGCCCGCAGCTCGTCCATCTTGGCCTCCAGCTCCAGGACGTGCTGTGGAGGCAACTGCGCGTGAGTGTCCTCACCCGCCCCCGACAGCCCTCTGTGGGCTGGCACCGCCACCTGCCACCGCGGCACGCTGAACGCGTCTCCCACCTCAGCTGCAGCATTTCTGGAAGGCGGGAAGGGAAACACACCACGAAAGCACCGGCGGGGACAACTCGGCGCTCCCTGAACCCCCACGGGGCGAGCAGAAGGTGCATGCGATCAAACCACGTGGCGGACGCCACCGCAACGATGGCAGACGGGGACCCACGGCCTCTCCCTGCACCGCCTGCACCAAGCTCGCGCCCAGTCTCTGCCGCAGGCGTCTCTCGGACCCGGCACTGCCGTCTGCACAGACGTCACCTGGTCGTGCCCGTCCCAGCCAGGGCCAGCTCCTGCTCTATCTCCCCCACATGGCTCGTGGCCTTGGCCACCTCCACCCGCTTCAGGTCTTGCTCGGCCAGCAGCTGCTCAATGTGCTGCTGCTTCTCCTTCAGCGCCTCCTGGAGGGCGGTGGTGCCGGAGATCTTGCGGGCGCGGCGGGAGGAAGTTTCCGGCAACTGCAAAGGAAAAAGAGACGTGAAGGGGGTGGGGGCGGCGGGCGCGGGCATGCACGCGGTGATCCTCGGCAAAGCACATGGAGCAGCGCTGCATCCTTGCATTTGGGCCAGCGACTCTCAGCAGAAGCGTCTTGAAACCTTCCCGAAGATCCTTGGACGGGACCTGGGCTCCACTGACGGGCCTCGTGGGAATCCAGAGACTCTTCTGCAGAGCCGGAGGCAGCCCCCTCCACAGCCCGCTCTGGCCTGAGCTTCCTTAAGGCTGAGCCCTTGGCTTGAGCTTGAGGCCGGCTCCAGCATCTTCAGCCTTGCACGTCCGTCAGTCAGGGTCTCCCCAGGGCAGCCTGGCCCTTCTCTCTTCCTCTTCCTTCCAGCTCACCTCGCTCTCCCCAGCACCCGCCCCAGGCCTGAATAGCAGTAACCAGAAACTCTTGTCTCTGGGAATGGCCTCGTGCCCCTGAGGGTCACTGGGTGTGACCCCATAAAAGACCCCTGTGCCATCTGCCTTCGAAAGTGGGGGATGAGAGGCTAGAATGGTAAAGTTGCGGGGAAGGCGCTGGCCTTGCACGCCGCTGACCAGAGCTGGATCCCAGGTACCCACCCCATAGGGTCCCGAGCCCACCAGGAGTGACTCCTGAGTGCAGAGCCCGGAGGAAGTCCTGAGCATTGCTGGGGTGTGGGCCAAAGTCCAGGAAAAAAAGGAACAAGTGGTGGGTGAGCATGTGTGAGGGCTCACGCCCAGCGAGCAGGACAGCAAGGGCAGCTCAGGGGAAGACCAAGCACAAAGGGAAGGAGAGAAGAGGCAAAGACAGTGAGGAGGGGAGGGGAGTGGGCTGGAGGGCCGCGGGGACCGGGGGTCCTGTCCGTTGTGTCCTGGGCTCGTGGTCGCTCATGGTCGCTCTGCGGACCAGTTTCCTTGCGGCACAACGGCCCCTGCAGGCAGGGACACAGCGGGACCTGGTCTTCATTCTTCAGGCACACGGTGGCGGGGGCTGGGGCGGGGGTGGCCGAGGACGTCCGCTCCTTCTGCCCGGCCACCCCTGACCCATTGCCCTGCTGCGAGCCAGCCGCAGGGTCTCTTGCCGCTTCCCTGCATCATCTGAGCTGCTGCCAATTGCCTGCTGACTGACGGGCCCAGCAGGGCTCAGGCTGTCCACCGCTGCTTTGCCTGCTGGGAGCTCTCGAGCTACCTGGTTCTGTCCGGGGAGCAGCTCATCCTTGCCTCTGCGTAAGGATCTGGCCGTGACTCCCCAATACACTTAAAGTATATTGGTCAGAGTAAATGCTCTCCCCAGGGCTAAAGAGTTTTTTTTTTTTTGGGGGGGGGGGGAAGGTGCTTGCAGAGGTTCAAGATCCAGCACCGTCAGGAGTGACCCCAAGAGCAGAGAGCCAGGAAAAAGCCCTGAGCACCCCTGAGTGTGGCCCCAAAACCAAATAATAAATAAATAAAATTTCTAGGAGCACACGAGCTCTCGGGCCCAGCCATGTGCAGTGCTGCCGGGAAGTGCACTCTGATTTCAAGGGGTGGCTGGGAAGAGCTTGACAGCCTTGGGGGTCTCCACCAAGACCAGGACTTAAACCCCCTCCACCGGGAGCAGCCCCCAAGCACCACGCCTGGAGTCCCTGAGCACTGCCAGGTGAGCCCCAAAACCAAAGAGCAAAAATAAAAACTAGGAAAGGCGGGCGGCGGTGTTCCCTGAGCCTCCTGGCCTGAGCGGGCGGGGCAGGCCGGACGCATGCGCTTCCTGGGTCCGAGACAGCTCCCTGAGGAAACCAGCACGGGAGGGAAGGGCTTTAAGCAAACCATGGAGACTGTGAGGTTCAGGCGCCGGAGCAGGGAGAAAGCAGCACCCCTGGCATGGGGGGAGGCGGGTGCTGAGGGGCTGGGGCCACGAACTGAACTCAGGATGTTGATGCCAAAGCCTCTGCCCTGTGCGTGGTGTGTGAGGCCCCAGGCTCCATGCCAGCAAGGCCAGACCCTCTGTGGAAGCCTGGTACCTCAGAAGAGCAACTCAGCCAACAAGCGAACCGGGAGGCCTCCCACAGGGCACGCACGGACCTGTGTGCATGTATGAATGCATGCATATATGTTCCTGTGGGCATGTCTACACAAACCCGTGTGCATGTGTGCGTTGTGTTTATGCATGTACGTGCCTGTGTGTATATACCCATAAGCCTGTGTATATACGGTATGCACTACGTGTACATGTATGAGTGGCTCTGTGTGTGTGTGAACGCTTGTGTGTGCACATATGGAATTATGTTGTCGAGGTATATTTCCATGAAGTCACACAGAATCATTCTATAGTCCTGTCATATGTGCTAACGGTGATGTGCAGTTTAGGAGTAAGCTCCACCCTGCGTAAAGATATGCAAGGCAGGGGCCAAAGGGCTGGAGAGCGAAGCCCCAGCGCTGCCCAGGCTCAATCCCGGAGGCCCGCCAGGAATAATCCCGAGCACAGAGGCGGGAGAAAGCCCTGGGCTCTGCCAGGTGTGACCCCAGAACAGAACAAAACAAGACAGCGTGGGGAGGCTGGAGATACGGCTCAGGCGTGGGGCTCTTGCTCGGAGGTGGGAGGCCCCGGCTCAACCCCAGCACTGCAAACGGCCTCTTGAAGCACTGCAGGGTGTGGCCCACAGTCAAGCAGAAAAACAAAACCGAATTCCACAAACGGGCTGGCTCGTGAGGGAAGGAGAGGGGCTTCTGAGTCTGCTCCCCTCCTAAATGGCGAGGCGAGGGGAAGGAGGAGTCGGACGTGAGGATGGAGGCAGGGCAGGGAAACCTGGTGGTGGTCGAGCAAGACAGGACTGGCCCCAGGCCTGTGCCCACGGCGCGTGGCCTCCTGGCTCCCGTTCCCGTGTCATCTGTTTTGTATCTTCCGTTGCACACACACTCACTCCCTCCTCTTCCGCATCGAGGGTCAATGCAGGGAGCAGAGGAGGTGGCAGGAAGCGCAGCCCCCAGCAAAGCCAGCCCCCCGGGACACGTCTCCATCGTGGGCCCGTTTCCCTGTGGACAATATCTCAGGACACCCTTGCATATTCGGACACACTTTAGTGTTTAGGACTCAGAGAGACGTGAGGGGAGAAGCCACGAGGCCCCAGCTTTGACTTGCGGCCCCGCAATGGACAGAAGTCGAGGCCCCTCTGCATGTCGACAGGGGTGCAGAGGGACAGGAGGGAGCAGGGAGGGACGGAGAGAGCAAACAAGCAACACCAAGCGCCAAGCGTTCCCCAGAGTCTCTGGGCCCCGCTCTGACCCTCAGATGCCCCCTTCAGCTCCCCCACTTCAGCCCTAAGGCGGCCTGAGCCCTGAGCACCGGAGGAAAGGCCCATCCCTGCTCCTGTCACCGGTGGTGGCTGGGAAGCCACTCGCCTGCCCCCCGGAGCTGCTCAGCCCACCCGGTCCTGTTCCGCCTCTCGCCCCTGGGGCCTGGGAGTCTGTGGGGGCCTGAGCATCGCACAGGGCGGGGAGGGGGCTGCTTACTAGTCCCGTGTGGCTGGGCCTGCTGCTCACGGATGAGGCCACGGAGCTCACGGAGCTGAGCGAGGAGGCCGACGGGCGGCGCTTCAGGCTGGCGGGGGTGGTGGCCATCACTGGCCTCACGGGGGCCACCTTGGCCTTGGCCAGCATTGTGGAGGGGAAGTCGATCTTGGTGACTTTGTGAATGCGAACAAACAAGCCACACTTGGGCTGACACTGGAAGTACCTGCGGACCACGAGGAGGGGAGGGACAAAAAACACCTTTGGCAAGAGAGACAGGCGCCGACCGTGGAGGCCACTGAGTCCCACAGTCTCACACCCCCACAAACTAACACGCTCCCACAGCCCCACACTCCCACCCCAACAAACACTCCCACACTCTCACACCCCAACCAACAGTCCCACACTCTCACACTCCCACTCACCTCAACAAACACACTCACACCCCAACCAACACTCCCACATTTCCACAGCCCCACACTCATACACACTCACTCCCCAACAAACACACACACTCACACCCCAACCAACACTCCCACACACTCACACGCCAACAAACAATCCCACATGTCCACATCCCCACACTCACACACACTCACTCCCCAAGAAACACCCACTCACACACAACCAACACTCCCACACTCTCACACCCTAACCAACACACACTCACACCCCAACAAACACTCCCAGACTCACCCCAAGAAACACACACACTCACATCGCAACCAACACTCCCACACTCTCACACTTCCACCCCTACAAATACACACACTCACACCCCAACACACACTCCCACATTTCTCATACCCTCCCACAGCCCCACACTCACGCACTCTCAAACCCCAACTAACACACACTTACACCCCAACCAACACTCCCAAACACTCTCACCCCAACAAACACTCCCACACTCACCCCAAGAAACACACACACTCACACCCCAACCAACACTCCCACACTCTCACACTCCCACCCCAACATACACACATACTCACAGCACAACAAACACACCCACATTTCCACAGCCCCACACTCACACACACTCAAACCCCAACTAACACACACTTACTCCCCAACCAACACTCCCAAACACTCTCACCCCAATAAACACTCCCTCACCCCAAGAAACACACACACTCACACCCCAACCAACACTCCCACACTCTCATACTCCCACCCCAACATACACACACTCACAGCACAACAAACACACCCACATTTCCACAGCCCCACACTCACACACACTCAACCCCAACAAGCACTCATACCCTCCCACAGCCCCACACTCACGCACGCACACCCCAACTAACACACACACTCACACCCCAAACGATATTCCCACACTCCCACACACTCAAACCCCAACTAACACTCCCACACTCCCAACGTCCCACACTCACAAACACTCACACGCCAACAAAAACACACTCACACTCAAACCCCAACAAACACTCCCACACTCCCACAGCTCCACAGTCACACACACGCACACCCAACCAACACTTGCACGCTCTCAAACCAACAATGACACACTCTCATTCCCTCACAAACATGCTCACACCCCCACCAACACTCACATGCTCATGCCCTCACCAACACTCTCACAGCCCCACACTCACACGCTCACATACACACACCCTCCTACATACATATCCACACTCCGAAGCACACACATTCATACATTCACACACACACTCCCTCGCACGCCGCCCACCCCCACCGCGCAAACCAAGGGCGATTCGAAGCAGCCTCCCCGGCATCTGAAGGGCGACAGCAGGCCGGGGGGTTCCTGCGGGCCGAGCACAGCTGCATGTGGGAGCCCCAGGCTGTCCCCACATCCCTGCAGGGTTCCCGAGTGCCACCGGAAGTGGCCCCGCCTAAGAACCAAGTGAAGTGGCCTGCAGTCCCCTCACCACCTCCCGGGCACCGTGAATTGCCCCAGGCTGTCTGGGGGGGCAGGAGGACCCACCTCGTTCTAGCCACGGCGCCATCGTTCTTGCCCAGCGGCTTGTCCAGCTCCACGCCACACCAATTCCCCTTAGCGAAGTCCGTCTCCCCGAGAAAGCGCACCACACCGGCCTTCACGCCTCCCACCTGCCGGAGGGACGCGGGTCAGGCACCATGGACTGCGCACAGTGCCCCCACCCCCGAGAAGGAACATTCTGGCTTCAGAGTAGGTATTTCCTTAAGAAACCCCAAAGGTCAAGGTGCCACTTCCCCCCGCAACCCCTACGGCGTGAGCAGACGCTGCTGCTCAGTGTCCATGCAAGGCAGCGGCGTTCACACCCACTCGCTGTCACTGGCGGCCTGGCTGACCACACCCCTGGGAATCTCTGACCCAGGACAGCCACCTGGTGTGGCCAGGGGGTCGCTGCCCCGCGGGTGTGGGAGCGGAGCCCCGGCAACCCCACCGCTGGAGAACAATTCAGTCAGAAACCAGCTAAAGGAAAATGACTGTTCTCATATCTTAGCGGAGTTCGATTTTCCAATTCTCCTTCACTATGCCTTGGCTTGATGCTTGGCCCCTGGGATGCAGAGCAAAACAGAATCACAACGCTGGACACTGATGGGAATGCTGACAAAAAGGGCCAGAGCACCGGGGGAAGGGCACTTGCTTTGTGTGCGGCCACCTGGGTTCAATCCTCAACACCCAAGATGGTCCCCCTAGCCCGCCAAGAGTGATTCCTCAGTGCAAAGCCTGAGTGACCCATAAGCACTGCCAGGAGTGGCCCCAAAACCAAAAAGTCGAAACAGAAAGGAGAGAGAGAAAGAGAGAGAGAGAGAGAGAGAGAGAGAGAGGAACCTCAACTAATCATGCCCGAGAGCGTGGTTTTCTTTTTTCGGGTCTGGGGTAGGACTGGGTTCACGTGGTCGGGGGTCACTCGCAGCACAAGGGGTAGCAGCGTCACCCAGGACTGTCTCTGTGAGTCCTGAAGTGCCATCTGCAAAGGCTCTGGCACAGCCTCCATGGCCAGATGTGGGCCCTGGGCACTGTGAGTGTGACAAGGAATAAAACAGCAAGAGAGAGGTGGCTGGGGTGGCAGCCCTGGGGTGAGAAGAGGCTGCAAAGTTCCTGTCTCACAGCTGGTCATCGGCACAGAACATGCCGTCCCTGACCCGGAAACAGCCTCCTGGAACAGCACAGCTGGAAGCCAGTCAAGTCTCTCAAGACCCTGACATTATATCCTGGAAATATCATCTGCCCAAAACTGCTGCAAGCCTGTCTCCAGAACATTCTGTCAGAGCTCAGCTGGAGAGAAGGGAAGTGATCTCCCAAGTTCAGGAGAACCACCGCACATCAGCCCGGAGAAGCTCTTCACGGTTGGACTCTGAGACGCCACAGGACGGACAGAGTGACCTCCCGCTCTGAGACACCATAAGACTGACCAGAGCGACTGACTGTCCCGCTCTGCGACCCCTGCCTACTTGCGAGCACAGACGGGACTTGAGGTCAGAGCTGGGCATTTCCAGTGACCCCAATAAGGGTCCCTGAGTCTCCAGAG
Source organism: Sorex fumeus (assembly GCF_029834395.1). Taxonomy (NCBI): domain Eukaryota; kingdom Metazoa; phylum Chordata; class Mammalia; order Eulipotyphla; family Soricidae; genus Sorex; species Sorex fumeus. Next base: position 11,742,341 of record NW_026606135.1, read on the forward strand.
AGAACCAAAGTAGCACAAGCATGGGGGCAGTCTGTCCACTGCCAGTGACAGGGAGTGCCGGGGGCAGGGGACCATCTTCCACAGGCCTGGAAGCTGGAACAGCCATGTCAGAGCCTTCGAAGGGCTCCTCGGAGGTCAGTCCCGTAAGCATCAGGGCCAGCTGGCGCAGAACCTGGACTTCCTGTGCGCAGGGAAGAATGGGGCAAAGGGCAGGAGGCCCTTTGGAGAGCCGGGAGGGCGCCAGTCCTACATGGGAGCTTCGCCTCAGTGCCCCGAGGCCAGCCCCCACTCGCCACGGCCTCCTGACCCCGGCTGCGTTAGGCCGTGGAGTGCCAAGCAAACCTTCCTTGAATTAGGAAAAAGACCAAATAAAGTGTTTGGGTTTTCTTTTTTCCCCCTTCTTCTTTCAGAAAACAGCTCTTATGCTGGTTGTGGTCCCCCAAAAAAACCCTCAAAAACTTTTTTTTGAAAGGCGTGCTGTAGCTGAGGTATGGAGCGATGGAACAGCACAGAGGGCAGGACATTGGCCTTGCACACACCTGCCCAGATGTGGTCCCTGAGCACAGGGCCAGGACTCAGCCCTGAGCACCACCACCAATAAATAAATAACTGATCAGAGTTATTCACCGCAAAGCCAGTGGCGGTGTCCCCGCTCCCTTGTTCCAACAACACTGGTGTCCCCGTGTCCGGGTGTGGACGGTTGTGAATGCAAGTTAAAAAAAAAAAGTCTTTTTTCTTCTTTGGGTCTTTGGCTGACACCTGGCGATGCTCAGGGGTGACTCCTGGCTCTGCATTCAGGAATCATTCCTGCGATGCTTCAGGGACCCTATGGGATACCGGGGAACCCAGGTTTGCTGAGTGCAAGGCAAACGCCCTCTCCGCTGTACTACTGCTCCAGCCCCCCAAACAGTCTTTAAACCGTGTGTCTCCTCCAGCTCCAATTCCCTCCCCGTGTTACTCTTTGGCTACCCCCGAACCCTGACCGTGACCCTCCAGGACCTTCCGAGGGCCACCCTGTGCCTGCAGGCGGGTCCCCTCACTGCTCTCCTCTCCTGCCTCCACCGCTCAGACACCGGCCTGGCGGTGGCCATCCCTGTGGTCCCTGGGAAGCCACTGGCTCTGGGCCAGCCCCCAGTCTGTCTGGTCAGAGCCGCCCGTCTCAGACGTCCCCAAGGGGACATTTCCTGGCCACTTCCCACGGGTTCTGAAAGCGTTATTGAGTGCTTCTGCTGGGGGAGAACAGTTGTCTACAGCCAAGCGCCTCTGCTTTGGGGACCTGTGCAGAGGAATGGGCTTGGGGTGGACTGAGGATGCCACGTGCAGGGACCTGGTGACCCCCACCAGAAACTCATCTCACGGGGGTGCCCCCTCGCCCCCACCAAAGGCCTTCCAGGAGCTGCTCAGAGAAACACAAGAGCAGGTGCTGAGTCTGAAGATCGAGCAACCAAGTCAGCAAAACATACTTTTGAGAATGTTCCGGAGACGGGTCCCTACCCGTGGCCTACCCAGGGTCCATCCCCGACACCCCAGATGGTCCCCTGAGCCCTACCAGGAGTGATTCCTGAGTTCAGCACCAGGAGGAAGCCCTGAGCACGGCCAGGTGTGGCCCAAACACCAAACCACACACGTCTGGAGAGACGGCTCAGGGCTTGCGCACGGAATGGCCCGGAGCGGCTCGGGATGAGCCCTGTGACGCCCCAAACACAAACATCACAAACCAGAGAAATGGAACCGATTTCCAACTTCGTTCATTGGTTTGTTTTTTGAGTCACAGTCATAGTGCTTAGGGCTTACTCTTGGCTTGGTGCTCAGGGATCACTCCGGGATGTGCTTGGGGGACTGTACATGGGACCAAGACTTAAACCCCGGGTCAGAGGCGTCCAAAGCACACGGCCTCCACACGGCATGACCCCTCCACCCTGTTTTGGCTAAACTGGTAAAACTGGCAGCATCCCCGCACGCATCCATCACACTGGAAACTGCAGGACCAGGCGTCCCGGCTGCTCGTGCTTCCACCCAAACCACGAGTCTGCAAAAGCAGATGGACCAGACAGGCGAATGGACACCCACCCACGACCGCTGCCCTCGGCACTCACCAGCACCCGGTCCCCGAGCTTCAGCTCCTGCTCCCCGTTCTTGAGGGAGCCAGCCTCTGAGAGGTTGGAGATGGACTCGCTGGCCGTCCTGGTCAGGTTGCTGATGTGAGGGGTGGCCGGTGCCTCCTTCGCGGAGGGCTGGGGCGCCTTCGGGGTGGCGGCAGGGGCCGGGGAAGCCGACAGGTGCGGTGTGGCCCGGGCAGCAGGCGCTGGCTGTAGGCCGTTGGTCTCATCGTCGGCCTGCAAGCTCCTGCTCAGCTTGCATGGCCGGGTGAAGATGCCCTTCAGCGGCTCGCACTGGAAGTAGCGCACACCCGCCACCGAGCCGTCGTTCTTGCCGATGGGCTCGTCCAAGACGATGCCAGCCCACTGACCAGGGGCAAACTGGGTCTCCCCGAGGAACTGGATGAATCCAGGCTTGTTCCCCTTCACCCAGACTCGTTCCCCGACCTGGAAGTCGTCCACAAATTCCTCCTGCGTCTCCGAGGAGGGGGCGCTGGGGGTTTTCTCCCCAGGCACGGACTCCTCAACGGGAGCAGCCGCTGGAAGAGCAGAAAGGGTCAGAAGGGTCAGAAGGGTCAGGAAGAGTCTGTCCAGGTCCAGTTAAAGTGTGGTTGGGGGGGGGGCACACCCAGCAGTGCTTGGGGCTACTCCCAGTCAATGCTGGGGGCTGCTTGTGGTGAAGCCTGGCTGGGCCCGCTGTGAAGGGGACGTGCCTACCTACTGCAGCATCCCAGGCCGCAGTCATATCTGGGCAGCTGAGGGGAAATCTTTGGACACACCCCGTGATGCTACGGAGCAAGCCAGGTGAAAGCTCCAACCCAGTGTCTTATTTCTGCTGTGTCCACTGGCCCATCTTCTTTTTCTTTTAGGGGGGGAGCACCCCAGCCAGTCCTCAGGGCCTATTTCTGGCTCTGCGCTCAGGGTCACTCATGTGAGGTTGAGGCTGGAGAGTCCCATGGGGTGCCGGTTGCCCTCCCCACTGTCCTGTGGCTACGGCCGGCAATGAGGCCCTTTAGTCCAGGTGAGTCCACCTCCCTCAGCCTGTCCCCAACCCGGGCGAGGGGGCTAGCAGTTAGGAGGGAGCGTGTTGGTCGCCTCAGCTGTCACCAGTTGCCGTGACACTAAAGTCACACAACGTGAGACTCGTGTGTGAGAGCTGTCCCCAGAGCCATGAACGTGCCTACAGCTCAGGGAGCACTTCCCAGGCGAGGACTCGGGAGGGGGTTCCCGGGTGGGAATGAGTCTCCCCTGGACCGGGCTGAGCGCACTTACTGGCCGAGGGCGCCTTCAGGGCCCAGCTCCCATACTTGAGGTTCTTGGTGGGGGCCTTCAGCCCGCTGGGCCTCAGCAGACTCATGGTCAGGTGGTCAGACGCTGCCGCGGCCACTACTGGGCCCTGACCGTCGAGCCCACTGTGGGGCCTTCTGAGGCACACTTGTTCTCAGGGATAAATCTCTGAAGAGCAGAGGAGAGAGTCTGTCTCAGGGGAGCGACCACAGCAGCTTCCGGAGCCCAGAGAGCTGCCAGTCTGACACTCGCCACCCCGAGTGCGACCCCCAGCCTCCCGCACAGCCCCCTGAGCCCATCAAGTGTCATTCCTGTGCAAAAACTCAATCCAAAACAGACAAACAAACAACTGCAGATTCGGGGCCAGAGGGCAGAGGGGACAGGTACTTGCCCTGCGGGCAGCTGACCCTCACGCCCTCCCTGGCATCACACCCACCCCCAAACACATTCAGGAGCCAGAAATCGTCCCTGAGCACTGCGAGTGTCACTGACCACCTCCCTGTCCAGACACTGACTAGCCGGGAGGCGACTCAGCAGTGATCGCTGGTCTTGTGTGTGCGCGTGTGCGTATGTGTGTGTGTGAGAGGCCAGGGTTACACACAGAAGCTAAGGCAAGCAACACGCACACTTTTTACTATGGGCTGAGAACTGCCAGGGAAAAGGGCCCAGCAAGACTGCGCCAAAGGGGGGCTGGAGAGCGATAGCACAGTGGTAGGGCGTTTGCCTTGCACGCGGCCGACCCAGGTTCGATTCCCAGCATCCCATATGGTCCCCTGAGCTCTGCCAGGACTGATTCCTGAGTGCAGACCCAGGAGTAAACCCTGTGCATCACCAGGTGTGACCCAAAAAGGAAAAAAAAATTGCGCCAAAGGGGAGCGAAGGAGGTTTTGGCGTTTCCTTCGTTCCTTGTGACGCTGCCCAAGTTTGATAACCACAAGCCAGTATTAACTCCGTTTCTTAACCCACAGAACTGAGGCAGACAGGTGGATGGGGGAAGCGTCGCCATGGCAATGGAACTCTGAGGAAGTCAACAAAAGCTTCATGGCCACCAAAAGACCACCTGAGGGCACGGGACCCAAGGTCTGGTCAAAATTAGCCCACATTAGGAGGCCCAGAGCAGGCTGGACCCCCCGAGGGAATAGGAACAAAGGCCAGGAAAGGAATTTCTAAGAGAACCTTGGACCACTCAACTCTACCCCCTTGGCAACCACCCTAGCAATGGACTCTAGGTAGCTAGAAACTCCCACCAGGGGCAGCCTGGGGAAAACCTGAGATTAGCCACCTTGAACCAAGGGAGGGCGCTCATGTGTGCCCGAGCCCAGGGACTGCTCTTGCCTACGAGGTCGGTCATGTCACGGGCTTCTCCCCTCCTGAGGTGTGGACTTTCGGACCGAACGCAACCTAGCAACCTAACGTGTTCAGTGGCTTTCTGCACCTCTGGAGAAGCCGCACTCTCTCTCGAGCGTGTTACTCCCTCCCTCATTTCCCCTTCCTAAAAGTCTCCAAATAAAATGTTCCTGCTTCATGCTCATCTCCTGAAATGCTTTTCTGCGAGAAGGACAAAGGCCCGGGGGCCTGAGGAGGTCGAGATTCGACTCCCTTTCCCTGAAAAGGGCAACCCCTCACTCCGGCCCGAGACCCCGGGAAGGCCTAGTGGGCGTCGTGGGGCTGGCAGGGCTCATCGCACTCATCAGTGCCAGCGCTCCAGCCAGTCCCGGGGGAGTGACATCTTCTCCTCTGCTTCTCATCAGCCCCCCATGAGGGCCCACTGACTTCAGAGTCATTCCACATTGAATAGAAAAGTCCGCAGGGGGCAGAGAGGCAGGACAGTGGGGAGGGCACTTGCCTTCTATCCAGTTGTCCTGGGCTCGATCTCCGTCAGCACAGGGACGTTAGCCGGCCAGGGTGATCCCTGGGCACAGCCAGGTATGGCCACCCCACCCCACCCCACCCAACCCCCACCCCACCCCCCCAAAATATATATATAACTACTAAAAAAACTTAAACGAACAACAGATTAAAAACTATCATACACTAAAGAACTGTTAAGAGAAAAAAGCCAACCGCACGCGGGGAAAAAGCCCAGAGACTCAGATTCACCTGTGTCACACTGCACTCGCAGCTTAAAGAACTGAGGTCTGCCAAACAGGCTCGTGCCAGTCTCCTACAGAGACTGAAAATGGCACTTGGAGTCTAGAGTGTTCCAAGGTAGAATGAGAATTCAGCAAGGAGGAGGGCATCATGGGCCCTTCTTAAAGGTGCAGGCGTCACCCTTCGTGACGCCAGGGTCTGGCTGAGGCTCCGGAGGGCTGCCCTGCAGACGCCAGCACTAGGTGGCCAATGTGCCTCTGGTCCCTGCGGGGCCCAGTTCTGGACTCCTGGGCCCTGAGAAAGTGGTTTCAGAAAACGTTTGACAAATGTTTATCAGTTACAGATCTCCAACTGAGGTCATTCGGTGTCCCCTGAGTGAGACCTGGACTCAATGACCGTGCCCAGGGCCCTCCTCAGGAGCCGGGCCATAAAATCTGTGGGCGGGGGGGGTGGGCGGAGGGGCAGAGCGACAGGGCAGAGGCCCTGAGCCGGACCCTGACAGCCCTGCTCTCTGTGACCCCAGTGCTGTGAGCAACACCTGCCGCACCGTGGCCAGGGAGTGGCCCAGCCCACTAAGGCCTGAGAGCTGTACAGAGGAGTATGGCCTGGCCTGCTCCGGATGGGAGCACAAGCTGAATGAGTGCGGGTCCCCTCGAGGATGAGTGAGCAGGAATGGGGGAGTGGTGGGGAGGTGGGGAGGGCGGAGTGACCTAACCTGGGGGCTCAGGACGGGACACCTGGACAGGACACCTGGACGGGACACCTGGCGGTGCTCAGGGCCGACTCTGATCCAGTCATCGGGGATCATCCTGGCAGGACCTGGTGGGGGTGACGTACAGGGTGGGGTGGGGTCAGTCGCAGGCAAGGCAGGCTCCTTGGCCCTGGGCTACCCTTCCGGGCAAGGATACCTATTTTCTATCTTTCCTTTTGTTTCTTGGGACACCCGGCAGTGCTCAGGGTTACTCCTGGGTCTGCACTCGGGAATCACTCCTGGCGGTGCTCAGGGGACCTATGGGGTGAGCCATGCACCAGGCAAGCGCCAAGTCTTGATGCCAAGGTGCCCACGAAACACAGTGTGCAACAAGGGACTCTACAGAGAACGTCAGGGACAGCAAAGGCTACGAGGAAGTCAATCAATTCTGAAAAAACACAAAAAGATGTGAAAGGAGGGGCTGAAGTGAGAGCACAGTGGGGAGGGGTTTGCCTTGCTCACGGCTGACCAAGGTTCGATCACCAGTCCTGAGCACTGCCAGGAGTAATTCCTGAGCATCACTGAGTATGACCCAAAAAGCCAAAAAAAAGGAAAAAAAACAGCGCTAAAGAAAATGTGTTTGAGCTTCACGCCCTACCGAGGTCGCCAGTTGCCCCCCACGAGCGGCTCTCTGGCACGGCCACGACTCCAGAGCACAGAAACCAATCTCTTAATTATCTAACTTTTAATAGAAATATTTCCAGGGTTAATAAGTAAAAGAGCAGAAATCCAAACCCAGCTGTAGAAAGCAAATCATTTCAGAACACTTTTTCAGGATGTCTGATTTGGGGGGGGGGTCATAAACTCTAAAAAATAATGGTGCATCTTTTATCGAAACAATGAATCTAGTCAAAGTAGACAGAGTGTTAACTAGAACTCATCTGCCTCACAGGAATTGGGAGGGGTGGGTTGTGGCGTTCTATTGGGGTTCGTGATTAAAAATAAGTATTGGTAAAGGGAAATGTGTTTGATATTTACGCGACTGAGACCTAAACCTGAAAGCTCTGTAACTTTTCCCACAGTGATTCAATAAATAAATAAATAAATTATAAAAAAAAAAAGAAAAAAAAGAAAATGTGTTTGAGCCTCACTGTCTCCCTGAGACTTGAGCACTTAATGCCGTGTGTGAGCCCAGTAGAGTCTCCGGCTTGAACAAGCCCCGACCCCCTCACCCCCATGCTCCTGTGTTTGGAACATGACCCTAAATCCTGTGATGGGACCACATGTGTCCATGACAAAGGCACTAGCAGGCTCACACCCTAGAACATCCCTGCTTCACACAGGCATGGCACACGGGTCCTGGCCTGCTAGCAGCTGGCAGTGACTCGGCAGGAAGCAGAGGTGTGAGCCTGAACGTGGGTCAAGTCCGTTCCTTCAGCTTGGAGGGGAGGAATGTCCGAGAGGGGGTTTTGAGCATGGCCTCACAAGCATGAGGTCCTGAGTCCAAGTCCCCGGGGTCACACGTGCACCTGGCACAAAGCCGGCACAAACCAGGCAGCTCTGCTGTCCCAGCACCAAGCAGGAAGGGGGGTGACCCCAGGAGAAGGGCCACCGAGAGAGGAGGTGGACACCACAGAAAGGAGGAGGGAACACAGGGCAGGAGTTGAGGGCTGCAGGCCCGGGAGCACCGGGCAGAGAGCAGCCCTGGGGAGCAGGAGGCCAGGCGGGCGCCCCTTGTCACGGGCCACTCGAGGCAGTCGCACAAGCCGTGTGCAGACCCACGAGGCTGACAGGGCGCCAGGGACAGGGCAACCCCAGCAAGGATTTTTCTTTAAGTTTTGGGCCATGGGGCCAGAACTCTAGTACAGCGGGGTGGGTGTTTGCCTTGCACACAACTGACCCGGGTTCAATCCCGGCATCCCATAGGGACCCCAGAGCACCTCCAGGAGTAAGTCCTGAGTGCAGAGCCAGGAGTGACCCCAGAGCATGTCCAGGTGTGACCCAAAAACAAAACAACAGCAGAGCAAGCGGAAGGGCCCGGAAGCTCCGAGCCACGGAAATGCCGAGGTTGGCGCCCATTCGCCCCCGCCCCCCACCAGGCCAGGCCGGCCTGGGATCAAGGTGCCTGAGCATCCCCAGACAGGATCTGTCTCAGCGGCTCGGTGCGTTATCTCAGCCTATCACCCAACTCGACTGGGATTGACTCTGGTTATCTCCTTGACTGGTTACCTTGGGCATCTCCGGGGCCAGCCGCCAAGCTCCGTCCTCCCACCTGGCCAGGGCGGGATCAGGTGTCAGCAGCTGGGCCCTGAACACCCCACCTGCCCATCCAAACGCAACGCAAGCACAAAGGCCAGGCTCACCCCCAACTCGTAGGACACGACCAAGCTAGGGGCCCCGGAGAGCACTGGGCCCGAGGAGGGGTCCCAGAGATCCCCAAATTTCCCTTGCTCGACGGCCCGGCCCAGCAATCTGCATCAACCACTGGGCCCGAGCTCTCTGCTTGCTCAGCGAAATGCAGCACCTCACACCTGTGTTTGGAGGGGAGGAACACCAAACTTTTTTTTTGGCTTTTTGGGTCACACCTGGGGATGCACAAGGGTTATTCCTGGCTCTGCACTCACAGGGGTTACTCCTGGCTCTGCACTCAGGAGTGACTCCTGGCTCTGCACTCAGGAGTTACTCCTGCATTGCTCAGGGGACCATATGGATGCTGGGACTGGAAGCGAGTTGGCCACATCAAAGGCAAAAGCCCTACCCACTGTGCTATCTCTCCAGCCCCAGAACTCCAAACTTTATATAGAAAACAATGTATTTCACAATGCCTTTTCAGCCATTCTGATTGTTGGGGGGTAAATTCTAAACAATCATGGTGCATCTGCATCTTTTGTCGAAACAATGAATGTAATCAATGTAGAGAAGTGTTAAGTAGAAATCATCTGCCTCACAGGCATTGGGTGGGTGGGAGCTGGGGTATAGTGGGGTTCTTGGTGGTGAAAAATGAGCACTGGTGAAGGGTGAAGGGAAAGGTGTTTGATTATTGCATGACCGAGACTTAAATCTGAAAGCTTTGTAACTTTTCCCACGGTGATTCAATAAAATAAATAAATAAATAAAATTATGAAAAACAAAAAAAAGTAAGGTGGAGTTCAAGCCCAATTCAATCAGCTAATCGGTGGCTGAATAAATAGCAGTACTCCTACATTAAAAACAAACAAACAAACGAAACACACTGTAGTTGTGAGGCGAGTGCATCAGCAGCCTGATGGCACCTTCAGACTCCAGATACCCCAAAATTGCTGCTGTGCCTTTGGCCAGACCCCAAAAACTTGGGGCAAAGTTTACCAAGTAAGTAAACAGCCAAAGTTAGGTACGTGGGAAACACACCCACAAGCCACCTCCGGCTCAGCTATGTCATTCGAGGCATGGCCTCTCTGCTTCCTGGTTGAACTGCTCAATGGCCATGATCCCAGAGACTCAGAAACAAATCTCGAAACCCAGGGGCTTTTGGCAGAAAGGCGTCTGGTCCCTGCAGTGCTGGGCCCATGGGTTCATGCCTTGGCCTGTTCCCCCTGGCAGCCAGGTGGCCGCTATCCTCCAGAGGTCACTGGACAGTCAGGCTTGGGCCCTCAGTGACAAAACTTGTTGGGCCTCACAGGATGGGGGTGGAGCCAGTCCTGTCCTCCCTGTCCCAACGAGACCCCAAGTCATCGTCCATGAATGGCCTCTCTGACTCCTGATCAAGCTGCTTAATGACCAGGATGCCAGAGACTCAGGAGCAAATCTCGGAACTCAGCAGGTTTGGGCAGCAATCCCTCCAGATTGAAGTGTTCAAATTTGGAATTTCAAAATCACGTGGCCACTACTACAGCCACACAACATCATAGGTTATTCATAACCAGCAATAGAAAACAAACTGTCTACTGTTGCCTTTTCAGTAGATCTGAGTGTTGGGGTAAAATCTCAAACAATAATTGTGGGTCTGGTGTCAAAATATCGAATGTGATCAAAGTCGAGAGAAAATAATTTGGAAATCATCTGCCCCACACGTAGGGGGAGGGTGTGGGATGGGGATATACTGGGGTTGTTGGTGGTGCAAAATGGGCGCTGGTGAAGGTATGGGTGTTTCATTGTATGACCAAGACTTAGACCTGAAAGCTTTGTAACTGCTCTCATGGTGATTCAATAAATAAAATCATAAAAAATGAAAAAAAAGTAAGGTGGAGTTCATGCACAATTCAATCAGCTAATCAGTGGCTGGATAAATAGCAGTACTCCTAAATAAAAAAAAGAGAGAGAGAGAAATCCAGAAAAACACGGCAAATCTGTACCCCAAGCACACTCCTCCCCAAACGATCCATTTTCCCCCACCCGAGATAAAGCCGACATGCTATGGGTCACATCCTCCTGCCACTGACCCCCAAAACCCGACGCTCCCTCCTCCCACCCCGGGGACTGATGGCACAAACTCCATCTTTGTTTCACGCCATACATGAGACATTTGTCACTAGAACCTGATGATTCACTTCAGAACCTCAACAGAAGCCACAAAGATGGGGAGCCCTGCTCGGGGAGCACCATGCAGGGGCTGCTCAGAACTTCTCTGCCTCTGTCCCCCGCCTGCTCTGGGGACGATGCATAGACAAGTGGCCAGGGGTTGAGACCAGAGGAACCAAGCCTGGAGGAAGCGGGTGCTTGTGTTTTGTTTTCTCTGGAGGCCTGTAACTACGGCTCCTCTTAAGAGACAAAGAAGGCCACAAATACGCAAACACTCTGAACTCGGTTAGCACCCAACTCTGATTTAACGCCAAGATCTGCTCTAAATGAACCTTGAAAGGGTAAGCTAAATATCTCTCAGGGAAGCAAATAACCTTAGGGGATTATCTGCTCTGGTACTAAAAATGGGAAAAAAAAGTCTGTTTTGTATTTCTTGAAAATGTCAGCTGGACTCAAAGCTGGGGTTTCCGAAGGCAGTTCTATTTCATCCTGCAGCACAAATGCTTCCTCCTTGCTAGAGCTTTGGCTCACGTCTGTCCAGCATCTTCTGGACAGGGAAACACCAGCCCTGGGAGGTGTGGCATGATGGGACACTGGCACACAGGAAGCACCTCAATTTGGGTCATTTTTCCCCCTTAGGACTCCGAGGACCCCTTACCCCTCAGGCAGCACCGCATGACATTCTATCAGGAAGTTACATAAAAATCAGTCTTCTGTTCCAAAGAAAATTTCAGGAGCTGCAGACACAGTTCAAGACTATATACAGCCTGAAGGCACAGGACATATGCAAACGGCATCTATTCACTGTCATCAGCGAGCCTCGTCACCCGTCTAATGCTGGCATTCAACTTCAAAATATCCAGATAGAGGAAACTTTTATGTGTCAGGGGGGAAAATCAGAGTTAGCAAGAGCTCGAAGAGAAGAGCAAGCCGGCAAACAGGACTGAGAGAAGGTGACCGGACGTGAGGCCGGTCTCTGGCCTAACCCGGGTCCCAGCCCCAGCTGCCCTGCAGAACCCACCAGGGGACACCCCACATGCCTCAGAAAACTCACGGACACCCCACATGCCATGGAATCCCCCCAACGCTCACAGCCACTCAGGTCTGACTCACACACGCCCTTCCATGCAAAAGAGCTGAAGGAACAAGGATCCCCAGGTCGAAGCTTCTAGTGTTGGGGCTGGAATGATAGTACAGCGGGGAGGGCATTTGCCTTTCATGCAGCCAACCTGGGTTCAAATCCCGGCATCCCATATGGTCCCCTGAGCACCGCCAGGAGTAAATCCTGACTGCACAGCCAGGAGTAACCCCCGTGCATCTCCGGGTGAAAAAATTAACAATAAAAAGATAACACCGTGGAGGTGTGCAGACTGGGGGCGGGGTGCAGAGGGAGACCTCCCAGAGAGCCTGGCCCAGAGTGAGCCTAACATCCCCAAAGACCCCGTAGGATGGCTCCTCCAGGTCTGGGGTGCAGCCTCACACTTGAGTCTAAGCCACCCTGGTCAGGATGTCCAAAGAGTCCTCAGAAAAGAACCGGAAACTCTGCATTGGAGCAGACCACAGAGGATGATGCAGGGGAAGGAAAGCATTAGGGGGCCTCTTTCGAACTGCTCAGGGGCCCAGGTGACTGTTCAGAGCGGGAACTGTGTCTGCCTGCGGACAGCTAAACCGGCTCCTGCCCGGCCCTGCCCAGCCCCGAGCACCCAAACAAAACATTCATGTTTAAAAACGGCGTATTACTACAGAGACACCTCTAACAACTCCCACCCGGCGAGGCTCAAGGGATAGGCTCTGCACTCAGGAATTATTCTGGTGGTGCTTTGGGGACCATATGGGATGCTGGGGATTGAACCTGGGTCAGCTGCGTGCAAGGCAAATGCCCTCCCAATGTATATTGCTCCAGCCCTTGTAATTCCTCTTTAAAAGCCCCTAGGGTCATATCTGGTGGTGTGTGGGTCCCTCCTGTCCTGAACCCGGGGCTCCCCAGGTGATGTTGGGGCTCTAGCCCTCTAAGCTATATCCCCACCACCCATAATTCTGTATTAAAAAAAATTTTTTTGAAGTTAACCACAGGGGCCGATGGCACAGCGGGTAGGGCGTTTACCTTGCACATGGCCTACCCAGGTGAGATTCCTCCTCCTTCTCGGAGAGCCCGGCAAGCTACCAAGAGTATCCTCCCCGCATGGCAGAGCCTGGCAAGCTCCCTGTGGCATATTCGATGTGCCAAAAACAGTAACAACAAGTCTCAGAATAGAGACGTTACTGGTGCCCGTTCCAGCAAATCGATGAACAATGGGAGGACAGTGCTACAGTGCTAACAACAGAGGCCAGAGCGATAGTGACCAATGCCAGGCTACTAGAGTGCCAGGAGTAACCTCTGAGCATCGCCAGATGTTTCTCTCTCTCTCTCTCTCTCTCTCACACACACACACACACACATGCGGGGGGCCCCGCCAGACCACTCTCCGGCCTGCGGAGGTGGCCCTAGGATCCGTAGGTGCTGGGAAGGACCGACCGAATGAACACGAGACACAAGAGACAGAATACAGCTCAGAAACAGAGAGAAAAAGGGACAGGACTTTATTGGGGGCAATCAGGGTATATATCCATTAGTGAGGCAGCTACACAAAAGGTCGTGCCCATATATGGTTAGGAAGGTTTGTTTTCACCTATCATGCATTACAAGGTTTATGTGTATCTGGTACCAGACACGAGGTGATTACACAAAGGGCCATGTCCATATGATTTACCAGACATGAGGTAGATACACAAAGAGCCATGTCCATATGATTTATAAAATTTACATGCATCACCTACCAGACACGAGATAGTTACTTCTTGTTATTACTGACAGCCATGACAGATGTTCTCTCAGGATAACCATACATCAAGATAACCATACATAGCACTGGTTTTGCCTGTTGCGGGGTCACGTAGGTCAAGATGACCATACATAGCACAGGCTGTGCCTGCCGTGGTGTCCGTAGGTCAGGATGACCATACAGGCACTTAGGCCTTGGTCAGTTAAAGGGCCAGCTTCCCACACACACACACGTTAACAACACGTGTCTACACTGCATGATCTGCTCTGCTGTAACTGGGAGTGGGGTGAACCTTTGCATTATCAGCCCAGTTCTACTCTTCTCAGTGGATTTCACAGGGCCGTTTAGCCCCCAGGGCATTTGCGAGGGCCCAGTGCCAAACTCGCTGATATTACATACACACATTTTTACTCAGTCCCACCTCATGATTGGCGCCGGGAGCATTGGGGCTGGGCACGGGTTCAGGCTGACTCCCTGGCTTAGCACTGGGGGTCACACCAGGAGAGGCTTGGAGGACCATATGGGGTGTCAGGGAATGAACCCGGGTCGGCCAGGGGCAAGGCAAGTGCCCTACCCACCTTACTATCTCTCTGGCCCTGGTACGCCGTTTTTAGAGGACATTATCAAACTGATGTGTTTCCCACTTGCATCTTCCCCTTCATTCCGGTACTTATTTTCCCTTTCCCTCCCTTTCTCGCTGAGGCTGAGGGTCACACACTCTAGGTGGTGGTTACCCACTTGGGGGCGGGGGGTCTCACTCGGGCTGCCAGAACTCCAGCCATGCACAATTTTCCCTATTTACAGTGAATAATATGTCATAGGAAAAACATCTGGTTGAATGTGTAAACACACAAAAAATAAAAGGGCCGGTGGTCTATCTCTCCCGCTGCCCGCGTTCGGTGGTCTCAGGCCGTTTCCCAATCCAGGGAGGTGGATGGCGTTGGTCAGGCGAAGGAAGGAAACGGGGACCAGGCTGGTTGGTCTTAGCAGCAGTTTATTACAGGGAAGAGATGTATGTCATGGAGGCCCCAGGATCTCTCAAGCATGTGCTCCTTTGTTCTCTCAGCTTCTGTCCTCAGCCCCATCTTCCCAGGTTCTCTGATGCACATGTCCCCCCAGAGAGCCCTTAAATCTCCCTTATATAGATCACAGTACCTCTAAAGGGCGCAATATAATGATGTCATCAAAAGGAGTTACAGAAAGAACATTGAGGCAGCAAACCATACATTGTTTCTTTATATCCACACTGTTTCTTTACAAGTGCAGGCCAGGAATCCTGGCCTCACCTTTTACAAGCTATAAGCACTTGGATTAGCACAACAAAGACCAGTCCCTAGAGCTTGAAATCTACATCAGCCTGCCTGGAGCCAGGCATCTACATCCCAAAGATCAGGCCTGGCTTACCACCTGGGATCTGCATACCTAAGGCCAGCTAGGTTCCTGTGAGCTAAGGGAAACTGCCTCAATATACTGAAATCATTTACTGAAGGCAGTTTGAAGGGGAGAAAGTTCAGTCTCATCCAAGCTAGTCAGGACACACAGGGAAACTGCTTCTAGGACGTGTTTCTCCTCTCCTTGTCCAACCAACATATAAGCATACATATAATTTTGTATGGACACAGTAAGAAATACTTTGAGCTTATAGAATTGCTCTCCTAGGGCCATCTCGATCTCAGACTGCAGTGCTCAGGCCAGATATCTTTCCTATTCCTAGCAGCAGGGTCCTAGTCTCGTCGTTACTTTTGGATCATGACAGCATTTGCCTATGATCAAACTCTTAACTTATAGTTAAAATCATATTTGCAAACAAAAAACCACCTTTCAGAAAAAGACAACATTTAAAAAAGAAAAACTCCGGGGGGGGGCAGATAGGTAGTTCAGTGCGAAGGTGCTTCCCTGGTATCAAAGAGTCAAATATGGACCCCTGAGAACCCCTAAGAGTAATCCCTGAGCATCACCAGGTGAGGCTCCAAGCAAAAACCAAAGAAAAGCAAACAAATAAATATGTGCTGAAAATAACCAGTAGGAAACAGGCTGGGACGGGCGTGTGGGAGAAACAGAATCTCCCGCACACCCTGCACCCAGCCCTGAGGTCACACTGCAGAACCTCAAGAGTTTGAATGAAAAATGGAGGCAATTGTATTTCTAGAAAATGAGAATGTAAGATTAGAGTCTTCAGGTCTTGCCAAGACTCAATCAAGGGGAAAGGTGGTCACGAAAACAAAATCCCTCACAAATGGCTAACTGGAAAAACGCAGTGACAGACTTGAGTATTTCTGGCTGGAGCAGCCCTGCCTTCCACTCTCGAAGCTTCCTCCCCAGCCACAGTCAAGTCAGGGTGGGACGGGCACAAGGACAAACATCGACCAGCAGCAGAGAAACACCAGAAATAAACACATTTAAGGACAATTGATTTTTGAGAATTCAGTAAGGGCATTAACAATTTTAAGCCAATTTGTTGAAACAGGAGGGTCTCCATAAGCAAGAGGAGCAGCGGCCCGAGAGACAGCACAGGGGAAGGCGCTGGTCTTGCACGCAGCCAACCTGGGTTCTATCCCTGGCAGCACATATGGTCCCCGAGCATGGGCAGGAGTGATCCTTGAGCACAGAACCAGGAGTAAACCTTGAGCACTGCTGGGTGTGGCACAACTCCCGTCTCTCCCCAAAAGGAAGAAACTGGAGGCTTCCAGGAATCACTGAAATGCCAGTGTCAGTGTCACCATCACAAACGAGGCACAAACGAGGCAGAAAGAGCGTCAAGTTCAAAGGGCAAACACTGAACTTACTCGGAAGGCGCCCTCCGACTCCATGGAAAGAAGGTCCCCGTCGAAGGGAATGAGGTCCAGGCTGTACTCCTCCCTGTGGATGAAGGAGCCCAGGACGCCCCGGTCCTTTAGCCGCTGCTCACACAGCAGGCGACGCTGAAGCACAAACAAGATGTGGAAATCTCTTATGAGGCCACATCTGTCTTCACTGCAAGAGAAGGACCGTGCATTAGCCTGAGGCCCCGAGGCGAGGACTGCTCCCCAGGGCCCTCCCTGTGCCTGACACACAGTGGGCTGTAAAGAGACGCTTATAAGCTACCCCCCACCACTGACTCGGCCCAAGATTCTAGTTTTCTTGCTCTCTTGATTTTGATGCTTTTTCTGGAAACCGCTGACCTGTGCTCTGCCAAGGGGCAGTGTTAGTTTCTCTTGGGCCATTAATGGGACATGAAAACTCTCAGGGTTGGGGCTGGAGCAACAGCACAGCGGGTAGGGCGTTTGCCTTGCATGCGGGCCGACCCGGGTTGGATTCCTATGTCCCAGCATCCAATATGGACCCGTGAGCACCACCGGGGGTAATTCCTGAGTACAGAGCCAGGAGTAACCTCTGTGCATTGCCAGGTGTCACCCAAAAAAAAGGAAAAAAAAAAACCTCTCAGGGTTATTGCAACGGACATCTGTTTCTTGCAGAAAAAAATGTTTCTATTTAATCAAGCGATGTCTCTAGGAAAATAAAAGGTTGCTCCACACCGTGCCCGATTTTGCTCAAATACCCCGTATGCTTTTAAGTCCTTAGGGGCCACGTCGATCAAACGTAATGCAGACTGGGCTGGTGCACTTCCTCCATAGATGCTGCAGCATTAAATTTTAATCAGCTTCTCCTGACTTTGCTTATGAAGTTTGAGCATATGGTATTCAGTACTTGAAAAAGAACCATTAGCTGTTTTTCTTTTTATAAAGAAATTTGGGTCCTTCTAGCACAGCGGGTAGGGCGTTCGCCTTACAAGCGGCCAACATGGCCGACCCGAGTTTGATTCCTCGGCCCCTCTCGGAGAGCCCGGCAAGCTTCCGAGAGTATTCGATATGCCAGACACAGTAACAACAAAGTCTCCAATGGAGACATTACTGGGCCCGCTCGAGCAAATCAACGATCAACGGGAGGGCCTACTGAGACAGGCCGGAGCTTTCTACTGTCCTGAGACAGGGGGTTTATGTGGTTTGCCCTGTCTCCCCAAGCCCCAATACACAAAGTTTCCCATTCTCTATTTATAGTTTTTGGGCCACCCCGGCAGGTGCTCAGGGATAACTCCTGGCTATGCACTCAGAAGTCATTCCCGGAAGACTTGGGGACCGCACTGGGTTCCGAGGATCTATCCTTGGCTGACTGCAGAGTATCCTGCTCCTGACCCCCCATTCTCCTCCGACACACTCTCACATCTGTCCAAAGATCCACTTCCTAAAGCGCTGGCAAGCAAAGGTGTCCTGATGAGCACTCAAACCACTAGAGGAATGATTCCGTATGGATCCAGCATCAGCTCTGAGATACCTAAGCACATTTTCAGCCATTATATCCATCAGTTCTAGCCGGGGTCTGACGAAAAAATTGATATTCTTGACATCGGCTGCTGGCAAGAGGCTTCTTTTGAGTGTGAACATTTTCTCCACCTCATGTTCCTAGGAAAGCACACATACAAATGGTGAACAGAACCCCTAAAACTTACCAGCCGACCCAAACTTGGGCATCACTGCAGGCAGCCAACCTGGGTTGGACTGCTGGCCTCCCACACCATCCCCAAACACCACCAGGAGTCAATCGTGAGTGCAGAGCCAGGGGTAAGACTGAGCACTGCCAGGGGAGGCCCAAACAAAACAGACCAACAACAAAAACTCAGGTGTTGTAACACTCCCACTCCAAAGCACAGTATACTTTAGTGTTGAGTCGGAGAGTGCAGAGGTTAAGGTACATGCCTGACACATGACTGCCAACTTCGCCCCCTGGCACCACAAGGCTCTCAAGCATTGCCATGTGCAGCCCAAGAGAGGCCACTGGAGTGGCCTGGGATATCCCTGCCACCACAGCACCAAGCATCATCGAACTGCTAAGAATCACCACCAGGAGGTGCCCTGGGGCAGTGCTCAGGAGACCCGGGGCCAGGGAGAAAGTAGAGCGGGGAAGGTGCTTGCTTTGCATTCAGCTGACCCGGGGTTCTATCCCCAGCACCCCATACTGTCCACTGAGCACTGCCAGGAGTGATCCTGAGTGCAAAGCCAGGAGTAAGTCCTGAGCACTGCCTGGCATGAGCCTCCAAATAAAATTCAAAACCACTTTAGTATAAAAATTTAGATTCCCCAAAGTCAGGTGTATAAATTCAGGCTGAAGTAACCAATCCTGTGTCTGAAAAACTTTGAGCCACATTAAGTAACAATCAGAAGACATGCCGATCCGTCGAGAAGAGGGGGGAGCACACCCACCCTTGAAAGGTCCACTGAAGGCTCCTATGCTGCCCAAGCCCCTGAGCTGCCTGTGCCCATGTAGCCGAGCCAATGCGGTGCCCGCAGCTCTCCTTGAGATGGGGGCTTTTTTGCTTTCCTGTCTAATCTTGGGATGTGTGTAGGGGCTCTCTCTGCCTTTGGAGAAGCCCACGGTCTCTCTTGAAATGTTACTCTCTCTCCGCTCGTCCTCTTCCTAAAAGTCACCAAATAAAAGGTTTTTTCCTTCAAATAAATAAACAAAAGGTCCACAGAAGATAAAATATTTACCACTCATACAAGCGTCAGTGATTCTAAAAACCAGACAGCTCTGCACACCAGTTACTCCAGAAGTGGAACATCATATTACTCTTGCTAGAGTCCAGAATGACAGTTTCAAAAAAAAATAACCAAAACACTTTTACCTTTAGAAGTGAGCACTGTGCAAGCAAGCTATTTGGTCCTGTGAGATGCTCATCCCAAACTACTGCCTGCGGGAGGGAGAAGCATCCCGTCCTTTGAGTAAAAGGAATTTCAGTAACGGCCAGCAACAAACAACAGCCATTTGGACAAACAAACTCTGGACAAACAAAGCTTGCAGTTAGCAACAGCTGACACACTCATATTCCTGGCCTGAAGAAAAACAGCATCAGGGCAAGGGGCGCGACTGGCCTCGGAAGCAATCACTGTCTTCCACAAAGAGTGTGTCTGCAGGGTCCTGGGGTCAGACTGGGGTCATGGACCCCGCGAGTGAACTGCCAAGGAGACCCTGGAGGAGCAGGTAGCTGGAAAAGTGGCTCCAGGGTCGCAGGCCGCTACACCCTGCACGCGGGACAGCGGGAAGGGCCTGGACGCGGGGCTGCGCTCGGCCTGCCAGAGGGACTCGAGTCGCCCCGTTTCCCTCCCAGGGCCGGGCCGCAGGGCGGGGAGCGCAACGCCCCCTCTCTCGGGCTGCACTGGGGGACGCCCCCGGCTCCAGAGGCTGCTGCCAGCCCCGGCCCTCCCCTCGCTGCCCGCGCACTCGCCCGGGAATCGCGCAGGGAGTCCAGGGTCTCCCGCGCGTGGAGGACAGGTGCGATCTCGGCGCCGCCCAGCCCCGCCGCCACGTGATGCGCGGGTCACGTGAACATCCTGACGTCACGCCTCCTCCGGAAGCCGGAAGCGGCCGGGGACCCCGTGCCTCTTCGGGGTCTGGCGTTCCGCCTCTTGGTTCCGCCCAGCCCCCCCCCCAGTCCTAGGGGTGGGCGTGGTTCAGGCCTATGTGGGCGTGGTTCAGAGAGATGGGCGTGGCTCGGCCCTGTGGGCGTGGCCCGGGCGGAGATGGGCGTGGCTTGGGTCCACGTGGGTGGGGCCGGGACTCGACCTCATTTCTCAGCTTCTCCGGCTCTGCGTCCTTCTCCCTGAGCAAAGCACTGGTAATACTGATGGATTTCTGCAGGGAAGCTTTCTCTTCATCGGAGTCTCTTATGAACTCGGATTCTCGAAAAGACCAAAGAGTTCAAAATGCCAGAAATCAAGCCAGAGAGAGGCCAGTGCACTACTGCCCTAGAACCGAGGCTCAAGGACTCCCAGGACTGTTGCAGGGGGAGGGGCCGAGGCTTTGATGCTTGCAGAAGTTTAGTGAAATTTTACTGACTGTGAGGGAGAAAAAGTTTGACTATGTGTACATGCCAGAACCTGCGTATCATTCTGTCCATTTGAATTTAAAGAAACAAGTTAATAACTTTGGGAGATGGAGAACAGAAAGAGAAAAAAAAGGACTTGTTGCACCCACACCCCCCCCCCCAAAATAATTCTTTTAAACAGCTAATCCCAGGTTGAAGTGCAATATCTTGAATAAATTATTACCAAGCTATGACAACAATTAAAACACACACATGCAAAGCAATTATATGAATGTCATGCAGAGCGGCTTTATGCTGGGAGTATCCATTGATTCTCAGTCATTTCAGTAACTTTCAGCAAGTTTGGAGATTTTGTTTTTGAAACCTTTCTGAGCCAGAACAGGGGCAAAGATTGTTCCGACTAATCCAACAGAGAATGATTTTCATCCAGACTCTGGAGAGGACCAAAGTGAGTTGCTTTAAACAAAACGGCAATTCGCAAAAGGCCAGAACAGAAAGATGAACATGGGTTTCCGGTAGAGGATGAGAGCTCAGGACATACAGAGTGGGTGGCCTCACACCCTCGGCCAGACTCTCCTCCGGACTGGCTTGCAGAGCAGGAGGAGGAGGACCTGGCCTGGGGAGAGAGTGCGGCAAGACAGAGAAGGAGCAAAGACACAATAGATACAACCCAACGGGTGCGTGTATGGCTGTGTGTGTGTGTGTGTGTGTGAGAGAGAGAGAGAGAGAGAGAGAGAGAGAGAGAGCATTTACACCACAAAAGGACGTGTGTGGGGGAGCACAGGGCGGGAACGGATGGCCAGTCAAAACTGGGCAATGCCACAGCTTGGAAAGGACATGAGAGGGGACAGAAGTGTGGCTCCTGGGATGCATATTTCTAGAGAGACAGAAGTGTGTGTGAAATGGGGGATCTCATTAAAGTCTGGGGTCCAGGACAGCTGTGGATGTTCATGTCCTACTCACTGGTTCAAATCTGTGTGCCTTGGGGACGGAGGGAATGTGCAGCCCTGGGAGAAGTGGGGAGGGCCAATGGGAACTCCCTCCATCCACCTTGCGGCACTGGGTCATGCATGTTTAGATAACATGCACTGGGCCATAGCACCAGTGATGCGGGCAGGTGACACAGTGAAGGAGGCGTAACTTACAGCAACAAGCCGAGTCTCCCTGGTGCCCGGGTGAGTGGGTGAACGAGGAGCATGTTCCGAGGGTCGGATCCCTCCAAAAATTGACAGGAGGAATCGAAGACTGAGGCCCATGTTAGAAATGGCAGAATGTATGTCTGGTTAGTGAGATCCAAGATATCCGCACACACATTACAGAATTCTCATGGGGTTACGGCAAACGGAAATTCTCACAGAGATGAAAAGAGAAGTGTGTATTTATCTCAGTGTGTGGCTCACACTTACACTCCAGATCATTAAGTAGTAAGAAAAGAATCTGAGACTAACAGAGATCTCTTGTATTCAACTCCAAGGGCTGGACGTACACCAGAAAGGGTGGTGCAGTTAAGCTATTACATGAGTAACTCCTCGCTGGGAAACAGGATCTTGTTTAGGTGGAAATAAGAGGGTTTTAGAGGAAAGGCAATCTCTGATGCAACCCTGTGGGTCAGGAATCTTGACTTTCCTATGGCATGTGTTTGAGGGATGGGCTGGGGTCTACACTTCACAGACAGGAGAACTGGGTTGGTCCCTACCACTGCATGGTCTCTGGAGGTGGGAATGACAGCAGAGCACTGCATCTCCAAAGCAAAGCAAAGCAAACTTATTTGGTAACTGATCCCACCATAAGATTATTTTAAGAGTTCCTTGCTCTAAATCTAACACACACTTAGAAAATCTGATTTTGAATGTTTATTCAAAGTGAAGGGGTTTAAGGAAGATGAGCAGATTCTGATTTTTTGGGGGGAAGGGGGTTATACCGGGAGATCTCAGGGGTTCCTCCTAGTTCTGCACTCAGGAATTACTCCTGGCAGTGCTCAGGGGGACCATATGTGATGCCGAGGCTCAAACCCAGTTGGCCGTGTGCAAGGCAACTGCTCTCCACACTGGAATGTCGCTCCAGTCCCAGATCCCCATTCTTTGGTCAGGACTATCCAACTTGCCTGAGCCATGAGCTCTGAGGCAGGAGGAGAGGGAAGCTTCCTTGGCATGTTCCTGACACAAGCCTGGAACATTGCACAATCTCCCGGCTGGCTGTCCATGACAGGGCATGTGTGGCGACCCTTACATGGACACGGCCAAACAGACCCCGGCAGCTGCTCCTGCTGACCAGTCCTCACGGCTAATTCCCTTTGTCTCCTCTCAGCTCTGACTTCTACCGTGCAAGCCACAAGTGGCTAGAGGACATCGGGCCTCTTTACCGATGCCCGAGTCACAAATACATGGGCCCCTTTAAAGCCACACGCTTTAGAGTTGGTGTCCTGAGCAACAGCAGAGGGAGGAGAGCCGGAAGGGAGGTCTCCGGGGCCAGAAACCTTTCCCAAGGGATCACACTATCCAGATTCTTTCCTTACAACTTACATAAGAAATAAATCGCAGTCATGATGCAAATACCTTAAAGTGTTACTGGGGAACCTTTCAAAATGCAAATAACAAGAACCAAATATTAGAAACAGGAAGAGAAATGCAAATACAGCCAGGAGAACTAAATTGGCACTGAAGTTCTTTGCTGTGGCTTGATCTTAAAGGGTGAGTGCTCATGTGTGTGTGTGAATGTGTGTTGTGTATGTTGTCGAGAGTATTTTGCGAAACAAATGCAAGACACAGAGGGACGAAGGCAGCCAAAAATATATATATACAACGACTTGGTTTACTAAAAAATATATATGAAATTTATTTATTATAACGTGGATAGACTTTCTTTAGTCTTACCATCAAAGACACACAAAGAGAGCAAAGGAAGCAGGAGTGGGAGGGAAAGGAGAGGGTGAGGTGAGCACGGCAGCGAGCGAGCGCGGAGACAGCCAGACATCAGCACCCACAGTGAGCTCAGGACCGTGGAGACTGCCTCCCGGCCCCGCAGAGTTCCTGACCAAAGGCCGCGCCTGACATTCTGGTTCTGGTATCTGTCCTTGGCCTTCAGGGAAGTGGGGGACGCAGAACAGGACCACCCCCCCCACCCCGTCTGCTCTGGCTTTAGCAGTGGTCTGAGCAGGGGAGGACTGGCCCTGTCTTCCGCAGCTGGACCTGTTTTGAACCTTTCAAAAACCTAACTTGGAGACAAGCTCCCGAGAGAAACGCTGACTTTCACAAAGTGCAGAGACACGCCTTTGGCACACATCGCGTGCAGCTAAGCTGGAGATAACAACAGTCTGGGGAAAACCCGCAGCAAACCCAGGGGCTGGGTGAGTGGAGCTGACTTCCTCGCTCAGAGGCAGCCTCCGTGTGGGAGCCCAGGATGGAGAGAGCCTCCGCCATCAGCACTGCACGACACCAAGGCCCTTGGGGGCAGGCAGCGGTTTCTGCATGAACCCAGGGAATCTTGACCTAGACCCTTCCCAGGCTTTCAACCCGAGAGCAGAGCAAATTCCTTTAGCACTTTATCTACCATCACACTCAGACCTACATCTGGATCCTTTACAATCTCTACCTGGCGATTAAGATCCTGAGATTAGCTACAATAGAGTCGTCTTCAGATTTCTAAATTGGACACAACTTGCCGTGATTAACGAGAAGAAACAGTTCAATATTTGAGACCACGTTTTACATTTTTTTACTCGCACACACAAAGAAAATAAAGTCGTCATTTGTTCCTTAGATTCACTGAAAGTTTTTTTTCTTCGGGGTGGATGGGTGCACACCTGGCCATGCTCAGGATTTACCCTGGCTCTGGGCTCACGGTACCACATGGGGTGCCAGGGATTGAACCCAGTTCAGCTTTGTACAAGACAAGATCATACCAGTTCTAGGACTTCCCTGGCCCCTGAAAGAGTGACTTTCCATGGATGGCTGCATAAACATTCCTGGGACATCGGGGTGTGGGTGGGGGGCGGGGAGCAGAGGCGATGAGACAGCAGAGGGAAATGGACAAGTGGTTAAATTGGTCATTTATTTTTTAAAATTTATGTATCTATTTTTGCCGGGGGTCACGCCCGGCAACGCACAGGGGTTACTCCTGGCTTTGCTCTAAGGAATTACTCCTGGTGCTGCTCAGGAGACCATATGGGATGCTGGGAATCGAACCCGGGTCAGCCGCGTGCAAGGCAAACGCCCTACCCCGCTGTGCTACCGCTCCAGTACTAAGTTGCATGCCAAGACGAGTGTCTTAAAAAACAAAACCAAAATGGAACAAAAAACTGCTTCGCCTTCTGACCGACAGTTGCCTCCTCAAGCCAGGGCACCAGTCATGATTCTGGGGGGATGTGCGCTGTGGGGAGCGCAGGGGAGGACGGGACTCTGGTGTCTGTGTGCCCCCAACTTGGGCGCTGTCTCCTGCAAATAGCACCAGGGATGAACCGACCATTTGGGACCAGCACTGGGGGGCTGGGAGGATGAGCAGAGGGAAGGAGCGGCAACCATGGACGTGCAACAGACCCCGACAATCGCCACTCAACAGTACAGAGGAGGGGGTCTCCCCGCAACCAGAACTCACAGTGGGGTGGGGTGGCGGGTGCGCTGTGTCACAGGGAATTATAGCACAGTAGATTTCATGGGAAACACATTTCCCTTCCTTGTGTCCTCCATCTTCAGCAGCCTGGCAGTGGGCTGGCCTTGGGGATACTCATGGCTCCTTGCTGGGGGCTGGGTGGAGGGAGGGAACTCTGCCTCCTGCAAAGCCTGTGCTCCCTGCGGCCCCAGACTTCAGAGCAAAGCTCAGATATGCTTAGACCCATCTGCCTCTTTCTTTTCTTTTGTTTTGGGGCCACACCTGGTGATGTGAGGGGCTTACTCCTGGCGTTGTGCTCAAGGATCACTCCTGGCTGGGGGAGGATCCACCTGGGATGCCGGGGATGGACCCTGGGTTGGCCTCAAACAAGGCAAGTTCCCTGCCCGCTGTGCTATCCTGCAGCTCCCCTATTTGTCCTTTTCATTCTGACTTTCGTTTGCATTTCTGCAGCAAGTTCAAATTCTGGGTTTATCTGCTCCACCTCAGTTCAAGATGTTTTCCATCCTGTGGAACTATGTCTTTTTCTCCTGGTACTCTGGTTGAAGTTTTTGTTCTCCTGAGTCGTAACAGTAAATGCAGAAAATGAATCTGTAACAAGATAGTTCTTTTTGTTTGGTGGCACATTTGGCGGTGTTCGGGGCTTACTCCTGGCTCTGTGCTCAGAGAGCACTCCTGGCGGTGCTCAGGGGACCATATGGAGTGCAGGAATCACACCTGAGTCAGACAAAAAGCAAGGCAAGAGCCTTCCCGCTGTGATATCACTCCAGCCCCATAGAGTGATAAAAGTGAAAAAAAAAAAACAACAACAACGTTTTTACATGCAAGGGAATATGTAGTTTTTAATGAAAATAACACTAGCACGTTATTCATTTTTTTATTTTATTTTATTTTTTGCTTTTTGGGTCACACCCGGCGAAGCTCAGGGGTTACGCCTGGCTCTGCACTTAGGAATTACTCCTGCTGGTGCATGGGGGACCATATGGGATGCTGGGGATTAAATATGCAAACACCCAGGCTGTTGTACGTTGTAGTATCATTCCAGCCCCTAGCATGTCATTTAAAAAAAAAGAAAGAAAAATTTGTGTACAGAAAAAGTGGTTATTTTCTTCCCCTTCCAGATCTGGTCACTACAGAATTTTTGGTCGTCACTTTTCTGGTTGGTCGTACGGTCTTCTTACTGAAGTAATAAGACTGCAGATTCTACTGCTGCCACTGGGTTCAAAAGTCTGTATTGCTAAATAATATTTGATTTATAAATTTTTTTTGCTTCTGTTTATGGGTCCTACCTAGTTGTGCTCAGGGCTTACTCCTGCCAGAGCTTAGGAACCACATGGGACACCAGGGATTGAGCCCAGGTCAGTCTCAGGCAAGGCTGGGTCCTCCCCGCAGTGCCATGGGTTCTGCCCCAGGATTAGACTTTTATTCCCATCTGAGGCATCCTTTGTGCTGACTCTCCTCTCCTCTGCTCTTCCAGTACAATTGCCCAAAGGCTTTGCTTGGCAGTGTTTTAGCGCAGGGGCTGTTTCAAGAGCAGATGAATTTGTAGATTGCAGACATCAAACCACGTGGGGCGGTGGGCGGGGTTATCGGTACTTCCACCCCCACGGTCCATGTTCCCTGACCCCAAGGTGCCAGGAACAAACTCAGGAATTTCTCACACTTCCCCCATTGCTGCAAACAGAGGCTCTTTTCCAATAAATAAAGCCCATTTGTGTCAAACACATGCCCTGGGGCCCCATGGCAAAGCCAATGGGGTGAAGGGGTGAAGGGTGTTTCTGCAGCTCAGGGTCCTGGGGAGGGGGAGGGGCACTTTAAAGAGGCGTGAATCTGAGGGTTAGTTTGTTCTTTTTCTTGAGGGCCACTCCAGGTGATGCACCAGGCTTACTCCTCCTTATTACTCCACAATTTTGGACTGGTACTTTTATTTCTTGTTTGGATTGGTTTGTGGATTATACCTGGTGTTCAGGGGCTACCACCAGCTTGATGCTCTGGGAATCACTCCCAGGAGTTCTTGAGGGGAACGTGGGGTGCTGGGAATCGTATCCGGTCTCCCACATGCAAAATATGTGCTCCAGACCTTTGGGCTATTGTCCTGGCCCTAGACTTATTTAAAAAGATCATCCCATTGCAGGAAAAATATTTAATGCTAGAGAGCCTGTCTGTTTTTGCACTTCTGTACTAACTTTTCGTGCTAACTCATTTCATTGTGAAGCTTCTGGAAATGATGTTGGAGACAATAGAAGTAATTGTTATTTTGATGGAAATACTTAGAAAGCTGTAATTTATTTCAATTTCTCTTTCAAAAAAAAGTATAATCCTCAGCCTTGCAAGCAACTGCAAAGAAACTACCATTTTTCTCCAAATTGCTGCCTCAGACTTTTTCCTTATCATTTTCTCTTCGTATTTTACAGCCAGGATTTTCAGTCTCACTATTCACTAAAGTGCGACCTTTATAAGCACCCCCTCATAGTCGAACAGCATACAGCACTCCCATTTTCCACCTAAATTCCCAATGACTGTGGTTGTATAAAGAAGCTGGGCTAGATATACTCAAAGGCAAACTAATGAATTTGTGCCATTTCGGACAAAGCAGATGGAACTTAAGGTGATTATGCTAAACTAAATACATAAGAAGGTCAAAGACAATTAAGGAATAGTTTCACAAATAGGTAGAATAGAAGTAACTAAAGCCAATGAACTGGCAGAAGAATACAACAAGTTCCTGGACTTGGTGAAAATTACAGTGGGCAATAAGATGAGGTTTGATTCTAAACAGCAAAAGCAACCAGTGCTGGCATGGATGTAGGGAAAAAGGGACGCTCTTTCACTGTTGGTGGGAATGGCGACTGCTCCAGCCTTTCTGGAAAACAATACAAACATTCCTTCAAAAACTAGAAATTGAGCTTCCGTATGACTCCACAATACCACTTCTGGGAATATATCCCGAGGGTGCAAAAAAGCACAGTAGTAATGACATCTGCACCTATACATTCATTGTAGCACTGTTCACAATAGCCAAAATCTGGAAACAACCTGAATGCCCGAGAACAGACGACTGGTTAAAGAAACTTTGGTACATCTACACAATGGAATACTATGCAGCTGTTAGGAGAAGATGAAGTCATGAAATCTGCTTACAAGTGGATAGACATGGAGAGTATCATGCTAAGTGAAATGAGTCAGAAAGAATGGTATCGACATAGAAGGACTGCACTCATTTATGGAGTATAAAACAAGATAACATGAGACTGACACTCAAGGACAGTAGACACAAGGGCCAGGAAGATTGCTCCACAGTTGGAAGCCTGCCTCATGGTGGGGAAGACGGAGGGGGAAGGCAGCTGGAATAGAGAAGGAATCACTAAGAAAATGATGGTTAGAGGGATTGGTTGGGATGGGAGATGTGTGCTGAAAGTAGATAAAAGACCAAACATGATAACCTGTCAGAATTTGTATTGCAAACCATAATGCCCCAAAGTAGAGAGAGAGTATGGGGAAACGGTCTGCCATGGAGGCAGGGGGAGGGTGGGAAAGGGGGGATGTACTGGGGCGATTGGTGGTGGGGAATGTGCACTGGTGGAGGGTTGGGTGTTTGATCATTTTATGATTGTAACGCAAACATGAAAGCTTGTAACTCTATCTCATGGCTATTTGATAAAATAATTGAAAAACTATGAAGTTTGGCTGGCCATTCTGGACTGGCCCTGATCCTGCGTGCTCCACCAAGTACTCCCAGGGGTGCAATGGATTAATTTTTTTCTTTTTTCTGAAAGGGGACGACAGGTCAAATTAGTATAGAAACCCTTGTTATAATATACCTTTATTAATATAGGAACCTTTGTTAAATTAGTATAGAAACCTTGTTAGTATGAAAACCTTTGTTTAACCATTCCAAAGCCTGCTGGGCAAAGAGTGGGCATAAGACCCAAGAGAGGCCAATCTTAGCTTATTGATTGAAATCTGAATCTTCAAAGGATGATGGAGGACTCCGCACAGAGAGCAGCTAAAATGCAGCCTCTCTAATATTCAGGCCTTGGAGAAACCTTTGTTGAGTTCTTAGTTCCTCAATCCTTGGATCTGTGTTGTCCTTTCCAAAATCTGATTAAAAGCCTTCCTTTGGAAAAAAAATCTTCCTTTGTTTCCATTCCATTCCAATATTCATTTCTGCTGCAATTGGCCAAGATGAATAATTTCTGTTGTTTATGTTATAATTATGCTGAATGGACAGAACTCCTAAAATCAAATCACACAGTAACTTTATATTTGTTTAATATCTCATTATTTCTCTCTCTCTTTAAAGTTATTTATTGACTCATCGTGAGAGCAGTTACAAAGCTTTTGGGTTTAAGTCTCGGTCATACAATGATGAAACACCCATCCCTTCACCAGTGCACATTTACCACCACCAAAACCCCCACTATACCCCCCAGCCCACATCCTCCCCCTACCTGTGTGGCAGATGGTTTCTTCATTACTCTCTCTCTCTCTATTTTGATTACATTCAATATTTCGACACCAGACCCACCATTATTATTTGGGATTGTACTCACATCTGCGGAAAAGGCAACATTAGGCAATTTGTTTTCTATTGCTGATCATGAATAACGATTTTGGATTTCTGAAATCTTAACAATTAGATCTGGAGGGATTTCTGCCAAAAGCCGCTGGGTTCCAAGATTTCTTTCTGAGTCTCTGGTATCATGGCCAAAGCGGTTTGTTGAGTAGCCAGAGGGTCCATTTGTGGGTGGTGACTGGGGTCTCTTTGGGCTGTGGGAGGGAAGAGCCAGCCTCACCCCATCCCATCTCATTATCTCTTTATAGCTACCCATGAGCCTTGCTCTTCTCTGACTCCTATAGAGCTACTCTAGAATTTGAGAGAGATGGCTCTGTAGTCAAGATTTTGGGCTCCATTTCTAGCTCTGTATCCTCTTAACTATGTGAGTTGATGCACCCCAGCCTCAGTTTCCTCCCCTGCAAGATGGAGAAGAACAATACCTACATTTTTAAGTCATTATAAAACGTATATGAATTTCCAAAGGTAAACTGCCAGGGCTCTTGGCACACAGTTCAGTCCTGAGAAGTGCTTATGGAGATGATGGCAGTGGTAGTGAAGCGAAGTTGCCTGGCTTAGGAGGCCATGATTGCTCTCAAGGATCTTTTCTCTCCTTATCTAAATCCCTGGAAAGAGTTCAAGCACCACCATTTCCATAAGGTTCACACAGTTCTGCCAAGTGCACATTCAACTAACACTTGACTTGCAGAAATTATAATCTGGCGCAGACCCATAAGCCATGATTATGGGTCTTTCTTTCTTTCTTTTTTATTGTGAAAAGTGTGCAAAACATCACTACCCCAATGATAAAATCATTCCTTGAAGGTAAGAATGTTATTTTACATATTGAGAGTTTGGGGGTGGAGAAGCCTCCCAAGCAACGCTCAGGGGACACTCCTGATAATATCAATCAAGTGGGTAGTACGGTGCTGTGCTTGGACTCAGGAATACAGCTCTGTTCAAGCCTCGTAGTACTCACAGTCAGCCTTAAAAATCACCACTTTATTCTCTCTCTAACCCCTGCCCAAGAGCCAAAGTAAACCTGGGGGTAAAAGAAGATGGGAGGCATTGCACAACTTCAAAAGGCACTACAAAGCAGCAGTAATTATAACAGCATGGCACTGGAATAAAGACAGACCCATAAATCAATGAGATAGGGTTGAAAATTCAGAAACAGACCCTTGAGTATATATATGGTTAGTTAATCTTTGATAAAAAGGTGCTGAGAAAACTGGTCAATCATGTGCAAAAAAAAAATAAATAAACTCAGACCTCTTTCAATTGTCATGCACAAAAATCAAATCAAAATGGATCAAAGACCTTGATAGCAGACTTGAATCTATAAGACAAAGAAAACACAGGCAGAAACTCTCCACGACATTGAAGCTAGAGGCAACTTAAAGAAGGAAATGCCACTGACCAAGCAAGTGAAACGAAATATAAACAAATGGTAACACTGTAGCACTGTCCTCCTGTTGCTCATTGATTTGCTGGGGTGAGCACCAGTAATGTCTGCATTGTGAGACTTGTTGGTGCTGTTTATGGAATATCGAATATGATATGCCATGCGAGCGCAATACTCTCAGTGGCATGTTGGGCTCTCCGAGAGGGACAGCCACGTGCAAGGCAAACGCCCGACCCACTGTGCTTTCGCAACAAATGGGACTATATAAAATTAGTACATAAAATTAGCTTCTGCACGTCACAGGAAACAATGACCAGAACAAAGGCCCCCAGATTGAGAAATTATTTGCCCATCACTCATCTGATAAAAGATCAATATCCAGGACATATAAAGCATTAATAGAACTCTACAAGAAAAAATGTATCTGATTCTATCAAAAATGAGAAAGAGAAATAAATAGAAGTTACTCAAAGAAGAAATACATATGGCCAAAATGCATGTTTTAAAAAATACACTACATCATCAATAATCAGGGAAACGTAAATCAAAACAATGAGCTATCACACCTACAGCAGCAAGACCGACACTCATCAAACAAAAAAAGAAACAAACACACACAAAAACCTAGTATTGAAGAGGATGTGGGGGAAAGCAGCCTTCATTCACTGCCGGTGGGAATGTCCATAGGACCAGACTTTTTGGAAGACAATAAAGACATTCCTCAAAAGACTAGCAATTGAAGTTTTATATGACTCAGCAATTCCACTCCCTGGAAGACATCCCAAGGGTCCAAAGCACAATGCAAGACAGACATCTGCACCCCTGCGTTCACTGTAGCACTATTCATAATAGCCAAAATCTGAAAACAACCCAAGTGTCCAAGAACAGATGACTGGACAGAGAAGCTGTGGCACATACACAGAACACAACGGAATACTACGCAACCATAAGAAAAAGATGGAGTCAGGCAATTTGCTAAGTGGATGGATCAGAGTGTTATCATGTTGAGTGATGTTAGTAAGAGGGAGAGGGACAACTCAGAATGGTCTCTCATACGCGGGATATAAAGAAACTTCATAGGAATAACAAATGCCCAAAGGCAAGAGAAACAAAGAGCAGGAGAAGTGGTCTTCAGCATGAAGCTTACTGTGGAGCAGGGGTGAGGGGGATAAGTTGGGGAAGGGAACACTAGAATAATGGTGGAGGGGAAAGTGCCTGCCACAGAGGCAGACTGACAAGTGGGAAGGACACTGGGGACTCTGGAGGAGGGAAGAAGAACCTGGAGAAGGGGCTGGTGTTGGAATTGGAAAATTGTAAACCTGAAACTTTAATACTGAATAACTTTGTAACTATAATTCATAGTGATTCAATAAAGATAATAATAATTAACACTTTAAGGGATCACTAACGAGCAAAAAGTATTTCTATTCACAGCTATTTCTCGGTACATTTTCTGAGGTGTATGTTTTGGAATAAGTGCCGCCACGGTGAGCACATGGCCGGTGCTCTTTATCATGCGCACAAAGGTGCCAGGGATGTGACCCAGTGGCAGAACACTTAGCTGGTATGTGTGTCTCAAGCTCAAGTTGCAGTATGACCAAATATATATATATATATACACCCGTGATGTATTTGATATGCCAAACACAGTAACAACAAAATCTCCAATGGAGACGTTACTGGGCCCGCTCGAGCAAATCGAGCAAAAATATATATAGACATATATATAAATAAACATATATATGTAAGTATCTATATATATTATACATAAAAACAAAAAAAGACTGGGGACAGAAGTTTGTCTTTTTCCCCACATACCTGGTATTCAATAAATATCTCTCTCCCCACAAAAAACAAACACAGAACAACAACAATCAAAAGAAAACTACCTTGTAAATTTCAAGAGTTGAAAATTCTGTTTTCCTGTGAGTTTTGGAAATAAGTTTTAAAATACGAACACAAAGTTAAGAGGAAAAATCTAATTCCAATCATCTTAGGAAATTCCCACTGCATCTGTTACTGTGAAGCACTGACATGATCACGCCAGAGGTCTTGTCTTGTTCAAAAATTAAAAAAACATGGAGATGAGAAACAGATATTCTGAGATATATTTTTCCCCTCCCAATTAATTTTTTCCCCTCCTAGGAATTGTTGAAGAACAAAGTGGAGACGATCAGTACTGTACCTTTTCATTGTCAACCTTGCCGAGAAATGTTCTTTTATGTTAGAAACTGCATGACAGAAAGCACACCATCATCTTGCTGTTATTTGTCTAACCATGAGAAGAAATACACACACAGATCGAAACTTGGCCACTGCTGCCCCAGAGCGTATCACGTGCAGATAAGAGACGGCAGCATCTCACAGCTGCGTAGGCTGTTGTTTGGCCGGGTAGGAACGCCCATTGGGGAAAGGGAAAGCCTATCTTCAGTCCCATATGAAATTGTCTATGAAATGGAGATTTATATACTAACTTGACTCACCCTGGGAACAAGCTTCTATTACATCTAAATGATACCGCTGCAAAACCCCATGCTTTGTGGCTCAGTGTTGGCTAAAGGATATGGTTCTTTCAAAGTTAAGAAAATGTGACTTTTTTTTCCGACATGAAATCCATCAAATTTCTCCAGCAGGCTGATGTTTCATTTCTAGAGGAAAGCTTAGCCTCGGAGAGAAAAAGAAAAGGAACAGTGAGGAGGATGAGGGGAAGATAACTCACTGGGATTGTGCCAGACAGCCCGGTGTGACCATGTTATGATTCTTGTCTTCAGCCTGGAGGGCCGTAAGCCCAGCTATGCTGACCATCCCATCACTCGTGTGGCCGGGAAACTGCGGGAGCTCTGATAGAATCTTTTCTACCAAGTTGTCTCCATGAGGTCCCACTGCTCCTATTTAAGCAGACAAGAAGACATAAATTTACAGTGACGATCTGGGGAAGGCCCCTTGCAGTCTGGGTCAGTAACTGTGATCTGTAGAGAAACAAAACCAGGGATCAGACAATATCAAGTGATAACAAATCTTTGGCTTTCGATTTCTAAAGTAAGAACGGCAAGCAGCAGGGGGAGGGGGTTGTAAGGCAGAAACAGAGCCAAAGTAGAAGTGACAGAAGGACCCAAAGGCACACAAGGCCAGTGGTGGAGGCTTTTTGGCACTTTGGGGATAGTCAAGGTGCAGTAACCTTGTTCAGAATTAAAAAGCGCTAACACTATGGTAACCACGTTACAAAAGTTATCTTTTTTTGTTTTTTTTTCTTGAAGAAAAGGAGGAAAAGAAATTTGGCTTCATGTTTATAACGCTCCTTCAATCAAAACTAACATGCAGGTGGGGATGGAAAGAGCAGGAGTTAAGAAACTTGCCTTGCACATGGCCCAACCCGGTTCAACTCCCTCATGCCACATATGCCAGGAGGGATCTCTGAGCACAGAGCCAGGCGGAGCACTGCCAGGTGTGGCTTAACCTCTCTCTCAAATAATAGACAGGGCTGGGAAGATGGCTCATGAGGTAGAGTACGTGCCCAGCATTATTCACATCAGTGCGTTTGATTACCCAACACTATGTAGTCTTCCAGAGGGTGGTGCTCCTGGACCCTGAGTGTGGCCCTTAATTAAATAAGTAATTACTCATTTACTCATTAAATAAGTAAATGACATATGTTGTTAAGTTTCTGTTGCACAGATCAATCACATGAACTTCGTGTTTCAGGCACCCACGCACCCAGTCAACTTCTGCTCTGGACTGAATATTCCATATGCTGTGACACTGAGCCTACTCTGGTTACTACTGTATTTTCAGCACCAATCATGCTTTGCATCAACACATATTTAATGAATAAGTGAGCAGCCTAGAGACGTCAGGCCAATAGCAACCCAGGACACAATTCTAAATTTTTAGGGTAGCACTTTTTTTGTGCTAATGACAACAGAAGGTCCAGAAGAGTGTAGAAATCTGATGAGTAGGTCTTCCCTCTTCTGGAATCTTCTCTTCACGTGGTAACTATTATTGGGTTCACCCTGTACCCAAGAGATCTAGAACACTGAACTTACGGTTACAGACTCCCTGAAGTTCTTCCCCGATGAAAGAAAAAATAAATTGAGAAATGGTAACAGTTTCCAATAACAGAAGAATTTAAAGAATGTTTTCTATGTACGGTGACTATTTAGATATTTTACATGTATGTATTAACACTTTTACAACAAATGAGGGTCAGAGAGACATAGTATAGGTTTCCTCTGCTCAAGTATGAGGTAATTCTGGATTCAATCCCCAGTACTCCAACCCTCATATTATCACCAGGAGTGAAATCTAAAGTAATGGGCTGGGAGTAGGTCCTGAGTTTCGGAGACTGCCCAAAAAAGCATATTAAAAATAATAAACAAGTTCATTAAATGAACTCAACCCAAAATTCAAGACAAATAGCAATGTTCAGTGCTTTTTAAAGAATGAACCTGAGTTCTCACTCCCAAATTCATCATTGGGGTTTTTTACAATTATTTTCCCGTTATTATTATTATTTTGACTTTTGGGGTCACACCTGGTGCTGCTCAGGAGCTACTCCTGGCTCTGCACTCCAAATTATTCCTGGTGGTGCTCAGGGGACCATAGGAGATGCTGCGAATCGAACTTGGGTTGGCCATGTGCGAGGCAAATTCCCTTCCTGCTATACTATTGCTCTAGCCCTAACTTGATCATTGTTTGGAAGATTATCATTCCAACAGTGAACAGAACTACCCACAACACAACTTTCCCTTGGACAATTCAGAAAACAAAACCTGGGAGACTTAGCGGCTGGAGCGATAGTACATCAAGTAGGGCAAATGCTTGCCCGTGGCTCACCCAGGTTTGATCCCTGGCACCCTTGATGGACACCTCAGCCTGTCAGCAGTGAACCCTGAGTGCATAGCCAGTTATGGCCCCAAACAAAAAACAGACAAAAAAGATGGTGGACTTAGACGTTGATAGAAATATTGATACAATTCAGGCCCAGCTGGTCTTCTCCTCAATGCTTATGCTTTCCCCCTTTTCAGTAAGTAAAGAACAACTTCTGATCCTGCAAATCTATTTCCTTCCAATGATAAATACAATACTCAACTAATATGTTGGGATCTATAAGTTGAAATGATTTTTATTCACAAAGCAGCACTGCAAATAGGATTAACAAATATCACTATTGCCGTGCTCGATAGCACAGCAGGTAGGGCATTTGCCTTGCACATGGCCGACACGGCCGACACGAGTTCAATTCCTCCGCCCCTCTCGGAGAGCCTGGCAAGCTACTGAGAGTACACACAAGGGCCAGGGGGATTGGTCCGTCGTTGGAAGCCTGCCTCAAGTGCTCTGGGAGAAGGCAGCTGGAATAGAGAAGGGACCACCAAGTCAGTGATGGTTGGAGGATCGCTTGGGGTAGGCGATGTGAGCCAAAAGTTGACCAAGGACCAAACATAATGGCCTCTCAGGAATTGTATTGTAAATCATCATATCCCAAAGTAGAGAGAGAAAGTAAGAAGGAAACTACCTGCCATAGAGGCAGGGGTGTGGTGGAGTGGGGGTGGCGGGAGACATATTGGCGACACTGGTGGTGGAAAAGCTACACTGGTGTAGGAATTGGTTTTCGATCATTGTGTGACTGAAGCTCTAACATTAAAGGTGTCACTATCTCGTGGCGATTTAATAAATAAATTAAAAACCTAAAAACTCTCAACAAGTCAGTCATAAAGGAACAGACCTCAGGTTCATCACCTATAGGAAACCCATGTCTAACATTATGTTCAATGACAAAATAAATTAAAAAATAATAAAAGTAATCACTTTATTCATCTGAACTCAGAGCCACTACAGAACATAAAAACAACCACCATGTCATGTCTTCTAATGTGTAGCTTATTGTCATAGAGAGCACTGTTAACTTGGTTGCATACCTACATAACGAACCGACAGGTCGAGTTTACACTTTTTTCACTTTTGTCATCTTCCTAACCATTCAAACATTATTGATTTCAATGACATCTTCCATGTGAGAATTTTCTAACTCAGCACCATCATTCCATTACCCTATCGTCCCGCTGATCCCCTTAACAGACAAACATCAGTTGGTATATCTGCTAATAATTGGAATATCTTTGACTAAATTTGAACATACGTGTTTTCTTTAACATATTTGTTCTAGGGGTTTGGAGTGATAGTACAGTGGGGAGGGCCTTTGGCTTTCATGCAACCGACCCAGGTTCTATCTCTGGCAGCCCGTACGGACTCCTGAGCACACCAGGAGTACTTCCTGAGCACAGAGCTACGAGTAACCCCTGAGCACTGCCAAGTGTGACCCCAAACCAAAAATAATAAAATAATGTATTTGTTCTAGTGTGCCAGAGAGCTGGGATCCCCAACACTAAGATGTGACAGGTGCTCAGTAACTGTGTTAAATAAATATTCAATCCATATCATTCAATCCAATATATAATAACTTATATATTCAACCAAAATTTAATCAATATATAAAACATTTCAGGTTCCATATTGGACAAAAGTACAAAGAAAAATAAAGGTACAAAGAAAAATAAGCCACAGCCTTACCTTCAAGAGAATCTAAAATAACCAGAGAAATAGTGCAGAGGTTAAGCCATTCACCTTGAACAAGGCTGATCCTTGTTCTTTTCCTATAAACTCCTTCTTGTGCACATGCAGACAAGGTTGTTGCTTTTAGGCCACAGGTACAGTATCTTCCTATCTGTAGGCCTGTTGCTAAAAGGTCCTTTTACTCGACCCACTCAAAAAGATAGGTTTCGGGGTGGATACATTTTCACTAGAACAAATGGTTGGATGGGAGTAGGAAAGGGCAGGTTTTGGAAGGAATGCACACATTTTGGCTTGAGCATAAATTTGACCTATTTCCAAGAGAGCTATCAGCGAAAGCATCCAATGAGTGGCTTGTTCTGAGTTCAAAGAATAGTCTGATAGAGAAATTGAAAGCCACTGGATCCTCTGTTATTAATTTATAATATCAATTATTTATTTATTTATTTATTTGACATTTGGGGTCACATCTGGAAATGCTGAGCGGTTACTCTTGGTGGTTCTCGGGAGACCATATAGGATGTTGGAGATCCAATTCAGGTCAGCTGCGTGCCAATGCCCTACCCGGTGTACTACCACTCCAGCCCCACAAAAATGACTTAAAAGGTTGAGGGTAGAGACACAGCTCTAAATATGAGCACATGGTTTGAAAGCAGGAGGCCTGGGTTACATCCCAATATAGCATGGTCCCCTGAGCACTGAGAGGAATGATCATTGACTGCTGACCACTGAACCATGATTACCCTTTGAACACTTGCGGTAATGAACCAGAAAAACAATAAAGTTCTGAGACTTTCAAAAATAGCTGAGTGGAAACTTTTTAAAAAATCTCACATGATGGACAGCAAAGAGTAGAGAATCTAGAGAACAGTTATTTCAAGCTCTCAGTGGTTATTATGGCAGAGTCAGGCGAACTCCTGCTAAGATTATACACATAAGGTGAATAGATTTACCTGATAAAAATGTGATTTTAACTACTCCCTATTCATTCAAACCACATTTACTTGTATCTATCACATTTATGGATACTTGCTGTCTACTAAAGGCAAAGAATGGCTATTTCATTTAATTTTTACCATTAAAATAAGTCTAGGAAATTATTTTCTATGTATCATCTAATAAGCACTCCCTTTTAGTATTTTATAGAGTTAATTTCAACTGATGATTTGTCATTTGCTTTGTGAAGAACCAACTGAAACTTAACCTATAATAAGGGAAAAATACAGTAATACATTCAATACTCTACACACACACGTCTATGTGGGTATATGAATTTTGGTGCAAGGAACTGAACCCAGATCTTTTGCATGCAAGGTATATTATAGTTTACCATTAAGCCACATCACCAGCTTTGAGGTTATACTTTTATATTTATGCTCGCTTATATTTATATTTGTGCTCGCTTTGGCAGCACATATACTGTATAATATCTCCCATTTATATCTTTGACATATCCCTGGGTGAATTAGGAAATAAAGGTATCTTTACTATCTAGTTATCAGCTTCACTATCTAGTCATACCTTTCCTATCCAGTCACAGCTCAGTTTGGAGACGAGGCCTTTTAAGAGTGGTTATTAGTTATTTATGGGCTTCTCTTCTCATGGATGTCTTCATTTTAAAAGCTGAGTTCAAATGTTACCTCCATGGTGGGGGCAGTTTTGTTGCACCAATTATTATTTTGGGGGGTGTCACACCTGGCAGTGCTCAGGGGTTATTCCTGGCTCTGCACTCAGGAATTAGTCCTGGCAGTGCTCAGGGGACCATATGGGATGCCAGAGATTGAACCCAGCTTGGCTACATGCAAGGCAAAGGCCCTACCCGCTGTACTATTGCTCCAGTCCTGCATCAATTATTATTCTTCAGTTCTTCATTTCATTTAAGTAATGCCTTGGAAGCAAGCTCATTTTAGGCACTGGAAAGAGAAAGACAATCCTCAGCAAATGGCAGTTGGTTCTCCCATGAAACCACCAACGTTCATCAACTCATGTAAACAAGCACCTCTTGTTTAAGGGAAGCCTGGGTCTCATAAACAGTTTTTCAGGTATGTATGCAGATAGGTCACCCAATGACTATGTGATGTGAAAAATTCATGCCAGATTAGCAGCTCAGAAACTAGGAGGAAATGATTTGTACTGTACTACCTCCACCATCTCGCCAGAAATTCCGACTTTATCTTTATCCTTTCCCTCCGTTCATTCCACTCTATTTATGTTTTAGATTCCTCAAGGATGCCAAGTATGCTCTGTCATAGAGTCCTGCTTTTGTTGTTTGTTTTGGGGCCACATCTTGTGATGCTCTGGGGGTACGCCTGCCTCTGCACTCAGGAACCACCCCTCGCAGTGCTCAGGGGACCATATAGGATGCTGATGATAGAACCTGGGCTGGTCATGTGCAAGGCAAGTTCCTTACCCGATGTACTCTCTCTTCAGACCCAGCCCTGCATTTTCTATTCTCAATGACCTGATAGTACTTCACCCAGAAAGCCAAGGGTCGTACAGCTTTCCATTCAGATTTCTACTCAACTTCTTCATCAGTAAGTTTTTCTTGGACCAGTTGATAAAAGAGCACCCATTCCTCCTCTTCAACACTCCTCCCTTGGAGTCCTTTTTCTATTTACTCTTTGAAATTCTTTTTCTTTATTTTTTGCTTTTTTGGGTCACACCCGGTGTTGCACAGGGGTTGCTCCTGGCTCGTGCACTCAGGAACTACTCCTGACAGTGCTCAGGGAACCATATGGGATGCTGGGAATCAAACCGGAGTCAACCATATGCAAGGAAAACACCCAACCTGCTGTGCTATCACTCCAGCCTCACTCTTTGAAATTCTTATCCATATGTAATGTACTGCACACTGACAGGAGGAATTTTTTTTCTCAGTGCTGAATCTACCTAGCCCAGAAACTTCCTTACTCTTGCTAGACTCGGCAAAATTAGTTTTTTTGAATAAAGAAAAGGGAGGAGGTGAAATTTTATAAGGTTCACAAAATAGATAACACATTAGCGGACTTAAGACAGATGAAAGGTATTAAACAGATAAGGTGGACAGAATTTCCATAAAAGGGGTGTTCAAAGGCAATGCAAACTAAAACCACATAATTTACTTAACACAATCTGTGTACTAGAGGATAGGGAAACCGTAAGGCTCAATTATAGCAGAAATCTTCCATAGTAAAGAGTTAATTAACACACTTTAAAAAACAGAGAGTTATTTAAGGGCAGCGATCATGTTTTACTCTTTCTTTGCTTAGTTCTAAATAATCAGCAGTTATTATACATAAAATAATTGCAGATACTCGGCGATTTGTAAATGCATATTATTAGCCAGCAAGTAATCCCTTTGCTTTTTAAAACCTAAGGTGAATATTTTTTTCATTGAAAAGTTAGTACACTTTTAAAAAAAAAATTTAGATCCAAAGGGACCAAGAGATCATCAAATTCAGCTTTTCTACAACTTAACTGGGAAAACTGAACTATAGTGAGGTTGATTACCTGAGAATGGAACCAGATGGTTTGCAGTTAAGAACTAGAACAACTACTTTGACTCATTTTGTGCCATTTTCTTGAAAGAAGAGTTCTCAAAACTCATCTATTGAAATGATAACCACTCATACATTTTGATGTATCTTCGAGAAACCCTGGTCCAAATCTTGTACAAGAAATCCTTACAGTAAGAAGTTTAAATTAGAAAATAATTTTAAGTTTAATGTGAAAGCAATCTACGTACGTATAAATAGGAATATAACCACATTCATTTTGTGATCGCCAAATCATAGAATAGTATGAAGCACTTAAAAATGAACACAATTTGATGTGTACTAACATAGAACCTTTACCACACTGTTAAAAAAGGGGGCGGGGGGGGGCGGTGCAACGCGGTTAGCAGAATGACACACATAGGACGACTGTATCTTGAAACCGAGCAAGTCCGTTGCTAGGATCGTTGCCAAGGCCGGGGGCGGGGGCAGTGAGAGCTCCCTAATGTGGGCCAGGTGTGTCCAGGTGTGTCCATGGAAACCTCGCCCAGGGAACACGTGGCCAATCAGAGTGGGACTGGGAGGGCTGTGGGGGCGGCAGCCAGAGCAGAAAAAAGACAGCCTGCAGGCCCACTTCTTTTTTCCTCCCGGCTCTTGGACTTCCTCGCTCTCTCGGAATTTCCAGCACCAGGTAGGGCTCTGCGTCCCCAGGGCCTGGCATGGGCAGGTGGCTCGGGGCCAGCTCGGCCCGGTGGAGGTTCGGGTCAGGCCGGACTCCGGCGCCAGGGCAGCAATAAGGAGAGGGGTGCAGGGGGGCACTGTGGCTGCGGCTGGGGGCTCGGAGACTCTCGGTGCAGTGGGGGAGCTCCCAGCGACAGGCCCAGAGCACGGGGGTCGCGCGCAGGCGCTGGGAGACTGGGGGAAGGGCCCGGGGGACGGACAGCGAGGCGGGGGTGTAACGGGGGTCCGAGAGCCCCTCTGCCCACCCCCTTTATTCTATTGGCAAGTTGAGGTGTAGGCCTGCTTCCACTCCGAATCTTCCCCCCCTCCCCCGGCGGTGCCTGGGGACCGAGGGGGCGTCTGGCACCCCAACTGGGTCACCCACGTGGCAGGCTCAGCCCCGCCCACGGGGTCTCCATTGCAAGGGCCTGGGGGCGTAGAGACCAGGGTGCCTCCAGCGGGTGGGCCCTGTTCCCCCCCACCGCCCCCGCCTGGGGGCCTGGGGGCGTGGGGGCGTGGCCGCATCGTTGAGACGCCAGTGGGCGTGGCCTCACCTGGGCGCATCGTGGGGGCGTGGCCCCCGTGAGCCTCGTGCGGGTGTGACCCCGGCAGCCTGGGGGCATGGCCGGCCTCACCTCTGAAGCGCTGGGGGCGTGGCCTCACCCGTGCTCCTCCTGGGGGCGTGGCCTCCCCGTGAGCTGCCTAGGGGCGTGGTCCCCCATGAGCCTCCTCGTGGGGGCGTGGCCACCGTAAGCCTCGTGTGGGTGTGGCCTCACCCTTGAGCTGCTTGGGGGCATGGCCTCGCCCTTGAGCCGCCTGGGGGCGTGGCCACACCCTGCTCCTCCTGGGGGCGTGGCCTCCCCGTGAGCTGCCTAGGGGCGTGGTCCCCCATGAGCCTCCTCGTGGGGGCGTGGCCCCGTAAGCCTCGTGTGGGTGTGGCCTCACCCTTGAGCTGCTTGGGGGCATGGCCTCGCCCTTGAGCCGCCTGGGGGCGTGGCCTCACCCGTGCTCCTCCTGGGGGCGTGGCCTCACCTCTGAGCTGCGGGTGGGCGTGGCCTCCCCGGGAGCTGCCTGGGGCGCTCAGGGTGGAGTCTCTGCGCAAAGAGCAAATGGAGCAAAGAGCCGCACACCTGCGGGTTGCCCGAGGCTGCCCCGGGAGGCCCCGCCCCGTGGGTCTGTCCAGCGCCCCTCGGGTCAGTGTGTGTGGAGGGTGCCTGATCCTCGGGGGCGGGCAGGTCGTGGCTGGGCCTGGCCCTCGGGGACCGACGGGTCGTGGCTAGGCCAGGCGGGCGCCAGGCTCAGGGCTGGGGCAGGGTCCCCGCACACCCGCCCCCACCCGGTTCAGCGCCCAGGGAGGCCCGGTCCACCTTGCCACTGCCCGGAACTGCCCCTGCCTTTCATCGTTTTAAATCGAGCTCTTTTTTTGCTTTTCATTTTTACCTTTTGCATTGGATCACAGTGAGTTGTTGTTGTTGATGGTTGGATGCCAGCCCCGAGATCCGAGCATCCCCCCCCCCACCCCGGTCCCCTCTGCAGCTCACACTTCTCACCTCCGGCGTCCCCAGCTTCCCTCCCAGGGCCAGGGATGTCCTTGCGTGCCCCAGACACGGGCCTCACCTGACTCGGTGCGTGCTTCTTCACTAGGGTCCACTGGGAGCTGTGGACGGGCTCCAGAGGATGAGGCCGGAGCGCCTGGGCTTCCAGGTAGGACTCCTGCTGGCCTCTCACTCCCCTTTGGCGTGGTGACCAGGGTGACCCTGAGACCGTCACTGCCCTGCCCTAGCCTACGGGTCTCAGGGGAGCAGCTCTGAAAGACCGTGGACTGCAGAAGGGAGCACTCCTTCCCAGACTGCGTCCATTCTCATTTAATTCACAGTTGCAACCAATCGAAGGCATTGCAGTGAGGGTCAGTGGGAAGCAACAGGCTTAGCATGTGGCAGGCCAGGGACTGTAGCATTGCAGGTTCGCTCCCCCCATCTGAGACAGTGGCTCGCGCTCACTGTCAGGTGCAGGGTGGCATGTCCCATGTCCTCATACATCGCTCTGCCTCTGCACAGCGATCAATTCAGTCATAGGAGCATCCAGGTCTGAGAGCACTGGGTGACCACCCCCCCCCAAGAGGGCTCCAGGAGAAATCCAGAGAGATGGAGTGTGCTGGGCATCATGCCAGTGACCACTTGCAGACATCACTCTAGCCCTTACACACACGTGTGTCCTGACCATATCCATCCGTGGGTTTTCAGCCACCATTACAGGCCTGTTTCCTAGGTTTTCCTGGCAGCCTCCAGAACCCTGGCATGCATGCGTGGCTTGGTGCTCATCATGTCCCACCAGAGACCCACATGGCTGCTCCTGCCGCAACACTGTCAGCTTCCTGTTCCAGAGTGCCTGAGTGGAGGCGCTGTGCAGGTCAGTCATCGCCGATCACACACAACGCAGGTGTGTCACATGCTCATTTTCACATCACGTGGACAAGTTTTGTCCCCTTCAACTATGGTTAATCTTTTCTAGTTTTTACACTGGCTAAGTATGATTCAGGAATGAAGTGTCTCTTTATACAGCGAAATCTGTGTTGTGTACAGAACCTTGCTGCATGTCTTCTGTGTGTGTTCATTTACATCCTACAGCTGTTTCCTGGGCTGTTCATTGACATCACTATAGACCATGATAAGAGATTAGATTTTAAGAAATCCACCATTTGCATCAATAGGGCGTAACAGTTGCCGGGCTCTAGTTTTTTTCCCCTAAAGTCCTGGTACTCTGGGACCAGACCTACACATTACGGGGTGCTGGTTGTCTCATAGGCCTCCAGATCACCCAGTTTCATCCTTTATACATGTCCTCTGAATAGCACTGGGATTCAATTCCGAGCATATGCACAGGGTCAGGCATTGACCACCTGGGGTATGGTCCAGAAATGCCTCCTAAGGCAGGAGTGTGGGACCTCTGCTTCCCTCCAGGTGCCGCAGATGGGCCCATGGTAGCCCCAGGGCACTCTTGGCCACTGGAAGCACAGAGTGGGAAGGTCAGGAACCCCCAGGCTTGCA
Organism: Sorex fumeus; assembly: GCF_029834395.1. Taxonomy (NCBI): domain Eukaryota; kingdom Metazoa; phylum Chordata; class Mammalia; order Eulipotyphla; family Soricidae; genus Sorex; species Sorex fumeus. The sequence goes on from NW_026606135.1 coordinate 11,787,059, forward strand.
CATGACCTTGCTGTGGTTGGGACCTACGTGCCAGAGACTTTGCTCTGGATCTTGGATGTGCAAGGGCTGTGCCCCCTTGCTGAAGTGTTTTCTTCTTTGCATTTTTACCCTTGATTTTAAATGAGTGAGAGTCCAGGCAGCACACACTGCAGCTTTTGGGAGGTTGGGACTTCATCCCTGCCACTGACTTCACAATCCCAAGCCCAGATCCAGGTGTTACCCCTGAGGGCTGGTGTGCTTTGAGTACAAAACCATGCTAGAGTAAATGGATTTATTTTCCTTTTGATTTTGTTAACAGTTTTTCCTCTTGTCCTGTAGAACTTCCGTGTAATTCTCACATTGCTGAGTGAGTTGTAGTGCAGATTCTGTAGATCCCACTTTCTCTGCCTGCCCAGGGTCTTGCGTTCACTCACCTTTGATCATTGATGCTGTGAATAGCCACGTACAGCTCTTTGCCCACAGTTGAGTTCTGCCCCTTGTCGAGCTCTTTAGACTCCTAGTGAAGTGATAGGAGGTAGAGGACCTGTCTGCACTTCCTTAAGCAGCATTGCCATTATTGCTTTGCCTGTTGCGTTTGCTTTGCATATTCTATTGCTGTATGATCTTATTTCAGGTGTTTTTTGGTGGGGCACAATGAGCTTGAGAGAACCAGGCACTGTTACCAGTGTGTGTCATTCACTGACTTTGAAATTGTCATGATACTCAGGTTGCTGTTGGGAAATGATGGGTATGACCTACGGTCCTTTTGTAGTATCCATTGTCTTGCTCAACTCTTTATTTGCATATAAAGCCACCGAGTGGTCCAGTCTGCTGCTGTGACGTACTATTACTGTACACTTTTAACCGTTGCAGCGTCCTTTTATCGTGAAGTTCACCTCATGACTCGCAGTTGTTCAGATTGTATTTCCGTTTAAAGCAGTAGCCCCGCACTTTAGCTGTGTGCGTTTCTGCTGTGACAGTGGTGTTTCTGCTATGTGCAGAAACCCTATGTCACTGCAAACTTTAATTCTCTGATTTTCCTCCTTCTGGTTTCAACATTCTTAAAACCTTCTGGCAACATACCTTAGTCTTGTCAAAGGACTGGAAGGTACTCCCCGTCTTTGGAAGTATTTTGGCTGATTATTACCCTGAGTAACAAATCCCCAGAACACACTCACCCTTGGAGTTTCACTCACTCTTGCACGTGTACTTGCTTATGTGTTTTCAAAAGGCCGACAGTGCTCTCTCTCTCTTGCCACCCACATTCAGTGGTCTCTGGCTGCTTCCCCCACCCCAGGGAGGCCTACAGTGATAGGTAGGTGAAGGAAGGAACGAGGGTCAGGCTGGTCGGTAACAATTGTAGTTTATTACAATCTTCACTCCCCTTCCGCTGCTCTCCCTCTCTCTCTCTCTCAAACCCGAGCCCCTCTCATCTCTGACTCTGCCCCCCTGGAGCCCGAGCCCCCTCCGATCTTACAGTCTTAGTTTATATAGCAATCACATAGGGTGGTGACACAAATGTGGGTTGAACATTAACAAATCAACAGAGAGAGGTAAGGCCACTCCTCCAGGAGATTAACTCAAGGATAAAATCTCATCTAAAATGATGACTCCAGATGACTAGGAGATCCACTTAAGGGTGGGATCCCAACAAGGATGTGTTCTTTCCTCAGTAATCCACTTAAATAGTTGTAGTAAATCTACTTTCAATATTTCAAGCAATGTCATTCTGGAGGAGCACAGTAAGAGATATAAACTTAAGGTTTGGTTCTTCCTGAGGACATCTCATGATATATTCTGTAATATATATTCAATATATAATATTGAATTATTAATATATAATAAATTATAACAATATATAATAATAAATTATAACAATATACAATATTGTTATATATAACATATATAACAATAAATTATAACATTATAAATATATAATAATAATATATAATATATAAATGTATATAAATAAAAACTACATAATATATAATAATATATTATCATAATATATAATAAGAATAAATATATAATAATATATTCAATATATAACAATAAATTCACTATATATTCAAAATATATATATTACAGTCCTCAGGCCAGGCTAGCCTTCCTAGCCCCAGCAGGGTCCTAGTCTTGCTGTTACTTACTTTTGGATCATGACAGCATTTGTCCATGGTCATGCCCTCAACTTATAGTTGAGTATCGTAGCGCTTTGGCCTGGCCCATTTCGATGCCAGGGTAGCTCACAGCTTGCCCTGAGTTCATTCAGTCCCTCGTTGGGACCCTGCTTTTGAGGTGCCAGGAACTAAGGGCAACAAAGTCAATAAAGCAGATGCCCAGGAGTAAATATTATTTGTAGTCAATCAACTCCCAAGTTACAAAAGCATAACATTAACTGTCTTCCCGTGTCCATACAGAAAGGACATTGCTTTGAGACTTAACTTACAAGTTCAGTGTTCTTAGAAGGATCTGATCTTATAAGCTAACAGAATCTGATTAGGGAGAAAAGCTGATTAGCCGATTGGGGAGGAGAGCACAGAGAAGAGTTTGCAGATAGCGGGTAGGGCGTTCGCCTTACAAGCGGCCAACATGGCCGACCCGAGTTCGATTCCTCCGCCCCTCTCGGAGAGCCCGGCAAGCTACCGAGAGTATTCGATATGCCAGACACAGTAACAACAAAGTCTCCAATGGAGACGTTACTGGGCCCGCTTGAGCAAATCGACGATCAACGGGAGGGCCTTTACCTTTACCTTACTGACAAATGGGAGTGACTGTGATGGGCGTAACCAATAAACATAAGCTCCCTGTGGCAATGTTATCCTACACTTGCTGGCATGTATAAGCCTGCAGAGCTCACCCCCGGGTATGATCACCATTGCTTTATTTCCTGTGTTTGGCCACAGGAAGTTTCAGGGATACCATGCTGTCATCTGTGTGTAACATAGCTGTCCTTGCGCTGAAAATTCATCACATTTTCCCACAAGGAGCTTCCTGGGAAGCACCATCTGTATTTTATGACAGTGAGCCCTGAAGAGCTTTTCAGGACTTAGCAGCTCCATGACAAGCATACTTTGAAAGACCACTGTCAACATATGTAATAGGTCTCTCTTTATATATATATGCAATCTATGTATACAAAAATATATGTAATATTTCTGATGGATTTTTTCTTTCACAGTGAGTCCTTGAGTTTCTTTTGGGGAGTCCAGACTAGTTGCATTCCTGTATGAATTTGCCACCCCTGCTTGTGTGGTATGCCATCCTCTGTTTCCATGTATTATCCGAGTGTGCTTTCATCCTCTACTGAGACTGTGTTAGTAGTTGCAGCAGTGTAAGTGTTTTGGATTGTCTGCCACTGCATTCGTCCTGAAGGATGATTCGTCTATGGACTGGTTCTCTCAATATGTGACTTTGCGAGTTTTCTCCCTTTTTTACTGCCTTAGAAGTGGGCCAGAGAGGAAGTCCCAGTGAGGGAGGGGAAGTGAACTGGGGAGGACCGTGTTTTCAGGGCATCCATCGATCCTGGAGAAGGCGCATTCATGACGCCATTCTAGGCACATAATCAATTTGTGTCAGAGCATTCACTGTGAGTACAAACACTTGGGAGGCCTTTATTTCTTTTCTCAGTTTACTCTGTGCCTTTTGTCAACTTTCAGTGAAATCAGACACTTTGGGTAGACTCCTGCAAGTTATGTGTGTATGTTCAAGTCTGTGGTCTGTGCATGGACATTTCTGTGGCTCTACTTGGCATTCCAGTAGTAACTGATGATCACCGCTGGTGAGTGAATGGAGGGGTGTTAGTTGGGTTCCTATTCTTACTCAGGACTGCCTCGTGGACAGTTGCACGTCTGTTATGATGTTGGCCATTGACTTGTATTGTGGACTTCCTGGAGGAGTTGGACTTTGTGTAGTTGGGGTGCTGTTGCAGTGTGTGTTTTATAACCACCAGATGGTAGTCAGGTGTTTTACGTTTCCGTTACAGTTTGGCTGTGGTCTCTCACCTGAGCGGGGACCACCCACCCATGATCACTGGGTGTGTTTCGAGGAGACTAATAAAAGACTACAAAACTTGTGCCTGGATCTTTTCATTTATTAACTTGTGTAATTAACTTTTGTAATGTTTGTTTGTGCTATTGCCCCTGTGCTGCTCCCATATATTTATGCACTGTGTTTGTGTGTGCTTCACGGTGCTGCTGCTTTTGCTGTTACGTTTTACTTCATGGCTGATATGATCCTGACTTAGTGTTTCTGAACATTGGTGTGGGTACATTAGATTAATGTTACAGTGCTTACATGAGGATGTCAAGATTGTGGTTACTGATGCTTAAAACACTCACTGAAACTGGGATCACAGGATACAGGTGAAACAGATGGTCTCGATAATTCATTGGTTACCTAAGATGCATTTGCAGAAATCACTTTGTTTCCAACCAGCTGCTGAAAACAAGATTCAAATTATTACTCATTCTCACATGTGTTGTGGTTTTCATGCTTTGGCTTTGACTTAAGTAAGCCATTGCTTAACATGTAGTGCTGACCATTTTCTTGAATTCTCTATGCGCCCTGTTTCTTGTTTTACCTGTGTGTTTCGTATTTCTTGTGATGCCTGTATGTTCCATATTTTTCGTGTACCTGTATTTTCCGTATTTCTGTTCCATAATTCTGTGTCACAGACATGATTTACTAATCATAAGTTTTCTTTGCTCTATTTCCTGATCCTGATCCTTAGAGCAGACACGGGCATGCGTGTTCATGTCTGTGGACTTCCATCCATATGAGCACATTCACTGAAAGTTCCCTTTAATCAGTCATGTTCTATGGAAGTAACTGGCAGATGCAAAATTCATGGGCAAATGTCTGCCTACTCTCTCTTGCATGTGCACCCCCCACACACACACCCCTAGATGCACACACACGCTCAGACCATGGCAATTTATTCTTTGCTTAGGAAACAGGAATTCTTGGCTAATCTTCTCAGACCTGAGCACACTAACACACACCTGCTTGTGTTACCTTGGTACTCGCTTGGGTGTGCAAATTATTAGTTTTATCTTTCAGTTTTTTATATGCTTAAATTGGATTCTGAGTACTGTGTTAGTTTTTTGTGTGCAGTCAGCTCAAGCAGTCACAAGCAGCTGTTGCTTAAGTGCACAGTGTACTGTTTTCAGGATACTCTGGCTTACGACACTTGCACTGCTAATTAGGGTGATGCTTCTGTTGCTTCTGGTGGCTCATACTTATGTGTGACATTTGATAGACTTACAGGAATCAATTTTCCATTGTCCAACATTCCTATTTTGAGGTTGGCATCTTCATAATTTCATGGCACAAATACCACAGTTAAAAATATTTTATTCCATGATCACACATGTCCAGTGTTAGTACTAGTCAGCCACAGTTGAAGCGTGCACATCTCAGCTAGTGTTTCTCACATTCATTCTAAAATCAGGGTCATGATATTTT
>NW_026606135.1:11805000-11807155 GCF_029834395.1 Sorex fumeus
AGGGTTAGGGTTAGGGTTAGGGTTAGGGTTAGGGTTAGGGTTAGGGTTAGGGTTAGGGTTAGGGTTAGGGTTAGGGTTAGGGTTAGGGTTAGGGTTAGGGTTAGGGTTAGGGTTAGGGTTAGGGTTAGGGTTAGGGTTAGGGTTAGGGTTAGGGTTAGGGTTAGGGTTAGGGTTAGGGTTAGGGTTAGGGTTAGGGTTAGGGTTAGGGTTAGGGTTAGGGTTAGGGTTAGGGTTAGGGTTAGGGTTAGGGTTAGGGTTAGGGTTAGGGTTAGGGTTAGGGTTAGGGTTAGGGTTAGGGTTAGGGTTAGGGTTAGGGTTAGGGTTAGGGTTAGGGTTAGGGTTAGGGTTAGGGTTAGGGTTAGGGTTAGGGTTAGGGTTAGGGTTAGGGTTAGGGTTAGGGTTAGGGTTAGGGTTAGGGTTAGGGTTAGGGTTAGGGTTAGGGTTAGGGTTAGGGTTAGGGTTAGGGTTAGGGTTAGGGTTAGGGTTAGGGTTAGGGTTAGGGTTAGGGTTAGGGTTAGGGTTAGGGTTAGGGTTAGGGTTAGGGTTAGGGTTAGGGTTAGGGTTAGGGTTAGGGTTAGGGTTAGGGTTAGGGTTAGGGTTAGGGTTAGGGTTAGGGTTAGGGTTAGGGTTAGGGTTAGGGTTAGGGTTAGGGTTAGGGTTAGGGTTAGGGTTAGGGTTAGGGTTAGGGTTAGGGTTAGGGTTAGGGTTAGGGTTAGGGTTAGGGTTAGGGTTAGGGTTAGGGTTAGGGTTAGGGTTAGGGTTAGGGTTAGGGTTAGGGTTAGGGTTAGGGTTAGGGTTAGGGTTAGGGTTAGGGTTAGGGTTAGGGTTAGGGTTAGGGTTAGGGTTAGGGTTAGGGTTAGGGTTAGGGTTAGGGTTAGGGTTAGGGTTAGGGTTAGGGTTAGGGTTAGGGTTAGGGTTAGGGTTAGGGTTAGGGTTAGGGTTAGGGTTAGGGTTAGGGTTAGGGTTAGGGTTAGGGTTAGGGTTAGGGTTAGGGTTAGGGTTAGGGTTAGGGTTAGGGTTAGGGTTAGGGTTAGGGTTAGGGTTAGGGTTAGGGTTAGGGTTAGGGTTAGGGTTAGGGTTAGGGTTAGGGTTAGGGTTAGGGTTAGGGTTAGGGTTAGGGTTAGGGTTAGGGTTAGGGTTAGGGTTAGGGTTAGGGTTAGGGTTAGGGTTAGGGTTAGGGTTAGGGTTAGGGTTAGGGTTAGGGTTAGGGTTAGGGTTAGGGTTAGGGTTAGGGTTAGGGTTAGGGTTAGGGTTAGGGTTAGGGTTAGGGTTAGGGTTAGGGTTAGGGTTAGGGTTAGGGTTAGGGTTAGGGTTAGGGTTAGGGTTAGGGTTAGGGTTAGGGTTAGGGTTAGGGTTAGGGTTAGGGTTAGGGTTAGGGTTAGGGTTAGGGTTAGGGTTAGGGTTAGGGTTAGGGTTAGGGTTAGGGTTAGGGTTAGGGTTAGGGTTAGGGTTAGGGTTAGGGTTAGGGTTAGGGTTAGGGTTAGGGTTAGGGTTAGGGTTAGGGTTAGGGTTAGGGTTAGGGTTAGGGTTAGGGTTAGGGTTAGGGTTAGGGTTAGGGTTAGGGTTAGGGTTAGGGTTAGGGTTAGGGTTAGGGTTAGGGTTAGGGTTAGGGTTAGGGTTAGGGTTAGGGTTAGGGTTAGGGTTAGGGTTAGGGTTAGGGTTAGGGTTAGGGTTAGGGTTAGGGTTAGGGTTAGGGTTAGGGTTAGGGTTAGGGTTAGGGTTAGGGTTAGGGTTAGGGTTAGGGTTAGGGTTAGGGTTAGGGTTAGGGTTAGGGTTAGGGTTAGGGTTAGGGTTAGGGTTAGGGTTAGGGTTAGGGTTAGGGTTAGGGTTAGGGTTAGGGTTAGGGTTAGGGTTAGGGTTAGGGTTAGGGTTAGGGTTAGGGTTAGGGTTAGGGTTAGGGTTAGGGTTAGGGTTAGGGTTAGGGTTAGGGTTAGGGTTAGGGTTAGGGTTAGGGTTAGGGTTAGGGTTAGGGTTAGGGTTAGGGTTAGGGTTAGGGTTAGGGTTAGGGTTAGGGTTAGGGTTAGGGGTTAGGGTTAGGGTTAGGGTTAGGGTTAGGGTTAGGGTTAGGGTTAGGGTTAGGGTTTTAGGGTTAGGGTTAGGGTTAGGGTTAGGGTTAGGGTTAGGGTTAGGGTTAGGGTTAGGGTTAGGGTTAGGG